>NW_020925465.1:1797717-1889276 GCF_003984885.1 Neopelma chrysocephalum
AGCAAACACAAGTGTCCCTTCTGGAAGAGGAGGGTGACCTCCATCCTATGTAGGGGGATGACAACTTTTTGGAGCATGTCATTCCACCCTGTGGGGCACCACTGGATGTGTTCCACCTGAGAGCAGGAGCTCCTGGACACCCAGCTGCCTGCAGTCTCCACAGCCCTGCAATAGCCCTGCCATCAGGCAGTGCCCCTGCCAGGGCCACTGCCCTGGAGTCCAGTGAGTGTCTCCCACAAGCACATCTGGGTGTCCCTCTTCTGTGTTTATGTTGCTATCCTCCATCGCCTGCTGTCATGGCTGCATCAGGAGCTGGGGCAGCTCTCTGAGGGTGCCAGGAAGCAGCAGCAGATCAGCAACTTATCCCACGCAGCCTGCATTAGTCTGGCCTGGATGAGGGGGCTCTGTTCCAGGTGCTGCAGGACACACACGCACACAAAGAGCTTTACCCAGCAGCTCAGTGACACCATCATGCACAGGCTCAGGGGGGAGGCCCAACATCGGGTGGGCATTTGTGGGGACAGCCATTCATCTGGGGGGTGGGAGGACAGCTCCTCTACTGCCTCTAGCCCTTAGTGCTTCCAAAGGGTGTCTCCCACGCCAGCCCTTCCTGGGGTTCCCAGCAGTCCCCATTCTGCCCCTCCCTGCCCCCCCCCATCTGTGTGGAGCAAAAAGAGCCCCAGGAGAACCAAGGGCAGGCTGTGCCTGGGCCCTCCAAATGGAGCTGAGGCAGTGAATGCTCACCTGGGAGGCCTCAGCCAGCCCTGAAAAGGAGGGCCAGTAGCTCTGAGGACCTTCCCAGGCCCCCAGGAAGCCACCCCACCATCGGAGGGTGCATCAGGAGCCAGCTAAACCTGGGCCAGGCTACAGCTGAGGCCCACACCAGCCTCTTGTGGTCCTGGGCCCCAGGTCTATTTGGCATTTAATAAAAGAAAAGGAGAGCATGAAAACTGCAGAAAACCTCTCAGTATTACTGACAATGCCAGTAGAGTTGCTCTGCCCAGCTGTGGTGCTTTTCTACCCTTTTTCTGGTGCTTTGACCACCACTTCCTGGCTTATCCCCGGGGCATTATGTCCCCTTGGATTACTTTGGGAGAGGGGGCGCCATCGATGCACACCCTTGCCAGAAGAGGTGGGATGTTGATGCTGGCAGATCCTTTCACAAGATAATGAGAGTTTCCCTGCTCCAGATTTGCATTTCTGCCACTGATCCCAGGGCAGATATTTCCAGCCGGGGGTCTCCAGGGCCAGCCAGTTCCCCAGCGCTCATCCCTCCAGGCCTGTCCTCCTCCTCCTCAGCACACCCTGTGCCTCACATCCCAGGGCCCTGCTGTCCTATCAGCCTGCACTGCCCAGTGCAGCCTCGCTACAGCAGCACCCAATCCCTCCTTCTGCCTGGAGTGAGGACGTGGTGCTGCTCCCTGAAGCCCCAGGTTGTACCCTGCCGAGGCAGGAGCCCCAGAAGTTCAACAAGGGAAGTGCAAGTCCCGCCCCTTTGCAGGGAAAGAGGAGTGGGTGAGTGTGCAGAGCACTCAAAGTAGTAAAGAAAGACCCAAATGATGAATATCATTTATTCAAGACTTTGACTTTCCTTGCTTTTTCTTGGCTAGTGAGTAAAATTGTGGGGGTTGAGGAGGAAGGGGATCCAGGTTATGTGGGAAATCCTACAGTGGGGAGCCAGCAGCAGTGGGCAGCTGAGGAACAGGTCGCTCAGGGCAGTTGCCTACATCTGGTGGAAGTGATTGCAGGAAGAGCTGCATCAAAAAGGACAGGCTGTTTTCATCTTTCCAGTCTTTTGCATGATGGAATCTCCCCAGCCACCTCTGCTGGGAGAAAGGGCAGGTGTGTGGCAGAAGGTCCATGCCACAGGTGCTTGCTGCCAGTTGCCCTGGCAGCTGGGAGAGAGCAGAGAGGGACACAAACTCATTTATCTGGGAAACAGCTCTAGAGGCACTCGAGTGCAAGCACTGGAAGCACTGCAGACGTGCTGTCTCGAGTTAGGTACAATCTGTGGGGATGTGAAAAGCATCTCTGAGGCAGCACACTCCCCCTTTTCGCAGTACATGCACAGCAGTGTGCAGGGATCAACAGCATTTGCTCCTGACCAAGGAAAGAGCCCGTGTGTCTGGCAGTGTGAGTCCAAAGGAACGTAACCTTTTTGTTTGGATTTGGTGACCAAGCACTCAGCTGATCTGGCTCCTGGGGACTGGAGAAGCACATGAGCAAATGCACTTCTCTCCCCTGGTGGGAAGCTGGTTTGATGCCTTATTACCGTAATTGCCAAATCCGTCAGTCATTGCAGGCTGTCTTCAAGACCTCATCCTCCTTTACCCTCTGCTCAGGAAGGATAGCCAGCCTATTTTGACAATGCTTGCAGAAAAGTGCTTGGGATTTGTTTATTCTGCACTGTGTCTCTGGTCATCCTTGTTCCTCTCTTTCTTTAAAGGTAAGCTCATCTCTGGTTGTCCAGTGTTTTATTTCTTTTTGTTGTGGTGTGTTTTGTTTGCTGTTATTGTTTTTTTTTTTTTCCCCTAAATGCTAGTCACATCCTACCTTAACTCTTATTTTCAGAAGAATTTATATCTGCTTGTATTTTGAACTTTGTTAGAGTTCTTTGCTGGTCTAACTGAGTTTTGTAATCAGTTTGGGTAAGTTTGTGGACCTTACAGTGCGGGGCACATTTTTTAAGAAGGAGAAGCTGTGGGGTTTTGCTTGGGTTTTTTTTTGATTTTTTTTTTTAATTAAAAGTGAGTAATTTTAACTTTCAGAAATTGATTGAAATATTTCAAAAGAAATATATTCATGCTTTCTTAAAAAATTTAACATATCCATGTCTTTTTTGAGAACAGGAAATTATAACTTCACGCTGGGCAGGATGACTGTAGTAACCCTGTAGGTGTGAGAGTGAAATGGTGTTCTACAAAGAAAAATGACCAGAAGAAAATTTTTAAATGTTTACTTTCTATGCATCATTTTGGAAGATTTATATCTCTATAAGTACATACATTTAGTATTTTGGTTTGTTTTTATTAAACACACTTTTAGTATGTTTAGTAAGAAACCTTCCACACAGTGATGGATATAAGTTGGAAACATCTAACAAAAATAATAATGGGTTTCTGTAGTCTTCTGACCAAGCTGTCTTTTGAAGTTTCATCATGGTACAAACACAAATAGGAACTGTGTGATTATGCCAAAACATGGAGGATTGCAAGGCTAACAATAAAATGTTTTTATGTGAGAAAGTTGAAATAACCACAGTCCTGAAAGATGTTCGGTATTCTACACAAAATGTGCTTTTATTGCTCCCTTGCAGCTGAAACATACAAGTCTGCAGCAACTGTAAGTCCTAAGACTGAATATTCCAGGTGTGAAGGACCATGTTATGTTTCTCACAATTTATGCATAAAGCAGGATTGTCTTTTTAAAGCAGAGAAAGTTATCCACCTATTTCAGAAGTGCAGGGGCACGGGAAACTTACACATATGTGATGTCGCACTGGACTATTCATGTCACAGAGACAATTCCTCATTAGTTCAATCTGCAAAACGTCTGTGCGTTTCATTATTACAGATCCACATTTCAGCTGCCTAATGTAGCAATGGTATTGCAGAAAAATGTTACCCCACCTTGCTGAATTAAGAACCTTGCTATCCTTAAGACACTTCTGTGCTACTTGAGAAGCTGAACTAACAGGCAGGTGATGGCAGCTAGTTATAATCAAGAAGTTGTGTATCATGTAAATACTGCCTTTTAAATATTGAATTGAACTAATTCATCGGGGGGATGCTTAGTTTCTCTGAGCGGCACATGAAGGCAAACTGCTTTTATAAATAATACAGAGGATTTTTTGTTAGATGCTTTTGCCAACAGTTTACAAGTATGCAATTTTACAGACGACTGCTAAAGCAGATAAAATGAATTTCTGATTAAGCTGGTCTGTATTTGACCTTTGCTTTGTGGATTATTTTTTAACTTAAAAAAAAAAGGAAGGAAAAGAAAAAAAGAAAACGAAAGACCTGGGAATTGAGTGTTTGGGGCAGAAGAGAGAAAAGTCAAGATGATCTTAACATGTTACCAGTAGCAGAGCATTTTAACACTAACTCCAAATGAACTCCTGCAGGATTTCCTAGTGCACTGACATGGAAGTCACAGCAAATACATCATAACTAACATCACTTTCACATAGTGCCGAGTTGTTTCAAGAGAGTTCATAATAATTCATCAGCTGCTGAAAACTCCTGTAGGGCAGGAAAGTTATGACAAGAATTAGGTAAAAACCAAACAAAAACAGCGTATGAAGAACTCAATAATTTTTTTCCAGTTCTTTCTGCAACTTTCTGCTTCAACTTGACTTCAACTTGCAACACTGCTAGGAGTGCAAGTAGTCACATCATTCATGTTAGGTCATTGCAGCCCTCCTTCCTGAAGAGCTAGTGGTGCTTTCTTTGGACATGGGCCATATGAAAAACCAGGAAACAGGTTCTCAGCCTCCCTAGGTCCCAGATGATATCTCTTAGAGCCAGACATCCCTTTCAGGCCAGGGGGAATCCTTGAAGGAGCACACAGAGAATAGAAGGACCCTGTGTGTCCTAGCAGCTACGTAACAACCTTGGGTGGAGGGACTTAAAAACCCTAAGGAAGATTGGAAGGGAGGGATCAGACCCACTCCTGCTCCTTTCTCTGAGCATAGTGCACTCTGAGAGCCAGGGTGCAGACAACCCTGCAAGGAAGTTCTCTGAGAACATGTCGCAGTGACCACAAGGGCACCTTGCCTCTCTGAGGAGTGCTACCTTCAGATCCGAGCACAGGCACCTGCTGGGTTTGAACATCCAGGGAAGTTAAACGTGCAGTTTGCTACTCCAGACAACCCATGCATTCTAATTACTGTGCTTTTATATACTTTTTTTTTTTTTTAAGTGAGACCACTACAGTGCCCATATGCCACATGGAGCACAGTCAGACCTCTTAATTTCTTTGCTCTTTACAGCTTGGCATCAGGGTCTTACTCTGGCCATATGGCTTTGGAAAGCCCAACAAAGGCAAAGGCAAACTGAGGACAGAGTCCTTCCTCTGCAGTCTGGTGGGAATGTAAGTGCTCAGCTGTATGGGACAAATCCACCACATCCGGGGTGCACTGCAAGTGAGCTAACCAGCTTAAAGATGTAAATGATGAAGTAACGCAGCCTGATTCCATGTACCCAGCTGGTGCAAAGCAGCTTTTCTTTGGCTAACTCACAATACAGAGTTGAATTGCTATGCTACACTCATTTCATGCTTTCTCACAGCTTTGCTGATTTAGATGAGCTCTAGTGATCACATCAGAACACAACTGGTGATCTCTAAGAGCAAATCCCCACAAATTTCTTGGTTCACTTCCATGCAAGCAGGTGCCATTTCTGCAACAACAGAAACATTGGCAAGAAAGCCTCAAAAGGCCAGATTCTGCTGCCAAGCTACAATCTCTCTAATGTGTACTAGTTAGACTGACGAGATCTGTGCAGCAGGAAGAAGCAAGGGTGTTACTTAAATACCTATATATGGAGTCTAAACTTCAGGCCTCAGCTGTGTAGGACTGATGGAACTGTGGTGATTTGTGTTATACAAACTGGTTGACTCCAAATAGATACTGTTGAACAGCTGTGAGGATTCCTGTGCCTTCATAGAGTACAATATAATGCCGTTGATAATTTAGGTGGTTGGTGAAGGAGCTGCACTTTTACATCTCATAAATGTTATCGGACTAGAACCAGGTGTTAAAGTCAGATAATTTAAAATCTTTCCTTCTCTTAATTAGAGGTCTGAAGCTTGTATTCACCTCAGCTCTCCACATTCTCAATGTTGATGCACCGAGTGATGGAGTTTAAATGATAACAATGCAGCTGATGGAAGTTTAAAGAAAAGATATGAGAAAGACCTTTGCATGTACTAGTAGGTCTAAAAAAATGTCATATGTGCAACTTGCAGGGATAGGAAATTAGCATCAGGTCCCTGCCATTACTACAATGTTTAACAGCATATGCACCAGGGTCTGCTCACTCTGAACACTGAGACCATGCTGAGGCCTTGCATACACGTGGAGTTAGACAGGATGGAATGCACTTTTCATGGCACAAGCGTGTTTATAGGTCACACTGCTCTGTGATCAAGAGCACTAGTGCCATTGATATGTGTCAATACATTGAAGGGAGGCAGGCAGAGTCCTAGGCAAACGTATTTCCTGTGAATTACTGTGTGCTACAGTAGCTTGCTGCACATTCTTGCCTCTTGAGGTTGACTTTTCAGTTCAATGAACCAAACTTCATGTTCAGTCCCTAATCTTCTGTGTGCGTTCCCTGGCACAGCTCTAAGGCTGATCCATATTGTTGTAGGAACAGCTGCAACTGTGGAGCTGGCCCAAGCTTCTGAGAAGTCGCCAGGCTCCAGGAAAATTGGAGGTATTTCTATGCACATTTGCTGATAATGGTCTGGGCTGAATCTTGGGGTGTTAACTTCTCTCAAATCTCACTGGAAAAAGTGGGAAGGTCCAGAAAAAGCACTTGAGCCCTGACATCACCAATACCTGCTATTTAACAGTACCTGTTACATGCACCTGTTGGTATACCACTCTGCATGTGGGGAGAGATCCAGAAGCAGATACAGCGCATGAGAAAGTAGCACCCATCTGGTCTTTGGGATGACACCAGGTAGCGCCTTTGGAGTCTTCAGCCTTGCTCTAGCTCAGAGGGCTTTCTGATGGTCTCAGAAAGAAACTCAGCTGGAGTTTCCATTCCAGGCACAGGATTCATTCCCTAAAGACACTTTTTGCTCTCTCTGGTTTATTCTCCTTAGACATGTGGAGGAGAACATGAGTTGGTGGTGATGGTAGCATATACAATTTCATTTGTGCGCTACAAGCAAGGAGTGAGATATAAAGTCTCTCCAGCTCTAGGGTGTGATTAAAGTGGATCAAAAACCTTTGCGTCACTCTTGACATGGTTGTTTGAGGATGCCTATTGCCTAGAGATCCTGCATAATCTAATAAATCTGACTGAGACAGGTAGAGCTAGCACTGGCAGTCAGTATCATCCCAGAGAATGAAAAAGGTAGACAAGAATTTATTGCTGTTTTAGAACACACTCCTGAGAAAATACCGCCGGAAGAAAGAGTTTTGCTTATTAAATACTTTCTGCATTGAGCAAAGCAGCTGATAAGAAGGCTGAGACCAGAACCAGATGATGTGTTTGGAATAAGAGTCTTCCCACTGGGGGCTTGCAATTACGTAGGCAAATTGCAACGGAAAGAGAGTCTCTAGTCAGACTGAGTACTTATACATGTCAACAGTGAGGTGCAGGTGCCTCTGTCCTGCCTTGCTAGGAATTGGCTTTGCTCTAGAATGCTGAAATAGATGTCTACAAACCTTATCACCATTCAGAAATGGATATTTTCAGCACTCGCCACATTCAAGAATGTTGCAGAGGAAACCACATTCCTCATTTCTGTCCTTAGTGCAACATAGATTTCATCAGAAAAATGACTTAGAAGAAAGAGGCAGGCTTGAAGAGGTCTCATTTCACCCTGAGAACTCAAACTGACTAAAGTCAGCTTGCAGATTGGGCTGACAAGATTGCACACTGTGTTCCCTGAAGCTCAGCTGTGGTTATGTGGAAAAGCCTCTGTGGTCACTTAGTTCTGCACCATACCAAGAGAGAAAATTAAGTTGTAAATTGGAAAAGATGTGTCTGTGTCAGCTGAGGTGAGGGAGGGCTTTATCTATACAGATTCATGGACTGGCAGAATAATTTGTCTGGGAGGGACCTGCAGAGGTAGCCCCATCCAACCCTTCTTCTCAGAGCAGGGTTACTATCTGGACAGTCAGTCTGGAAGCTGGTGTCTGCTATAGTTACTATTTGAGAGGAAAAAAAGGCTCCCCTAGTATGGTGCCAATGCCCCATCATGCAACTTTATCTTACCAGTGCTGTCCCTGTGCACCTTCCAGAAGACCCTGGCTTCTGGATCCTGGTGCCCTTTCTCATGGAAGCTGAAGGTAGCCAAAAGAACTCCGCCTTGCTTTCTCATCTCCAAGCTGATCAAAGGCATATCTCCTTGTCTCTCATATCCATGCTGTGCTCCAGCACCCTGTTGTCTCAGTGGCCTCCACTCAACTCACTCCACAGGGTCAGTGTATGTCTTATGCTGCCCTGGGGAGGCTTTATGACACAGATCTAACTGTGTGTCATGCAGTGGGTTTCACTGATGTTCAGCATGGGCTGGCTGTAGAGGAGGATGCTGCTTAGTGTCCTCATCACCTCTGAGTCAGTAGGTTTGGGGAAATAACAAAAGTAGGAGGTCGTATAATGGTGCAGAAAGTACATTTCATAGTTCTTAGCCATCTTGTGCTTTTTTTGAAGGGTCTACAAAAGTGGCAGAGCAGGTCATGACAAATGATGGAGTGCTTTCCCTTTAATATTGTGTCATTTTAGAAAGGTAATCAGCAACTGAAATCCAGATTGAGCAGCTGTAACAATGGGAAGAGGAGATCACAAATTAAATAAAAATCATTAGATCATTTGCAGTTGTCACTGCTTCAAGCGGCAAATGGGAAGCAACTTTAAATTGGACCCGTTCTTGTTCAGGCTTCACACACGATTCGTAAAAGGCAACTGGGCAGCTCAAAGAGTTCTAAGCAAAAGATTTATCTTTCTGATACAACCAAATAGCTTTCTAATACAACCAAATAGCTATCTTGCAGCATACTCTCTGCAGTAGTGTTTTGTTCAAGATCTAAGCCTTTGTAGTTTGCAAAGATATTAGGGTCACCAGTTTCCATTTACTTTATAATTCAAATTTATGGTATCAGTATCTCAGCCCAAGCAGTTCAGCACTCTTGACATCATCAGATCTACTTATGTATTGCCTGATGATGTCAAAGAGAGGGCAGAAAGATAGAGAAAGGATAGATCTGATGGAAACAGTTCTGCAGGTAAGGAGAGAACACATCCTTCTCCAGAGGAAGTCTCTGCCAAATGGGAAAATCATTTCACCTTTGGATCAAAATGCTTTAGCAGGCTTAGAAAATCGACACTGGGGAATACAAGAGGGCAGCCCAGGCAGCACAGTGTCACTATCTGATTTTCAGGCTAGTTGTGGTCTCGCTCAGAACCAAGCCTCCTGCACCTGCAAGCACTGCTACTGTATCACAAGATGACAGTCATGCTCCACCTGGACTCATGGGGCACCAGCTTTGTTTTAGTGTTTTTTAGTCTGCACCGACATAATGCAGGAGCATCAGACTGAAGTTACCAAAGCCTTAAGTCAATGAAGTAAAGAAAGACAAAATCATGCTCCCCAGATCATCATTGTCTGGAAGTACCTCATTTTCACTGTAGTTAATTTCTGCTCTTAGTCAGGATGAGTGACTCAGTTAATGCAGGTTTGCCTGGTAGAGTGCAGCAGGAAGAGACAAATATTTCATATCCCCACTGATCCCAACAAAACCAGGACCTGAGCCCTACATCTGAGGAAAAGACAACAGCATTTAGCATTCTAAAATCAGATCATGGCTAACCAACACTCAGCTGTCATTGAGATCTTATTACTTTTAGAGTCGGGGGGAAAAAAAAACCAACAACAACAAAACATATGTAAACTTTATGATATAGACCATGCTAAGCCACTTTATATATGCACATAAGTAAATCTGGGCTGAATCAGACAAAGCATAGCACTGAACAATTTAGCAGCCATTCATGGTGCAGTCAAAATTTTCATCAGGCTAACCCTCACCCCTTTCACAGGGCTCTAACACCATGTTTCATGTCATCCAGCTTTTGAGTTTCTGATATTGTAAAGACAAACTTGGAACTCCCTTTGCATTCTGAGATCCATGTTCACTTTGGGCGTTTGTGCCTTGCTTTTGCCTTGCTCACGCTTTGTTCATGGGCAACAGCTGAGGCTTGAGTGATGAGGGAAAAAGGCAGGAAGAGACATCTCTAGCCTTGTGTATTGCATTCTCAGTGCCTTTGCTGCTTTGCTGTGCAAGTACAGGTGGCAGACTGGTGAGGCAAAAGTTCATTGTTCGGGAAACTAGCCATCTCTGGGGTCATAACCAGCTGATGAGCACTGCAGAAGGAAAAAGGGAAAGAATGGCTTCAATGCCTTAGAGCACACCAGGAGGTTCATTTTCACGATATTACTGCCTGTATACTGCCCACTCCAGCCTGTCCTCTGCATTGCCCAGAGAAGTTAAACAATATTACCACCATTAACATTACAACACAGTGAGACAATGGTTCAGAGGCAAGATTCCCCCCTCACCTTCGAACTATAAAAAAAGAACAAGCTTTTTTCACCTGGTAAAGGCATGACTTTGACTAAGGAAAAGCTCTTGGAATCTTTGCTCACTTCATGTCTTGAGGCAAAGTGACTTCTCTCCCTCTTCCAGTAAAGTTAATGTATCTGAGTATATAAACTGGTGGGAACTGACCAGAAGGAGCCGATTGCTGCTTGGGGATGGGCTGGGAACTGATCAGTGGGTGGTGAGCAATTCTACTGTGCATCACTTCTCTTTCTTGTGTTTTATTTCTCTCTATTTTTGTTGTCTCCATTTTCATTATTGTTATTAATATTTTTCATTATTGTTATTATTATAATTTTCTTCTAATTCTCCTCTCCATCCCACTGGGGAAAGGGGGGTTATGAGCAAGCAGCTGCATGGTGCTAAGTTGTAGTCTGAGGTTAAACCACGTCATTGCAGGCTCTATCACTGCTGTTGTCTGCACTGGGTTTAGGCAAAAAGGACTCTTCCTACCTGTTGTCTTCTCAACATTAGTCAGATTTGCCTATCTGTATCCACTGAAAACATTATTGCATCTGTCAGTTCGTTTATGGCTTTTCCAGATCTGAGCTCTCCACATGTGTAGAGTGGGTTTTTGATGGGGAGGTGCAGACTGACTTAACCTTTTCAGAGCCATCTGTGAATGCTTTGCATATTTCCATAGCTGCCTCATTGATGGCAATGAGTTGGTGGAGTTCCTAGTGCTTTCTCAAGATGCTCTGTGAGACAGTGGGAGCAGGGAGTCCAGAAGCCCGCTCCAGTAAACTGATGACCATATCGCTGATATCTCACTTTTGTCGTATAGTTCTTTCATATGTCATAATTCCTTTGGCTTCCACTACTGCACCTCTCCACAAATACCAGGATAGCTGACAAGAGTCACCTTCAGATTGCACTTTGCGAGGCAAGTCCCTCTCTTCATCGCTGCTCCAGCTTCTTCCTCTTGTGTTCCCTCTTCATCTAGTGATGTAGTAATTACAGTTATATTGCACAGAGTTAATATAAACTACCATTACACTAAAAACACTTTTTTTTAAACTTTTCTGGCTGTAACCAGTTATGTTTCTGACCTGGAGTAATGAGGCAGTTTAGATAACTATAATACATTGGAGGGGTATCCCACTGTTAATACCTTAATGTGTGTCTCTCCACCTTAAACACATATCTCAGCCTTTAAAACATCTACACCAAGCCAGTAGGACCAAAAATATAATCCCATCTTTCGTTATGTAGTGGCCTATATTCTCTTTTTAACATTGTCATGTAGCTGGAGTCTTTGAGATGAAACCTTTCCTAGCACACCTTTTTAATACCCATCACTGCTGGGAGCTCTTTATCTGCTATGAAAGAACAGAAATGACCAGTTTCAGGAATATTAGGTCATTTTTGCCTAGGAAATCATGTCATTTCTGGCATTCCTCTGAGTATTTAATAAGTTTTGTGTTGAAGAGGCAGAAACAATCTGCATACCGAGAAACAAAGATTAGAGTCAAAGATTACCCAGAAGGGAAGTAGATTAAAAAGAGGTTTTAAATGAAAGAGATATTCAAATATACAACACGCAAACACACACATACACACACAGACACACACACAGGGTGGAGGTAGCTGATGTGATTCCATTGTTTCTTATGTGAGTACTCTTCCCCGAAGGCATGATGGCATGCATTTTAAATCAAAGGGCATTGAAAGGAATAATGCATTTGCAGCCACAGATAAAAGTAACAATGCTGCACATAAGAACAAAAGCAGATGGGCCGCATCTGTGTCTCTGGGGATTAAATGACATGTGGCCATGGCATGCTTTACATTCTCAAAAATCTGCAAAATATTCAAAATAAGGTGTTTTTTATAGCTACATTTTTTATAGCTACATTTTATAGCTACATGCCACATTTTGTAAGTGCTGTTGCCTTTGCAATTCTTTATACCAATGAAGTTGTCTGTGGAATAACCTGCTTTTTTTCTGATACTCCTTCTGTTACTTCCCCCATAATTCATAAGTGCATATGGTGTGCGTGCATATGTCTTCCCGTGATCATTCTATTTGGATTCTGAAAGCAATAGCTAAAAATCCCTGTACGAGTACAGTGACAAACTAAAAAGAAAATAAATACTAGAACAGGAGCTGTGGCAGAGAAGTCTGAAGGTTGCTAGGATTTAGATCTATGATACCCATGGGTTTTAATGGATTTTTTCTCTGTAAGTATTCCAGTTATAACAGAATTATATACAATCATTACGTAACAAAATATAACAATACCTCTCAGTATAATGACATTGTTTTTTTTTTAAAAAGAAGGCCAGAACTTTATTTCTTTTAGGAAAACGTAAAACAAACAAACCAAAACCAAGGAAAAGTTTCAAAGTAACAGTGCAGAGAGAAAAAAGTTACATAGATCCAGTGAAATACCTCTAGAAGGTACAGGGGGAGTGAATAAATGCCACAACCACAGTATTACTGCAGTTTAGACCTTTTATGAAGTATTGGGGGACAAAATATTTAAAAGTAACAATGTGATGGACCGGGAATATGCTGTGATTGTAACTTACTATGTTCTGCAAAAGGATTGTATATGAAAATTTTTCTAGAGCTGTTTTTGAGATGGGAAGAAAAAAACAGAGACAATTTTAATTCAGAGACATGTTGGCATGCATATGTATTAATATAAACTGATACAGGAAGAATATGATATTTCACCTGAAAACCACACGTCCTTTAGGTACCAATAGTCTTGTATGAATAAAATAATAAATTATGTGTAAGGCTCAGGTCTCTGCCAAAAGAGATGAGCAACACCTAGGAAACAACTAGCAGCTGCCCCCCACAAAAAAGTTGAAAGATTATGAAAAGAGTACCAGGGAACACTATGAAACAGAGATGGAATTGTTGATTAAGAGAGGCACCATTGCTGAAAATCTAATGAAAATCTATGTTATTCTACCTGTCCTCTTGTTAATATTTCATTATTTATTCTTAACTGTGCACAGCAAGCCACAATGTGTCCGGCACCAGGGATTCTTAGTCAAGGAGCTGACCACTTGGCAAACTGGCCTGGGGAACTGGAAGGGCTGGACTCTTGCCTCACAGCTCAGGGACCTTGGCATGGAAAGCAAAGCGGGAGGATCAACCAGCTAAGACCAGGCATGACAGCACAGCTCCTAAGAAAGGAGAGAGCATCTGTGCTTCTGGGGATGCCATATGGGTAGTCTGGCCAGAGCCTAGCTGCAGGTTCCCTTGCTGTACAATTCTAAGCAATTGCGTCCTGGAAAGAAGGATGAAATGCAACTATAGCATGTATTCCCAAAAGACTGGTAACAGTTTATAGGTCATGTCATTCAAACAATGGGCTTCTTACATACTTCTTTGCACATGCAGAAGCACGAGAGGGAATTCAGAAAGGTGTTTAAAATTTTAATGTGCTCCATGAATAACTGTTTCCCACAGAGCTCTTCACAGAACCATCAGGGGCTTGGTTACCTTGTGCCTCCCAATTGTCTGCAAACTCCAGGAGCAGTTTAGGGAGCTATTTCGGGTTATTTAGAGAATAAATCTTGGGACACAATCTAATCCTTTGTGTAGTAACTCCATGTCTTGTTTGTACTGATGAGCCCAGCACTGGGCCCTGCAGTCCAGGTGTTTCTCACCAGTGCTAAGTAGAGAGACAGGATCACCTCTCTTTACTTACTTGTGTGGATCTTCCTGTTGCAATTCAGGATGCAAGTGACCTTTGCTACAAGGGTGCACTGCTGGCTTATGGTCAACTTGGTATCTATAAGGTTCCTCAGGGCTTTTCTGCTAACCTGCTTGGTAGCCACTGAGCCCCCTGCCTATTCTGGTGCCTGGGGTTACTCCTCCTCAGGTGCAGGACTTTACACTTTATTTCTTTGGAATTCGTGAGGTTCTTGTCAGCCATTTCTCCAGTTTTTTAAGATCCTTCTGAGTGGCAGCAAAACAATGTGCTGTATCAGCCACTCCTTCCAGTTTCATGCCATCTGAAAACTAGCTGAGGGTGCACTCTGTCCCTTTATTCATAACGATGTTAAATAGCATATCCACCCCTGGAGTGCTCTACCACTGGCTGGCCTTCAGCTGAACTTTGTGCTGCTGCCTACAACCCTCTAACCCTGACAGTTCAGCCACTTTTCTGTCCCCTCACTGCTCACTCATTGGGCCTGTAAGGCATAGACAAACATCTATGAGGATTTCTTGGAGACGGTGTCAAAAGTCTTGCTAAACTTGAGGTGAACATCATACACTGCTTTTCCCTCACATTTTAATGAGATTCTATGTTTTCCTGCTGCTTTAAAGGTATTTCAGAAACAGGGGGACACTGTCCGAGGCAGTGGGACATAAAGGCTCTCTGTTGCTCAAAGATACTTTATCTAGAAAGCATTGTGCCCTTTGTCAGTTACTTTTACTTCCCAGTAACACACAGAGGCAAGTAAGTCTGGCATTGGTTTTGGGAGACTAACTTGGCAACCTTAAATATTGGCATCCATCTTCTAGCCTTAACAGATAAAACAGTGCCACTGCTTAAATTTCTGTGACTAAGGGGTAGTCAGTGGTAAAGCTTATTCTACCACTATTCCTGAGAGATTCAGACTTCCCCATCACCAGCAAACACTCCATTTAGCACACAGAGATGTTGTGTCACAATGCATTAGCACAAGCATTATAGGGGAAAAAAGCAGAAATCTCTCTGGAGTATGAAGCACTAAGTATTTGAAGATTGCAATTTAAAGAAGAAGTCTATGAACATACAAGTCAGAATAGACATTCACCTGGGTTCCTTCTGCAGAGCAGCTGTAGCACAGAGATGGCAGTTATTACACAAGCCAGGTCTTTGTGGTACCAATAGCTGCTATACCTATTTGCCAGGATGCCCCAAGGCTCCATTGCTTCTGATTCTATGTCATTTTGTAAGCAAAACCATACAGCACACTAATATGTGGTCACCAGTGCCAATTCAGCAGGCTTAGGATAGATCAGCTAAGACAATGTTAACAATTCTGCATACAAGAGATTTAAAAGTATTAGGATCACATTACAGAGGGGAGAGTTGAAGAAAGGATGGAAAACCAGGTTCAGTTCTGGGCTACTTCACCTGACAAAGTATGACAGGAAAAGGGGTGACTGAAGCACACAGTGCAAAGACAGCTTTCCAAACCATACAGCAAAGGGTTACACACAGATTTCTCCAAGTCAGACCTCCCTTGGGAGGCTGCTTCAATGCACCATGACAGCGACAGTACCAGGGCACTCTAGCAGCCCAGTTGAGTCCTAGCAGTCCAGTTGAGACTGGTGAAAGACACTTTTCCCTTGTAAAAGCTGAGACAGCCAGTTTAAAAGGAAGGTTAAAGGCACATTTTATGTAAGTACTGAAGATGAGAGCAATAGTTCAGGAAGGCATTTCTTCCCTAAAGCACAGGAACATGGGTGGGTATGTGAGTGAAAGGACATCAAATTTGCTCCAAACACAGAGCCTCTTTTCCAAGAACCATGTGCAGTCATTTTCATGGGTTTCCTTTCCACCGACAGCTCTTATAGTGGAGTCCAGGCCTGCTGAGGAAAGTATTAAGGCAATAACAGAGTAATTAAGTCACTATTTAAGTAAGGAGGGAAGCTTACTTAAGATGCTGAAGGAGAGATACTGTGCTCAGAGCTTGTCTTTGCCATCGGTGAAAACATAGCACACAATACTGATGATCCAGCAAGGCTTCTTGAGACAGTGCTTACAGCATCTGCTCCTCTGGATGCCCATGATCATGTAGTAAATTACAAAAGAGGAGAGAGGGCTCAGGAAGTTGATGTGTTGGTGTAACTTACCAAAGTAAACAAAAATCCTCTTCTTCCTTGTTTACCGAACATTGCCACAAAGCTTCCTTGAGTATTAGGAAAACTGAAGAGAACACAAGTTAAAGAGACTTATGAAGTGTTTTTAAATTGAATTTATTACTAGCTTTAAAAGGCATGGCTGCTGTGTTGGAGGGCAGCTTGTTTCAGTCTCACAAGGTTTGGTGAGCACAGTAAGAGTCTGGGAAAGGCAGAACTGATTGTTATGGGTTTTTTGCATCATCAAGAAGATAATCATCGTAACCTCTGTTAGAGAAGTCCTGTTCTCAATGTGCAGAGCTTTGTTCAAGAGTTAAAAAAAGTCACACGCAGAGACCAGGAGCTGCAGTGGATAAAAAATGCTTCAGTCCAAAATAATAATGATTTAGAGTGCAGATTCTCTGCCAGGGATTGAATTTGTATAATTCAGAGAAGAAACATTCATGCTGACAAGACTGGTTTGACCGCAGGGAACCTGCAGTCCACGCCCCTCATTCTGTTATGTACAGCTCTTAGGTAGAGCTCAGGCTGCTACCAGCCATAGCACCAACACCTACACAGTTTTGGGGGAACCAGGGTCCCAAGCAGTGTGTTGCAGCAAACTGCTTGGCTTCCTAAGGGAAGACATCCAAACCTTCACCATCTACGGCCATTGTGGAAGGAAACCTGGTCATGCAGGTTATATGGGTACTCTCCACACCCACTCTGGAACAAGAGTTCCAGTTGGGGAACAAGAGCATCTTGGAATTTAAGCATAGACTGCAATTCTGCTAGTCTTTAACATGCTCGGGTGTTTGTATGACAGCTTCTGTGTTGAGTCTGTTCCCAGTGGAAACTGAGTTAAGTGTGTAGGACCAGAAATTCAGTGTCACTGTACACAGCTATCAAATACTCTAGCCTTCATATCCCCACCTCCTTAGATGTTAACAAAGTGTGCTGCCATCAGAAGGAAAATAGCCAAGGGAAAGACTGCTTTCCAAAGCCTGGAAAAACTGCTACACAAAACTGAAAGGGATTTGAAGGAGGCTTGTTACTGTTTCTTGAGCATCAAAAAAGGCCTGATACATCAGCTCCAAGAAATAAGAATACCTGTTACACCTGCTGGGTAAATGCACAGTGTGTCTAAGTAATACCAGTGCTGGCTTGCAACAGCCAGTCTCTAGGAAATAAGAACAAGCAAGTAAAAGCAAAATATTATCTGGTGGTTTTGGAGCCACAATTTTACTGACCATCAGCAGGAGGGATTCCAAGGAAAGGGGATATTCACTCACTGCCCCAAATTTTTTCAGTAGTTTCTGAATGTTAGTGATGAGTTAGAGTGTTAGTAGTTAATTTTTTTAAGAGTTCATCATTCATATATGCAGCAAAGCATATGTCACATCCATGTGCAGAATTCGGGGCATATTTTTAGGAACTGCTTTCAAATTACAAGGCTATTAAGAGAGGTTTTTCAACAAAACAGGCAAACCCTTGTGACAGTGTGACCAGCCTGAATGACAGACACTTTCTTTGTTTTCCTGTAGTCTCTCAGCAGGGTGAAGGCCAGAGACGCTTGTACAGAGAACTGCTGAGGAACTACAATCGCCTGGAACGACCGGTAGTGAACGACTCCCAGCCGCTGGTAGTTGAGCTCCAGCTTTCTTTGCTGCAGATAATTGACGTGGTAAGTTACCTGCTGTCCTCTTCTCTTTGGCACCCATTCAGCATAACAAATCTGATCTCTCATCTAGGAGACACGCTTTTCCTCTTAATCAGGCTATCAGAGATGAAAGCAGTCTGTCTTGGGCTAAGCATCCTCCTTACAGGAGTACATGCTTTGACACTTTGGAGGAGTGAATATCCTCCTAAAAGTGCAGCCATCTCTGACACAACATGAGCTGCAAGGAGATTAATTATGTATTTTTTTCCCATTTGTTTTAACAGAAAAAAGAATTCAATCAATTAGAAGCCGTGTGTTACTACAAATTATTAATGATACATTCTTCTCAGAGCTATGTGGTTTGTGATAACTCAAGACCATGTGCAGCATTCAAAGCTACCATCACTGCACTTACACTTTTTCATTAGACATTATAATGGCATTGGCCTTTTCTGCCATCATATTTTTACCATGCATTACAGTTTAAAGAGTCCGCCTGAGATGAGCTTAAAAATACATAAAAGCAAAACCTGGAGGCACAGACCTCTAATTGTCTTGACTACAACATGCTTTTATAGAATTGGAGATTTGACCCATGGAAAATTTTAACACAATAATCCAAATCCTTTTTTTCATCATGAAGGGGATTCTCTATGATAAATCATGATATATATAGACAGGATTTCTTTCATCTACATGGTAAAAACAAGCCAGGAGAAAAATTTGACCACCTTTCCCCTGTCAATACAGCAAACATGTGAACACACACGTGCACCTTTCTTCATCCGACATTTTCCATAAACTATATTATGGTCTGGTTTCTGATACACTGTCACTGTCATGCAGGGAATGACAGAGAGAGAGATGTGGAAACATTTGTGCAGTTGCAAAGCAATTTGACAGAGGCCTCAAATGCTCAAAGCTTTTAAATCTCTCACAATCTTTCTGAAAATGTGTAGTACACCAGGTGCTCTCCCTGTAGAGGCAAGCAGGATCCTGAAAGTATGATCCCCTCAGCTCATGCTATACAAGTGGCAGGTCCAGTCAGTTTTGGTGCTCCTGCAGGCAGGCAGCAGCCACTCAGACAGGCTAAGCAGCTTTCTGTTTTGAAATGTTACCAACTTCATTGAACTGGAAGAAGGAGGAGATCAACATTCTCAAAGTCCTCTACACGAATGAAAGAGCAGAGATTTCCTGCAGCTAATTTCAAATAAATTTCAGGAAGCAATTCTGAGTTTAGCTGAGGTGTCTCAGCTCCAAAGATCTTGCTTCAGCCCTTCTTTTTCTGATGGTATTTTCTTTCAGCATTTTGAAGGTTGGGGATGATAAAAGGGACTCTCTAGCCTTATGATTGTGACTGTATGTATTTAAAGTCAGTCAGTCATGAGGAGTTATATAAAACCATTTTTCAGTTGGGTTTCATTTTTACATATGAATGGGAAATTCAGGAAATTGGCATTTTTAAAGTACTTTATCTACATTATATCAATTTCCATTACAAAAAATTTAGTTCCAGTCTTCTCTTTTGATTGTCCACAATAGAAAAGTAGTATTCTAAATGTTCATTCCTATCAGAAAAAAAGCTTTTCTTCCTTACATCTCTGCACACAGTACAGAAGCTAGATGTTAATCAGTTCAGAGAATTAATGGCCTGTCCTAGGCTCATGGTCTTGCAAACTGCACTCATGGTGTTTCAAAAAACATCCAGAGTCACCTGAAGTGTTAATCTTGGTTGATGTAAAAAGGTTCCTGTCTCTTCTGTGAAGACACAGAAAATCACTTGGCAGTGGAGTCCCTGTAGTAAAAAGGTGCCATCAACAAACGCCTAAACCAGCCAGCCTGAAAATGCACAAAATACTGATCCCATGGGTGCCTACATCAGGAATCAATGCAGGAATATGCCAGCAACAAGCATTGTACTTGTGAGCCTGAGCCTCCATTGCTGGCTGGACAGAGTGCAGCATGTGTGTGCCCCAGCTGCTAAGGTAAATGTCTGCTCAAAAGGAGGCTTGTTGTAGCCACAGTGATGTAAAGAGCAGCAGGCAAGCTACAAAGGAGAGGTAACCTCCATTACCTGTGACACCATGAGGCAAACCAAGTGGAAAACTCACTGTTCACTCAGATGGTGGGGAGGGGGTGAGTAAACTCTGTCTCCTCAGCTGCCCTGCCTGGCACCAGACAAAGCAGCTGGTGCACAGTTCTTCACTAGGGGGAATAGGAATAAGATATAGGAATAGGATAAACAGCATCACAGCATCACCTTGGCAAAGGTGTACGCACTAACAAAGTGAAAAGCTGCACTTTCTGAGGACTTGTGTGTCTCGTAAAAGAGCAGGGTGTTAGGCAAGGTCCCAGGCTGAGTGCTCTTCATACACTGGGGAGCAAATAAGCACTCCATAGTCGGGGGAGTGCGGTGTGCCAAGGCATACTACAGTATTGTTAGACTCACTGAGATGCTTTGCAAGTACTCACTGCTATGGACATGAGACCGTGGACCCTGTTCTGTTTTCTCTGCAGGAGAAAACAGTATGGAGAAGACAAAAACAAGTGTCCTGTTTTATTTTTGCATGGAAATAAGAAAGAGTGTCTCGTGGGAGTGTTTCAGGTTACCCGAACACTCATACTGATACTCAGAGAAACTCATGCCTTACACATGCCAAGGCCTGGCATCACGTCTAATACACTTTGATCTGGGACAGGTTCCATGACATGCCTCTGTAAGTCTGTTTCCTACACATACTGTATTACAATGTAAGGAATCCTAAATTCATTTTCTGCAGCCAGCCTGCTGAGGACAGCATTGGTGACAATCTAATTTCACTTTGCTACACAGAGAGTAAAGACTGCTTGGAGGTTTTGGCTGCTTGTCACTGAGGTTTTCCAAACAGTAGTGACAAGTGACTATTTAAAATCTCACCTCTTCTTCTTACATCCATTCAAAGAAAATTTCAAAGCATGACTACTTTGGATTAGGTTTTCTGCTTCTACCTGCATTTATTTGCCTACATAGGATATCTGTGGGTTTTAGCAATCAAAGCCAGGCATCATACTCAGAGCTGTGAAGAACATATTCTCTGCTTGTCACAGCTGTGGTAGACAAATGCAAATGAAGTACTGTACGGTTCAGATTTTCCCCAAAATTACATTAATTCACAGCTATGTCCATCACAGGCCTCTTACATCCAGGAAACAAATGAGCAGAAGGAGGGACAGTTGCAGCCCCTGTTTAGCAGCAGCGTTCAGCTCAGTTTGCCTTGTCCTCTATGTGTGAGGACAACTTCATGCTGAGCTATCTCCTCTGTATGCAGTTTCTGAGGGTCACTCTTGCCAGGAGCCTGCCCTCCAGGCACTCCCTGTGCATCAGAAGGGCGTTTGGCTGGTGATTATTCCCACAGGGCACTGTCAGGCACTGCCAACCCCTGCCAGACAAAGCATGGGTAGACACCCAAGAGTACTTGGAACAAGAATTCTCTTCTTATTTTGTCTAAGAGCCCAGCCAGTTGGTCAGGTTAGAGCAATTAAGAAATGAGGTGTGACATTTTCCACAGCAGAGGAAATGCAAGCGTTTTCCTTTGGTGCCATGTGAAAGGAACCTGCTAAATAGAAACCATTTGTCATCATGAATGATGGTTTTCATTGCTCCTGTTGGCGTTTGCAGGAGACCTTATCTGAAGGGGTGTGTACATGTTGCAGCACTGTTGACTTACTTAAAAAAAAAGCAAACAAAAAACTACTACTCTGCTCCCTGCATATGGTGAAGTCCTGTAGTACTTTTCTCCTCCACGTTCACCCTTCCAGCTGCCAGTGACCCAGAAAATCAACTCAGCAGATTACAGGTTGCCCAAGTACATAATGCCAAATTATTGTTCAGGTGCTTTTCTGGAAATTTCCTCCTGTTTCAGAGGCCATAATGACTAGAAAAAGGGACTGTGAGTGACCAATGGGAAGCCACAAAAATACAAAAAATCACCAGCCGTACATGAGTCATTTTGCACTTTCAGAAGAAAAACAAACAAACAAATATCTTTTACTGTATTTTGGGCTGAAAACCCAAAACAAATGCTCTATCTGGAAAAATTTATTATGGACTGTTCTGATTCAACTGAATAGTGTGTAAAATGATTGTACATCCTAGGGATTGCAGGTTCATCACAGACCTGATCACATGCTTGCAAACAATCTCACTTTTAAACTTCAGATATTGTTGCTATGGTGTGTCAAAGCTCCTGACATATTTACAAAGCAGGAAGATAAGTCAACAGAAGAGTTTAGTAGGATAACAAAGAACAAATATTCAGTTTGGGTTTTTTATCTCAAAACTGTGTCTGTGCCTTGCTGTGCAGGGAAAGCAAGAGAAAAAATCCTCACATACTTTCCCTGAGAATTCAGATGCATTCACTACAGCTATAAGCAGCATACTAGGTTAGCAGCATACCTGTTTTTGTCCTCTCTACTAGGAACTTATCAAAATGTTGAATTCAAAATTAAGCTTGCACTAGTTTCCCTTAAATCAGAGACTGCAGCCCTGAAGGAGTTGGGGTTTTTTTGTTATTTTGGGTTGGTTTGCTTTTTGATTTTTTCTTTGAGGAAGTGTTTGGTAAGAGAACAACATTTAATGTAAGCCACTCTTGACATTGGAGATGCCCTTACCAGGCTGCTCAGTTCCCAGGTGATCTGCTCCTCAAATAATAGGATGGTCAAATTCAGTCCGCAGGAGATGTTGTGCAATGACCTCTTTGTTGGAGAATCTCTATGTGAGTGAGAGATGACAAAGCTGGAGGCTACCTGTCAGTATACTGCACCGTAAAGTAAAGGTGAGAAGGCAATGCCTAGCCCTGTGTACCTCCTGTCTGACACAGCCCTGATGCTGTTGGCTTTTTCACAAAATCTCTGTCAGACCTGAATGACTTTTAACAGCTGATTTCCTTACTCTTGAATGATTTTGTTTCATAAGCTTCCCAGGCTAGTTTTGCAGGTGAATTGAAAGGCCAGAAAGTTCAAGGGTTTATTTTCTAGCTCTAATTCACCTCTTCCTTCTTAAACTGACCCTAGAGCAGCTAGGTCATCCCCTCCACCTTTCATCCCAGCACAAAATGTACAAAGATCTATGCCGAGTGTTATGCAGCAAACCCAGATCAACAGACAAGTGGTTTGAGGAAATGAATAAAAACATGCAGTGCACATAAGCACCTGTTCATATGTTATTCCCAATGTAGTATCAGAATTCAGTAGATTAAACCATAAGCCTTATAATACATCCCCTACAAATCTTTTACGGATAGATAACTTCAACAATGTAAGCTTGACCGCTCAACTGACTCTTTCAGCCCTTCTAGATTAAAGTATCTTTTTTTCTCTCTTAATAATGCCTTTGCATTTATTTGGGAGCTTCCTGTACAGCCTTTGTGAGCTATGTTTACTCTGTTTCTCCTTAAAAGACCTACTCTACCAAACCACATATCTTTCTGGGAAGTTTTTTTTTTCTCTCTCATCTTGCAAGGGCCAATTCAATGAGACCAGAGAAGTGTGACCAATGTTCAACTCTGCAAAGAAAAATTAAGTACATTGCCCTCTTCATTAGAATGGGAGAATCTTGAAAAGTGCAAAATTCAGGGTTGATTGAGCCACGTATTATTATTTTGGCTGTCCTCTACGTGCCAGGCATTATCAAAATGTCAGTCTCACTAAACCAGTTAAACATGTAAAGTGTGAATTTGCTATCACAATGAAGGAAAGCACCATGGGTATCACGGCTTCCTGTCCAATACTACTCGCACATGCTTGCCTGAAACCTTATGATGGAGCCTTAATTACCTGAATTTTACTGGCAGCTATTTTTAATTTGGCTTCTGCCCCACTCGGCACAAAGAGTGGAGGTGGCCCACTTAGTGAGCAGCAATTCCAAAGTTTGTTTTCTTTCAGCGTGGTTCCCTAAGCCATATTTAGTGGCAGTGGCTCCGACAAAAGAATGGCTGATTTCCTTCTGAGATTTTCTATGGTGGTCATCCTGCTTGGGCATTTAGCAATAATTAAATAATTTTCTCTCTGGCTGGTGAAAAGTCTGCACTCTGTAGATGTAGGAATATGAATCTTGAGCCCAGATGTATTCCTTAATCTTGGGTTACTAATTTGAGGCATCAAGGACTTGCAATAAAACAGTTAAGCCAAAGCTGTTGAAGTGGCCTTGAACCTAGTATTTCTCAGTTTCTCTGTATTCTCTGAGAGTAAGTCCTACGAGACAGCTCCTCAGTAAAAACCTTTCCCCTCTTTTCTATCCTTGATCACAAGCTTTAAGAGCTCATTTGAGTTTTGAAACACTCCTACATCCCCTTATTTCTTGCTGTGCTGTGACAGCAGCATGCAAATATAGGAAGAAAAACCAAAGGCAATCTTGCAAATAGCCTAAGCATGAGTCTCTATTAAGCACTCAGGGTTGGCCTATTTGAGACCTTTCCCAACCATCCTCCCACTGTTTTCCTTGTGATCTCAAATGCTGAAAAAGACAATGAATAATTAATAGCTTGAAATGATGATTTGTGTCTAGTCCTGTTTATTGAAACACCTGCCAAGTATGCACAAAACCCATAGAGGGCTATTTCAGGATAAGGTATCTACCCTGGAGAATATAAAAACCACCTACATGTTATGTGTGGATGATTAAGGATTTTAATGCAGGACTGACTGCTTTTGGATGGTGACATAACATCCTTTCCCACAGGAACTAAGCATGTATGTCAGTTTATCCAAGCAGTCAGAGAGCAGCACTGTGCTGGAAAGCCATGTGAGAAGGCTGGAAAGCCTTCTGACCCAGATTCTGGGGTTTCCATGAGAAGCATCTTTGAAACAGTGGGACAAAACCGGTAGCTTCACTCTCTCTAGGATCCCATAGAAGTGTGGGGACACGGAGTCCCTGCAATTTGCGGGTGTTTGTGCAAACAGTCTCAAGAGCAGTGCTGGAGTCTATACTCTGTCACAGTTCACTGGAGTCCTGATCTTCAGGCACTAGTGCAAAAGCTACAACTTGCAAAAGCTACAACTTACAAAAGCAAAACTATTTTCCTAAGGCAAGTACCTAGAGCCCCAGGCAACAGTTAGAAGTCATGCCACATGTGCAGGGCAAGAACAAGTCTGTCTTTTCCACCACAATGGCAGTGTAAATTGGAAAGTGTAGGGGGAAAAGGCAAGTAAGACCTACAAATCATGTAGGCTTGGGACACTCTCAGTCACCAGTTGTGTGAGTGGGAGGGCTACCTACTCTGATGCCCTGACTGGCAGCAGAAACTGGCATTTTTTCCCTTATTTCTTCTTCCCACTCTCACCTTTGAGGAAATCACAGATTCGGTACTTGCTGCAGTGGCTTTTGCATCCAGGCCTTCGCATTTAACATCCATATGAAAGCAACTGTTTAGTCTCTGACATATGGGGAGACAAGGTTTTCACAAGGAATACCTTTTTGAGGACTTTGTTGGCCATGCATTGTGCAGCCTGAGAAATACAGCTGGCATCCCTGCACTTGCAGGCTGCTGTGGTACAGTCCCTCTTTGACTGCTGTGCTCCTCCCAGTACAAGGTTCTCTTAAACTCTGTGCTCTCATGACAAGTGATTGCTCCTGACTCAGTGGTTTGCAAGGAGAGGAGTGTAATCTGACAGAGGCTAAAACCTCCAATATGTCAAGTTTCTGTCTTGAAAGCAAGTGTGCACAGGACTACTGTAAGCAGCAGATACAGATGAAATCGTATTCCCCCCACACTGCCCTTCTGGGGACAGAAGAGTGCAGGTGGTTAAAGGCAGTGTGACCACACAGCCCACACAGGCTACTGCACTGCCTGTGTAGAAGCTGCTACACAGTGGAAAGACCAAAAGCAGATTGCACTGCTTATCCACAATGAAAGAGCACAGACCTCTCCAAGACAGATAGGGGATCAAGAAAGGCATAACCTCAAGAAGAAGCCAGTGGCATCAGATGAAAATGTGGTTTAACCTCAGATGAAAAACACCTCAAAATATTCATAGGAGAAAAAGCCCGTGCAACAAAGGTGTTCAGCTATGAGTTCTTAGCTATATCCTCTTTGGCTTGACAACACTGGCCTAGATGCATCTTCATCCTGATGGGCAACAAAATACTCAGGAGGTGTTTGTGGATGTTTGTTCAACTTTTGTTATTCCTTTGTATTTCTCTCTCCCAGTCTTTCACCTTAACTCTGGGCCCTCCCCTCTGATTCCCATCTTCCTCCTGAGGGTGTTTTCTAAATGGGATTGGGATGAAGTACTCAAACTTCAGGTGTCTCTACAAAGTTGATGTTACCATGGCAACATTTATTCCAGCTTTCTAATGAGACCACTGAAATATAAAGGCTGTCTAGCGATATTTACTGGAATGTTGCCAAGGCAACCTCGGTGTTTCTCAAAATGACTGGGTTTGTGAGCCTTCAACCATTCAGTGCATCTAAGCTGAGTTTTGGTTAATCAGCTGAAGATTGGGGGCAGGTGGGTGGTTCATAAATGGAAAGGAGTGCCTGCTGCAGTCACAGAGTGAGCATACAAGCCATTGAAAGTCTAACAATTCCTTTGGATATTTTTAATAAAATCCCATGCAAAGGCCAATGCCTCTGCTAACTAAATTTTCCAGGTCTCACTGCCAATGTCTCCACATCACTTGATCATTTCCCTCTTTGTCTTCAGGTTTTCAGGCACAAAAACAGTGGGGGAAAAAAGAACTTCAAAAATTAACCAAAGTAGTACTGAAGTAGTCACACATGACCTCTGAGAGTCACCTGTTCAGTCTGGGATTTTTCTGATCACTGTCTTGCAGTAAGTCGATGGCTGATTCAACTCCTGGTGTTGTGGCTCTGTGAGAGGGCAAGGATTAATGACTCCTACCAGTCACCTGGTAACAAGTGCCTTGCTACAGAGGTAACACATTACCATATGATGTGACTACTGAACCAGGAAAGGCTTTGCCTTTTTCTGTCCATGTGATGTGATTCAGGTAATTATGTTGCTGAGGGCAGCTACATTTCATTTAGACGTTGACCTGACAAGGGAGGATCTGCTGACAGGCAGTGGTGCACTACACAGGCAGGTGTACGTACATTGTAAGCTTTGGATTGAGAGCAGGGACAAGAAAACCAAACTAAAACATTCACATGCTGCAGCATGTGCACCAGAACAAACCAAACTAATTCTGTCACTCTCCGTGGGTCAAAGGTGGCTGTAGGAATAAGCAGATATCCAGGGCAGAGGATTAACTGGAGTCAGGCTGGAGATATAAAGGGGAGAAAGTGACCCAGATAACGACAGGAAGGATTTAGAGAACAACTGTTGCACTTGCTAGTGACCACAGCTTTTCCAGCATTTTTGAATACCAGAAGCAAAGTGATTTGTCTGAGCTGAATATTTACAAACCAGAAGAACTGCCAGGGGAATGATGGAGAAGCACCTCTGGGGTCTAGTCATCTCCAGCCTCATCCGGGATCTTTGCAGGGCTGCTTTGGATGCCTTGCTGCAGGGAGAGATGGGAGCCGAGAGCCTGCCCAATGCAGAGGGAAAGTCATTGCCAAGGCTGCCAGTGCCAAGTGAGACAGAAATTTTGCACAGGAAAAGCAGTATGATGGATTATGCAAGTTTTCTCTTGGGAGGGAAGGCATCCTCTCAACTAATCTTCAACCCCTCTGCACAAACTAATGACGCATAGTGAAGGAACCGCCTCCAGCACTCCCCAAGCTCCATAATTAGCTTTTACTTAGGCAAATCTAGGTGACCAGTGATCTCTTGAGACAGAGTAAAGTACACATAGTCTCATGGTCGGTTTTAAGCATCTTTGTAACAGAAAAATACGGTCCCTCCTGTGTCAATGTATCTTAGAGATACCTAAAGTACAGAGGTCACGATGAAGCTGTAATTCTTCTGCAGCTCTAGAAAGGCAAGACAACCAACCCACTCCAAAGGCCAAATTGTTTCTTTAGAGGATGCAAAGCTACGTGGCTCAGTAAACCACCACATCTGCAAAGATGGAAAGTTCCGCAAATATTTCAGCTCTTAAATGCCTCTTGCTCTAACAGGGGATGGATTCAGATGCAAGATTCCCACAGTCCTCATCTCCTGGGCAGCCCCAGCAGGCACTTTTTCCTTGGCCACGTGCCTTAGGGTCCTCCTCTAGAAGGGGCTTAGCAAGAGAGCTACATATGGATGAATGCCTGCCCAGTGTAGAACAAGCTTTGCTGCTTCTGCAAATGAGGCACTTCTGGCAAACTCCCATCCTTGTCTGGAAAATATTCTGTTCTGTCATGCAACGAGAAGGACCCATTGGACTGCATCTGTTCATCAGTGCTGAATGTTGAAACAACGTTTTCTGTCTTTTGCTGTTCAGAAAGCCAAACACCATTTTAAGGCTCAGCAACCTGAAGGCAAGGACAAGAACAGACTCTGGCCATGAAAACATCTTGAAATGACTTCTTTTTTCACTCAAGCTGAGACATAAGCAGTCCAAAGCTCTGTTAGACTTTGTGCTTTTGCAGACTGGTGCTATCAAAAACACAAGACAAGGAAGACCATGCTTACTTTGTAGATAAAGTTGTGAGAACTCTAAAAGACAAGTTTTTCTTTGACTAAAAAGCAAATCTAAGTAGGAGGACAAACATGGGGAGCAGACTAGCCTTGTGAAAAGGAGGCAAATCATGCCCAAGACAATAAATGTAATGCTAAATAAAATACATGACTGATGAATTGTTTGTAGTCAAATCTGATTAGCCAGGTCATTAGTATCTGACACACAAAGGTGTGACAGAGAAATGGGTAAGGGCAACAGACCGTTTTGTGAAATACAGAAGTCAGCCTGAGATGTCATCCTTTGCAAGCTGCTGAATATAAACTTACTATGCTAGGCAAAAAGGATTTCCTTGTAAATCCAGAGCCACATATGAAAGGCTCCTGGTGGAAGGCAGCTCCACATGCTGGAAACCCATGGCCTCCCAGATCTACACTGGACTTCAGTGCATCTCCCTGTGGCTTACTCAGGTAGCCAGCAAAATGAGGAAGATTCCCCTCCTCCCTTCCCTATAGGGTTCAATGCAGATGGGGACAACCCTTAATTTTGCACAGGAAAAGCATCAGCTGACTGTTGCTGACCCTCATTTTAGTCATGGTGTTCAGGCTTCCTTAGCAGTACACAGAAGGTCTTTGTAAGAAGAACATGTGCAGCTCATAAGCATAAAGAATTTATGGACTGGATAGCAACACAAAATATTGCTAGGATTTTATGTGCAATTCAGACAAGCATCATGCTTGCCATCCCTAAAAGAGACATTAGGAGTCACTGGTGGCTAGGAATGCATCAGTCCAATGGGCTGATGGCTGGCCTCTGAGGATCCTTGGGACACACAAGCTGTGTTACTTTCATTTCCCACACCAGCAGACACAGTTAGCTCTGATGACCCTGTCAATTACCAGCTCTGGGGGTTTTTTTGTCACTTTAGGATTTTATATTTTTCCAAGTTAGTGTTTATTCCTTTGAATGCTTCAGCATCTAAAAAAATGTGTCTTGAGTTTAGTCCTGTATGTGATTTTTCTTTTCTTATTTTTCTGTGGACTGACTTACAATTGCTTCAGCTATAGCAACCAAGGGAACAAAAGGAGCAGCAGATGGACAGGGCCTCTGGAGGCAGGTTGTGGTTTACACAGAGAGAGGCGCACATTTTCTTTCACAATTTCGGGAGCAGCAGAGAGGAGAAAGGGAAATACATGAATAGTATAATGATATAAAATCGCATCTGATTTTTGAGTGCCATCTCACAGCAGCAGAAGCAGTTTAGGCAGGTTGCAAGGGGACTCAAGAGGAGGTAGTGTGATAGGCAGTTTTGTGTGGATCACTATGGCAAAGACCTGTTTCATGCCTGAAATTTACTTTTCGTGGGGGCAGGAGCCTGAGTGCAGCACGTAACTGTGGCCACAGTGCCAAAACAACAGGAATCCTCCAGATCAATGATGTCTCCCTTTCTAGGCTGTGGTGTTTCTGCAGCTTCAACAACTCAAATGAGTGAAGAGGGTAGATCATGACACAGACAGGGTTCATGCTAAGGAATTCAGCATGTACCCTTGGCCCAGTGTTCTATGTGCTGGGGAATCAATAATAAGGAGGCTTCTCTGGGCAGTTTTCCTTCATGCATTGGTTTGGGAGTCTGCAATTCCTGCATGGGACACTGTGGCAGCAGCACTGCAGGGTCCTTCATCTGAGGGCTAACTGCAGCAAGCTGGGCACCTTGTGTGTCTCAAAGCATTTGGGCTCCAACTCAGTGGTGAGGGCATCTTTGTTTCTGTTGTGAGTCACAGCTGCTTCCCCATGGCCTCTGCACACAGGTGTCTGCATTTACAGAGTCCTACTCTGTGCAGATGCCGTGAAAGCTCCCTCTCAGACAGCACTTGTGTCCTTTTTGCCACGTGCTAGCTTCTTCCCAAGGCCAGCCCTTCCTTTCCTTTCAGCCTGAGCTAAGCTACGCAGTGCTGACACTCCAAAAGAACAGCACTTCCAGCACTATTTCACCATCATTTTGCAGTGGCAGCAAATACAATATAAAATCTCACCGACTACTTACTTTCATGCTGTGTGGTACTGGAAATCATCTTGTTTTGACAAAGTAGCTAAAAGGTAAAAGTGGTAAGAAGTTTGCTTGCCCCCAGCAAAATAAGAAAAATAATCTGTTATTTTCTCTTCTGTTGTTGATTAGTTCTCATAAACACAGGAGGTCTGTAGGTTTAAAGGATAGCGAAGAGTCACTTTTGTCTGGACCAAATAATGCATTTCAGTGGTTTTCAACTGAGTTCACAATCTACTCCGTAAGGTTTGGTTTATGTACCCCAAGAGTCTGGGTTTTCTAAAAGAATTAGAAACTCTTCAACCTGTAATCAAACTGTACTTTGAGTATCATCCTTTTTTCTCTTCTCTTTCCTTCCCGCTTTCATTCAAAGGATGAGAAGAATCAGGTGTTGATCACAAATGCTTGGCTCCAGATGGTGAGTAGCCTGTGTCAATAAAGAAAAGAAACTGTGTCTAATTGAAAACTACTGAATGTGATTTCTTAGTTGAAAAGCAAGATTGCTGTCTATTAACTTGTCTATAATGTGATAAAAGTAGGCATTTTTTGTCCTTTAAAATTTCCCTAGTGCTCTTTTCAGCTTTGAAAATTAAATTCAGGAGTCTACATAATCCTTTGGGGAGACCTGTTGACCTTTGGAGAATGAAACCAACTGCATTGTTAGGCCAGTGGATGTAGGGATCTAGTAATAAAGAGCCCAGAATTAGGGTCCCATTATGGCTAAGAAGAGATTCTTCAAGGATCTGGAGGCCCTCTTAACAACCAGTGATGGGGACTTGGGAAGGGGCCAGACACCCATATGACCCAGGCTCCCTGTACTTGCTACTTCTGGGAAAATCCCCACGCCTATCTGAAACAGAGAGCCAAGTCACAAAATTCCCATCACTTTCCCGTGATCACAGAAGTGACCCAGCCACACTGGACCACATGCAGAGTGCTCCGACTGGGTGGTGGGATGGCCGGGGACCACAGACAGCTCCCTGCTGCACTGCTGGCAGTGCCCTGGCACATCACTGGGCACATTGTCTTCCCTTGTGCTTTACAAACCTCATCCATAAACATTCCTTCTTCCCCTTCTGCAACCTGCTCCAGCTGAGGATTGACCTGCACAGGTCATGCAGGATAAGCAAAACTGATTTTCACTCAGGCTTTGGGGAAGGGAGTTTCCCACCTGGTCTGCTGCTGGCCGTCTATGGTGAGGGATACAGTGTTTTTATGGTGCATAAACAGATCTCCTTAACAGCTTGTGCTCAATAAAGTTGCAGTTCTTGAGGAAAAAACCAGTGGGAGACTTGAATGATTGAACTAATTCGTTTTTGATTTCCGCAGCCAAACGCTATCTCATATTAATGTGTTCAACTGAACAGGCTGTTTCTTCCTCAGCTGCCTGCTGGGATTTGCAGCAGGAATGAGTGGTTTTCTATTGCAAAAACAAACCCAGACAAACCTATCCGAGTACAAGATTGTTAGGACAGACCCCTGGGTGTCCTGTCCCTTGCAACAGTATATCTACATCTATATAGATGTATGGATATATAGTTATAAAGATATCAGCACTGATAAGGGTTTCCCTTGCAGCCCCACCACTGAGGTTTGCTGTAAGTCACAAGGTTCAGCCCAAAAGTTGTTCCTTCCTTGAATTAACTGTTTGTGTTGAGGTGGAAATCAGAAACAACCCCTTGGCATACAAAGTTCACTTGCCTACCTCTCATAGCAAGTTGGTTATTGAAAGAGTCACCCAACCATGGTCCATCTACCAGTGACAGTACCTACGTCACTTAAACCACCTCACCTCAGAACGAGTGTGCCTGCCAGCCCACCAGGAAAGGTTTGGGATGCCTGGCTTCAGGCCACAGAGTGCAGAACTAGACGCTAATGTATGGATCACAGCTTCATTAGTCACACTGTTTTTTCCTATGTATTTAATGCCAACCTTTCTTAATAATTAAAGCCGAGCATTAAACTGTTATCATCCTCCTGCTATTGCTACTGGCAAAATCCATTCTGTTCCCATAATACTCCAGACAACTTAGAAGAGTTTTACAAGCTCATATAATCTGATGTATGTGTTTGCCAACAGTCCTGGGTTGATGTTTACCTGTCTTGGGATCAATATGAATACCCAGGGGTGCAGAACTTGCGATTTCCCGCTGACCAGATTTGGGTACCAGACATTCTGCTGTATAACAGGTAAGCAAGATGTACAATGGCTGGTGGGAGACTAGAACTGGGTGCTGAAAATCAGCTGTGCTTCACTGATATTCTGGGCCTTTTGCCATTTATGGGTTTGGTTCTTACACTTGAAAGAGTCACAAAACCAAACAAGTACCAGCTAAGAGACTTTTCTAATATCTAAGTCTTCCTTGCTGTAGTTCTGCAGATGTCTTCTTTAACTTCTTCTCAGTGAATGCAGAGTGAAAACTACCCATACTCTCTTCATAATTACCACGTCTCTCCTGGAAAATTACTATCATGCATCTATTTTAGTATTCCTGATTGAAGTAAACAAATAGATTTTCTTCTCACTTTACTCATCATATATTTTATAAATCTCTCCATCATTCCTCTTCCACTCTGAACACTCTCTAGTCTGTTTTTCCTCCTCTAGAGCTGAATCTAGCTCTCTAGCCAGTACCTCTTCAGTACTGAATGGAGTGGAAGCTCTCTAGACAGCTGTTTCCTTAATGCTTTCCAGGAGGAGAGGATTTTGGGTTTCCATCTTAGCTTTGGACTTATTTTTCGATCTACTGCAAACCACAGATGTTGTATCTCAGCCCTGCTGTCTCAATAGATTTTCACTGATATGTCTTTCAGGGTAATACTTTCTAATTATCCAGATTAAATTAATTCTGCTAGTTTCCCCAGTTCACCAAGACTCATCTTCCATTCCAAGCACTCACAGCCAAATATCCAAAGGATGCTTGGAGACACCTGGATTGTTTCAGTGTTCTTCTTTACTTCAACTTTAGTCCTTATTGTCTCTTTATTCCTCTTCAGTCTCTAAAAAAGGAAGCATACAGCCTGGTCCATATTACTGTACTTTATAAGAACATGCTGAAGTTCAGATATATCACCTACCTCCTTTTAGTCAGTAAGAAAATTAGATTGATTTGACGCAGTTGGCCCTTCGCAAACCTGTGCCAGCTGTTTTCACCTCATTTTCTTTGAAGTTAGGATGATGTGTCTATAATTTCACCTTTAAAAAAAGTCAGAATTTTCTTTGATCTTCCTAATTCACTGTGCCGTTCCCTGTTCTCCACAAGTCCTCACAGATAATTGTTAATGCTTCAGAGGGTATTTCGGCCAGTCCTTTCAGTTCTCAAGAGTAAATTTCATCAGCTCTGCTGAGTAGAATCTGTCTTATCTACACTTCTTTAACCTGTTCCTCCCGTATTCTGCCATGAACTTCTGTCACTGTATGAGAATTGTAAAGAGTGAAGCTCAGAGGGCGCAGGATACTGTAGCTCTCTGCATCCTGTGGTTTTCTTTCACAGCAAGTAATGAATCTATCTCTGTCTTCTCATTGTTTCCTTGTATTTATAAAGCCTTTTCTTGTTGCCTTTTATGTCTTTGATAATTATCACTCTTTCTACAGCTAGCCTTTTCAGTTTTATCTGCCTTGTTTGGTTCTGGGGATGATAATGACGACTGAGGACTCAAGACATGGATATAGAGCAGATCAGAAGAGGAATGGAGGGTCTGAATTTTCTACACCTGGTTGAGAGATAGGGTATGTAAAGTGGTGTAGTGATGTAATATAGACCTGCACACAACCACCACAGACAAGGCTCCATAAGCCCGGGGAATCCTCTGTGGTTAATCTGTTCCCAAGAGACCCTCCGGAAGAAGCCCCCAGACCTTGCTCCTTTGGACAATTCTTGTCATGATCTGGCTCATTACTCCCTTAATTTTGGCAGAATTGCTTGGAACAATAAAGAAATTCTGTTTTCTTGGTCCTCTTCACCTGGTTTTTGCTCTTAGAGTCTCAATGAATCTCCTCATACAAGGCCCCTAAAACAACTTCTCCCCAGTGCCTTTCTCCAATACTAGAAGCAAACCCTCAGCCTTCTGCATCCCAAGAGGCTGCAGAATTGCTAAGTCAGGCCACCATTGCTGTTACAACAGATATCTGGGTAGCAGATAACTTGATTTATACAGTGAGCTGCCTCATTCTGACAGCTGCCCTAGAAAAGCCTCACTGTACCAACTGCCCGATTTTTGGATACAGCTAATATGACATTTTTGATCCTTTCCCTTCTACCTGTGCTCTGAGACATCCAACACTCTGCCTTTCACTTCTTTGATGACATGACAGCATATAACCAACCTGCCCAGGTGCAGGCCAACAGTGTCTGTGAGAAACTGAGATGCAGGTCAAGGGTAGACTCTTCGCCCGGGTGTAGGAACTAAATTCAGACTTTCTGTGGGTTCAGTTCAGACAAAATATTATTTCCATGTTGGCAGTTGCTACAACATTCTCAAACATCAGCTTGCTCTTCCTCTGTTTTGTTATGTTTTGTTTATATTGTGTTACAGTGCAGATGAAAGGTTTGATGCAACATTTCACACAAATGTGCTGGTGAATTACTCTGGATCCTGCCAATATATTCCTCCAGGTAGGACACAGAGAATATTTGTTTGCTTTTAATCTAATTAATACAAGCAGTTTTCCTTCACAAATGAAACCAAGGTGTTTTAAAGCAGTCTGTGGAAATTTTGCAAGCTGGGTAGTTATGAGACAGACCCACTGAGATAATTTACGTCCATTGTCAGTGGTGTATTTCCACTTCACAAATCAATAAAACATTTTCCTGAGCAGTTTGCTTAGAACTTCCAGAGGCCCACCTGAGATGTCACCCAAAGCAAGGCGGTGTGCACCATCATATATGCAGTCCAGTTAGGTTTTTGTTGAGTGGGGAGGTGTGTGACCAGAGGAGGCCCTGAGAGCAGCACTCACTCTTCATTGAAGTCTTCCTGCCAGGCTGAGGCTACAAGTCCAAGTGAAAAGACAAACTGGGATTGGTCTCAGCCAGCTGGACCCAAGTCTCAGCCTCTTTTCCATCTGTACTGCTGATACCATGCCTGCAGGGTCCAGCAGCCAGGACCCACCAGCATACACAGTTGCTCACTGCGGTGGAAAAAAAATGCCCAAACTTTGTGTCATAGCATAGTATAACCCCCAGGCATATCCACAGGGCCCAACAGGGACTTCCCTGATGGCTGGTCCACTGTTGTTGCCTACCTCTGAGACCCCTTAAACTGGACTAGACACATCCAGAGTAAAATTCAAGGCTCAGGTTAACACAAGTCTATAAAGGCCAGCGCCGAGCAAGGTTTACCATCATAATGTGTTTTCACGGTATCATGGGTCTAGAACAGAACCTGACCGGGAACTCCTTTCAGGAGTAGTTCCTCACAGGAACTACAACCTCTGTGAGTGCACATTTGTGTGCTCTGTCCTCCTGTCAGCACTGCCTGTAGTCTGCTGAGGCCAGCCCACACTGGGGGACAGGCTGGGCTGCTCCTGGGCAAACCACCTCAAGGATGCAGTAAGAGGTGGGTCTTCACCGGCAGAAGAGGAGAGGTTATTCCACTCGTGTCAGCACCTTCTGCCTGCAATACTTGTTTGGTTACCCCATGACTGTATCACACAGACTTTCTGGAGAGGCAACTTGCTCACAATCAATCAGACAGATAAGGGTGAGATGAAATGCATCCTGCACATGCTTGATCGTGACTGATTTCTATCCACAGGCATTTTGAAGAGCACCTGTTATATTGATGTCCGCTGGTTCCCCTTTGATGTGCAGAAGTGTGATTTGAAGTTTGGCTCCTGGACTCACAGTGGCTGGTTGATTGACCTGCAGATGCTCGAGGCTGATATGTCCAACTACATCTCAAATGGAGAATGGGATTTAGTGGGTAAATTGGCCAGCCTAAAAATTTTCAATGGCCTAATTTTCAAAGGCAAACCCCAAATATATAGAAATGATCAATTGCACTGGGACATGAAATACAGATATTAAAAATTTATATGTAGGAAGAAGCAAAAAGGGAGAAAAAAAAATCAGATCAGAGGCAGCCTTTCAGCCACATTCATTGAACTGTGTCTGAAAACACTGTGTTCTGATGCAAATGCCTGCCACTGAGTATATAAATGAAAGCTACTAGTCTTGATGCATCTGAGCAGTTTGTCAGTACTAAACTTGGATGTGCCTCATGTAGGTGCACGGAACACTACTGTCACATTTATTCTAACACATCAGCAAAATTGATTAGTGTAAAAAATACTTCAGCAAAAAATACTTCAGCAAAACTTTTACATAAATGAATCTCTCTCACCCAGAAAACCATTGAAGTGTGTACCAGTGTACAGAAGTGTTCATAATAACTGCAGTTTAGTATGTCTCTCTTCTCTTCTGTGCTTTGGAAGACACCTGCATTTTCAAAACAAGAACTAGGTATTCAGTGTGAGTTTCTAGTGGGTTATTTTGAACTCATTTATGCAGCTGTAACTCAGAAGCAATACCACAGAAATTATGGAACTTAGACAACTCTAAGGAGAGGCTGCAATTTTATCTTCCAGTCTGGAAGATATAGACGAGGAAATAACTGCTCTGACCAACTGTATGCAGTAGTCTTACTATTCAGGGAATCTGAAAAATTATATTCAATTTGATGAGAAGCCAGAGGACTCCTTAGTGAAGTCCTCATAAAGTGCAACTTAGTGCTTTAGTGCTTATTTCAGAGCACTCCTGACTATCCAGTGTTCCTTTATAGTGCTTATTTCTGACCAATAACTTTGCGTATCTGATTAAGAATCTGTGGTTTATCTACCTTCAACCCTGAACAGGGGAGAACAAAACAAGGACTTATCCAGCTCATACAGCAAAAGCAGTAAGTAACACCTCAGGCAAGCCACAGCCATATCCTTTATGAAGACTTCGCTAGGCTCCTGCCAAAACATGCACATCATCACATCTTCTGCCCTGTCCACAGAATAGAAAAAAAGTGAGAAATTTTTGGCATGAAAGATACAAGGTGCTGAGGTCTTCCAGCTCCCCCGACATTTTCTGTGCTGCTGCAGTCCCCATCATGCAGCATGTCAGGCAACCTACTGCAGCAGGGTCACCATGGCCAGCCCTGCAGCACAGCTATATTGGAAAACTATGTCTCTTAACCTTCAGGTATGACAGGCTTTAAACTTGACATAACATCCTTTTTGAAAATTAACGCATATCCCGTGTGTTTTTCTTGACAAAAAAAGCAAATGTGTATCAAAGAATGACAGAAAAATAAGAAGCAGTGGCACTTGTCACAGAAAATCTGCTGTGTGTGCTAGTGAATATGACATCAGCAGTATGTCAACACTCACAGAATGTAGGAAGGCAGAATGCACATTTTTCATGTTGAGGCTGGGATGCTCAGCACTGTTTTGCTCTGGCCCAGATGAGCTTTCTTGGCTAAGCTGTGTTCAAGTGACTCAGAAGGCATTAAAGTAAACCCTAGAAAACACAAAAAGTAGACTGGGAACAGCAGATGGAGGTGGCACACATTGGCTCATAAACCATCAGTTCTTGGCCCAGTGCAAGGGGATAACTAGGAGTCTTGCACCTCTCCCCACTGCTCTTATCTCCCTCTCTGTAGGTGTCCCAGGAAAGAGGAATGAGATGTACTATGAATGCTGCAAAGAACCATACCCAGACGTGACGTACACGATCACCATGCGCCGACGCACCCTCTACTATGGCTTGAATCTACTCATTCCCTGTGTTCTCATATCTGGCTTGGCACTGCTCGTATTCCTTTTGCCAGCTGATTCAGGGGAGAAGATTTCTTTAGGTAAGTGCTAAAGTATTCATTTATTTCATAAACATCCTATAAAATAGAAAATAAATACCTCATGGTGATGTGGTGTTTGATGGATTAAGTTTTCACTAGGAGAGCAATGGAAGTACTTGTTTGGCTGCAGAAAAAGGACAATAGCTTTCTGTATGGTATTCACACTTCCTGTTCTAAACAATCCTAAAATCTTTTGGACTTTAAATGGGAGAAGGCTGAAAAATAAGCTGTTGGCACAGGCAGAAGTGATACTATTCTGTCATGCTCGTTGTTATGTTCTTTACTACATCTTGATGCGTTTCGTAGCTGATTAACTTTGTTTTTCAGACAGGACATACCAAGATACAAAGAGTGAAGGGTTTTGAGCAGCAGCAGCTGGGCACTGGATTTTTACCTTTAAAGTTCAGCTCCCAAACCACCCAGCCATGAATCCCCTATGAATGCAAAGCAGTGACAGCCAAGAAAGGGATAAATTATATTTACTGTTGTGTTTGTGTTGATAAAAAGAGGAAGGGTTCTTCCAAGAAAAGACAGACGAGAGCTAGAAATACAACAGATGAGACCTTAAGGGTTAATTGTGCATGATTCTGTTTCAGGGCAGAGCCTTTTAAATCATATGAAGTATCCTTAGTGTTAGTAAGAGAAACAAGTATCTGAGCAGCCTGTCTTACAAGAGGTAAAACACAGGCTATGGAGGTTATAATTGCTATCTATGAAATACAGGATGGAGACAAAGAAAAGACTAATTTGAGCTGAAGTAGAGTGTTGACAGAAAAGTAGGATCTAATGTTCATACACTGACCTTGTGATTTCTCAGTATCAGGACAGTTAGCTTTAGCAACAGCCTTTCCAGATAGAATGAAGTTCTTCTTTTAAAACAGGCTGTATCTCTGAGGGATGTTATATAATATGCAATAGCAAAGCCTAGACTCCTGTCTGTGCAAGCCTCTCCTAGCCCTTAACAACCATCTGGGCTTTGTTTGTGCTATGCTTTGGAAGAGCAATGTAGTTCAGCAGTTCTGCAAGCTTCATTTCACTCAGCAGGAAAGATTTCTCCATTACTTTAAGAGGAGCAAGGGTTTGTGTGTATTAGGAAAACGTGAAAAGACAGCAGATAGAGTTGCATCCAAAAATTCTCTCACTTTGTGGACGTTCTCATCTGCACTGACAGGCGTGAAGTCGTGGGTTTGGCTTTTCTGTAGATCAGGACAAAGCTATATTTAACAGCAAAGACCTCAGAGGAGCAGCTGCAGAGTTCATGTGCCTCATTCTTCCCAAACATGTTCATTCCCTGCAGGTATCACTGTCCTTCTTTCCTTGACTGTATTCATGCTGCTTGTGGCTGAGATCATGCCTGCAACTTCTGATTCAGTCCCACTAATAGGTAAGTTGATTTTCTCTGCTTTGTGCACAGTGTATGATGCCTCTCAAGAGCTGTTCAAAGCCCATTTGAGGAGTGACTCTTTCTGTTACTCTGGTTTTGCATTCAGCGATGTCAGGACTGAATGTCAGTCTGGACTTTATCATTTCGCATGTATGAAAAGAACCTACACGAGGGACACAAAAGGGCACTGGAAATATCAGATAAGCTGGTAACTGCAAGTATTGAGAGAACACAGAAACAACTCTGGGGAAAATTCGTCTTTCTTCTTCTCCATTACCCTACCTCCCCACTGTTATGCAACTCTTCCCCGCCTTCCCCCTTCTCCTCCTCTTCTCTCTATCCAAAGAGCAACTCAGGGTACAATAGTCAAAATTCAAATATATTGCTGGAAAATTTTTAATATATACTGAAAACTATGGGACAGATCATCATCTTGGGAACATGGGCCAGATAGGCATTATTACATCCTCTGTTTTTATAGGACTATCCCTTTACCTTGATCTCGTGCGGCCTCAGTTTCTCAGCTGAGAAGTGAACTTGAGACATCATTGCAGGGTAGAGAAAATAAACCTGCTGCATTTTACAAAATAAGGAAGAATGAACACCACAGGAAAACCTGTGAATACAAATCATGGCTCAAGTACACATTCCAGACAGCAGAAATTAACACAATACTCAACAACACATCTAGGTGCTGATGGAAGATGCGCCTCACCATTGTACAATGAAAGCCTCACAGAAGTTACATCATGAATAGTATGAAAGAGCATTTATTCAGCCAAGCCCATCTCTCTTCAAGGATTTAAATCTAGACCTAACTTTGGGGAAGGAGGATGAGCACGCCACAGTTAGGACAACGACACTCATAGGCAAGGATTTCTGAAAACCTCCAAAAAACTTACACATCTTAGTGAAAATCAGGAGGGCTCTTGACTCTGAGTCATACAGGAGCTTCCAAAAAACTAACAAAACACCCTCCTGAACATATACCTATGACACAATGGAGATAGATACAATACTAAGAGAAACTTTGTGTGTAGTGGGGAGACACAAGGCATCTTGAACCACTGTTCATGTATTTTTGTTTTGCGTAATACCTAACAAAAACCATTTAGAATTAATAAACGAGTACGCTTGCCTATGCCCAGTCCAGTAGCTTTAACCAGAACAGTTTCTATTAATACAGTCTGCTATCACAGAATGTAAGATTTAAACCAAAAATAGCCATTAATAGTTATGTATTATTACAGACTTTGATGCTGTAGTAACAGATCAATTTCTATTTATTATAGCATTGCTAAAGTGGGTGTAAATGACATCCACTGCCCTCTCATATATGCAAATATTGTAATTTATTATAGAAGGCAGTCATGTTGGTCAGAAAAGATTTATCCTTGTTAAATGCTGGATGGCTGTTCCCGGACCCCACCCTTATCTTCAAATGCCCAGAAATGTTCCTTAAGGACTTGCTCCCTGATTTACCCAGGGACAGAATTCATAATGACAGAGCTATAGTTCTCTGGATTGTCCCTTTGGGATTTTTGGAGGTGGATGTAACGTCTGTCTTTCTCCAGTTGTCAGGGAACTTACCCCATCTCCATGGTCTTGCAGTGATACCATTAGGTCCCTTGGTGACACCTATGTGATCCTGTGGATTTGGGCATGTTCAGATCTTACAATCAATCCCTGACTCCCTCAGCCACTGCACCCAAACAGCCCTTGTTCAGCAAGTGCTCAAAGCTGGCCTGTGTGGTTTTACATGATCTCGAGTTCTGAAAATCTCATCCTTACTCTAACAGGATGATATAGCATAATCTCCCCGCAGTGACCTTACAGGTATTCCCAAATGGGATATTTTAGCTGCTGAACTGAATATATCAGGTCATGATCACAGTTTTCCAGTGTTATCTCTAGTCCTGTTAAAATCCCCAGAAATTAACATGAGGAAGAGGAATACATTTGGACAGCTCATTCAATATTTGGAGAATCGGTATGCCTAGCAGAGGTTACAGGAATAAACAAATCTTCTAAAGCATGTAGTTAGTGAAGAATGCAGGTAATTTGATCTTGAAGTAGAAAGATTCATTGCTGGTCACCAGAAAAAGCACTATTGCTTGTCTTCATGACTGTGGGAGCAGAGATACTTTGAAAACATGACTCCACACACTTTAAAAATCTGCATTATATTCTTAGGGTATGAATTTTTAAACAAGCATCCACACCTACCTGAACCTGGATGAACCCCTGCAGCCTTTGCTATTTCAAAACCATTAGTGCCTAACAGACTGTACTTCTTATTTTCTCCTCCTTCTGACCCCAGCTTTAACTGCTGAACTGTAATAGCATGGGAAATTCTCACAGCTGCTGTTTGGAGTGTCTTTGAGGGAGCAAAGGAGAAATGGTCTGATATAATACTAAGAAAAGTACCAGCTTCTGCGCTCTGGAACATTTTTACAAAGAAATGTGGAAATCGCCCCTCAGTTCATCTTAGTCAAGGCCACTCTCCCCTGACCTCGAATTATGTTAACAATAAAGGAAGAACCTCTCAAACTAGTTTAGCCACCCACTTTCTGTGCCAAGAAATGTTCCAGCTGGACAGGCTGACCCCCTGCTCTCACTCAGCTTTTTGGGGTTTGCATTTGCATCATCAGGTAGCTGCTCCCTGCCCAGCAACGTGTCTGCTCCCATCCTCCTTCAGCACATCCTCTCTTTTTGGGAAACTAGATATTTTGAAAGATGTTTTCAACAGCACACATATATGTGAAGCAGGGCACCACAATATTTCAAAAGTCAAATCCTGCCCTTTTGCAGAGATGCCAAAGAAAGGAGAAGGCTGAACTAGAGAAAGATGCTTCTGTTTCTGTTTAAAACATTAACCACCCATAGCACAGCAATCAGCTTAATCATTTAAATCAAAAGCATTAAGGTCCCATGTCATCTGCAAACAGAACATTTTAGTCAGAATCCAGCACAGAATTCAGAAGTCAATTTTATGAATAAGGCTTCTTTCTCTAAAGCGTCCTGGAAGTCCCTCCTGGCACTTAAAAACTCTAGAGTGTAGCTCCTAAAAGATTTTCAGAACATGGCTACACAGCAGCAGCTGTGTCCTAAACTTACCCTTCCTACTATAGCTTAATCATGCCTCACGGGAAGGCACTCGTGATTTTACTCACCTCTAATTTTTCCTCTTTAAAATTACTTTTACCAAGAGTCTATGTAAGTAGACAGCTGGAGTTCATTACCTGAGGAAAGTATACACAGTAATACAGAGAACTCCAGATGTGATACACACCTTAATTACTGGTCTGAGTGCACTAATCACTGGGTAAAATCCTGAAATCTGTGACACAGCTCAGGTGTATGATAATCGTTTTTTCTGTTTCTAAAAACCTATGCAATTATGCACAAATTTTTCTTGTACTACACATACCAGTAATTTCATGGGAATTTCATGCACCTTCCCATCCCCACTATTGCACCCAGTTCAGTGCATTATGTAAGAAAGGATATCCATGTCCCACTGTGTTGATTTCCTGGTTCAATGACCAGACCAAAATTAAACAAATACTGTTATTAACAAATACTGTTATTTTTATTAGAGCTTTTGTGCAAACTCAGGCCCTGCCCCTTAAAACTAAAGGCTTAGGTAATTCATCTGAGAACTACATTCAAGGCATTCAGATCTGAACTGTAAGTTCTATTTTATTTCTATGAAGACAATGTGATCCATGTTAGGTGAACGACTGAACTCAATGATATTAGAGTATTTTCAAACTTAAATGATTCTATGATTCTATGTAAATAGCTGTGGATAATCAGATCTGGGTTTGGTAATGGTTATGTGACCATCTCTGAAGAAAGGATGAATTCCTTCCTTAGGCAAAAGACATACGCCTGAATTCCTTTAAAGTCTTCATATCCCTGATCTTTTTCATTAAACTTTGTAGCGACCTTGTAGTTACGACAAGGAAATCATGCATTAAGAAGTTACTAAGGAACAAATTCCCCTAAGTCAATAGAGATTCCTACCTATAACTTTTCCTGTTCATGGCTGTTCTTTGACAGGAGCCTGCTTAAGATTGCACAGTTGGTGATCATGTGGTCCCACATTCAGTGGCACCAAATAGAGCAGTGAATGGAATCAAATTTATCATACACTGCTGTAGGAATGTCTTATCTCAGGATAAGCTGCTAGTTTGGGCTCATAGACTTAAAAAAATTCATCTCCTAATGTCATGTTTAGTTCCTACCAAAACCAGCCAGTTTTTCCGAAAGACAGAACAGTCCACAGCCCATGTTAAAGTCAGACATGACCAAAAACCATTGCTTTGGAAAATTGAGATCAACCCAATTAGGAGCCTAACCAACATATCTTCTTTCTGCCTGCTTGCAGTACCACTTCCAGAAGGGGAAAAACTTTGGGGCCACACGGCACGGTAAAGTTTCTAGCTGTCCATACTTCCCCATCCTGCTGTGATCCTGCCCTCTTCCAGCACCAGGTGTTTTGTTTTTAAGAAAACATCAGCCCCCACTAGTAAGCCCCACTTGTTCCATTCTGCAGTGAGACGCAGGCTGTGGGGAACCTCCTTCACCCACCCATGTCCATCTTTGCTTTCACCTCTGGTTTACTGTGCTGCAGTCCCACTGCTCTGGGAACCGAGTGACACCATGTAGTCACAGACCCTAAAATGCTTGCTTTGAAAATCCCACCCAGCTCTTTACACTTGTATTGGTCCAAAACTCTGCAGGCTTTGAGTTCAGACCCCAGGCAGCACAAAGTACAGGCACACACAGAAACGGCCAGGAGCATCTAGAGCAGGACTCCTTCAGCTTGAGACCGAGGCTGCAATAAGCTCCGAACTGGTTGTTCTTCATCCATCCTAGCCAGTGCTCTGAAGAGGTATCACTTTCAAAGTACTTTGTCAAAGCAGATAAGGCATGCTTATGCTTAAAAGTCAAGTCTTGAAATTAAATGCTCAGACCTCTCAGGCCAGTCAGATGATTTGTTTCTTCCATAAGCACTTTTTACATCTGTCAATTCAAGGCATCCCCTTCCACAGGAGAATTGGTTAATAATTTCTGATTGGTTTCCACGCCAAAATAACTTCAAAGTGCTGCAAATCTTTATTTCCTACCGGCTCTTTCCAAAATAACACCACTGGTTTGGGATCAAAAATCTGTATTTTGCTTTAAAAGAAGTTTATGGCAGAAAGTGTGGAATACTTGGAAGCTGGTCATGGACAGTGTTTGAAAGGGGAACATGAGGCTCATGAATATGAGGAGCTGTCAATTCCTATGATTAACATCCACATGATGCTTGACATTTTGGCAGGACGTATCAAATACTGCACAATAAAAACAAAATTGTCTTCATCTTCACTTAACGAAATTGCACTTCTCTCTGTCTTATTTTGCTGAGCTTCTTTGCTTGCGTCTTTAAAAGACACAACATTTACTTGCTGCTTAGGGCTTTGTTATGATGACATTTTTCAGCTGTATCCTCTCCTTGCCATTCCTCATCATGCCTACATTATTTCAATAAGCTTGAAGGTTTTACACTGTGAATAACCAAGTTGGCAGCAGATGCTTTGGGTGATTTCTCGCATTTAGTCATACAGCAAATGAGATTGCAAATTACTAAAACAGGGAAACAATGGGGTGCTTTGCCACCTCCAGGAGTCACAGATTGTTTTAAGTTACAAACATAAGGCATTAGTGGTTCTAACTAGAGAGAGAAAATTAGATTAATCTCCTGTTACATTTTCTGTCATCTTCCTATATGTTATCAGCTGATGCCATTTCACTTTACCCTGTCTCTTTTTGAGTTTTTGGAATATTTTTCCCCCCTCCCTTACATGGTTCTGCCTGGTACCTTGCTGGTGTCAGGACCCTGCTCAGTCTCTTCCACAAAACAAATACTCTCATTCTCAGCAGCTCTTACAGTTTCATGTCCCATGATCGGTGGTGCTTTTCCCAAAGCCAAGAATCTTGGGTGCCTTTTTAATGGGGGGGGGGGGGGGGGAGAAGAGGGGGAAGGAAAGTAAAAAAGAAGAGTTTTACTTTTCAAATACCCAGTTCTACTCTTCGAAAACATGTGGGAGGAGAAGAGTTTGAAAACACTGCGAAAACGCTGCCTCTGTTCCCTCTACAAGTACCATAATCAACAGGCAGACACAGAGTCCAATCCTGAAATCCCTCACTCTTTTAAGACATCTCATGAGGGACCATCTAGACTAGGATGACGTTCTTCACCTTCTACTGTCACTGGGAGCTCATGGAACACAAGGTGTGTCTGCCACAACTAATCTCAACAACGCAGGAAATCGTTTTCCTGCCTATGTCCTCCTCTGTCGTTCTTTGCTGTTTGTGTACAACAGTAACTCCACAACGGAATTTATCCTCTATCAGAGGAGACCAACTCAGAGACCAACTTTCTCAGTCTCTGAGTAACTCTGCCATTGCCCACTGTAGACTGCCACAGCAGCTGCCCAGCACCAGGCCTGATCCCTGCCATAGGAGCAAAGTAGAGTGCTTGGAAGCCACCCAGTATCCTCCACAGGCTTCAGTTCATTAACCTGGACCATTTCCAGAAGGAAGAGCAATGAATATTTTTTCTGAGGTCACAAGAAGCACAAAGCACTCAGAAAGGCTGAAGTTACTTGACTTAGTGCAGCTCTAAACCAGTCCATCATTTCACAGGCGAAACCTGGCATTTCCTGCAAAGACAGGATAGAAACAGGAACACCAGTGGGAGGAGTCCAACTTGAGCAATGTGGATAACTGAGCACAACACTCTCCCCTCCTTCCCCCACTATTTTCTAGGAACAAGACTGCAACTGGTCACAGTGGAGATGCTCTGCCTTTCCTGTGATTGACATTCACAGGATATGATAACTGATTTCTCAGTTAGTGTTCAGTGATAAAATCAACAAGGCAAAGCATTCATCTGGAATCATGTTGCTCCTCTTCAGGATTCTGTTTTATTCACCCTGTTCCTAATCAGTCCTTGAAGTTAATCCAGTTCCACTTCAGAAGTGTGTCTTCAAAAACATCTCTAAAATAATCCTAAGGTGCTTCTCTACCATCAGATAATGGCACAAAACATCCAAAACTGGTACTGAATGCCCTTCAAGTTATTAATTACAAGTCATTGTCATCCTTTTGATATAGGTGACGTCACAATACACCTGCAAGAACAAATAGCTGTTCTTGCTGACTTTTTAGAAGACTTTACTGACTATCTGTGCTTTTATTAAATCTATACTTCCAAAGACAACAGTATCATCTTATGATAGTGCTGAGACAGAGGCTGACAACTCCCAAATGTTAAACAGCTGTCCAAATATTATGTTATATCATTTCTCCTTTGGCAAATAAAGAGAAGAAAATCAATTGTAGAAGAGCAAATATTTCGTACTGTTTTAAGGAGATGAATCAAGCATCCAAAACAGCTTTTCTGTTCACATACAACTGCTGAAGAAAGCATCACACATGTTTCAAAACATATGAAGAGCAGTGAGAAGTGACCAGTACACGCTTCACTATCCCTGAGGAATGGTGCTGCGTAAGTCAGTGATATCAAGGGGCTCCAAACACAGGTCTTCTGGTCCATTTTTCTGGCCTGTGGAAGCTGTCCAGGGCAGAGTGCAAATGAGCTACTTCCCCTCCAGAATGTGTCAGTCGCTTACCAGCTGTGCCTCAGAGCATCTGACTTAACAGTAGCCAGGTCCCTGGTCTTTCAAATGCACCCCAGTCCAGGATGGCTGTTCCTGACACACTTCCCAGAGTGAAATAATTTGTTAAAGACTCCAAGTTGACCTGGTAACCAGGAGTAACAAGTAGGACACAGAGAGATTGTTAGTGAGAGCTGCTCACCATTTCCCCCCTACAGTTTAAATGAAAGGGCTTCTTTGCAAAATCAGATTTGCGTTTATCCCTGCCAACAGACACACATGGGGATAGGATTTTTTGAGAACAACAACTTCAAAGCCCCAAATGGATAAGTGCTATAGGACTTACGATGGACTCTAAAATACTGTCAGAAAAAGTCTGGTGACTAGGCAAGAGCTGCTACTTGGGAGACCTAAGCACAGCTCTTCCTCTATTACTTATCTCCCCTTGCAACATCTAACAGGAGAGCATCCTATTTCTTTGCTCAGCAATATCTGTGGAGACTCAGAAATAGAGTTCACTAATTCATGGTAGTGTAGGGCTAGGGCAGAGTGAGTGAAGACTGCAGTCCTTTGGCTCCAAGGAGGAGTGTTATCTATGAACACTGTAGCTTGATCCTTTCAGCAGCAAGGCTTCTCTGCTCACAGGGTTGCTGGAGAAGGTTGAGTCATGGTCATATCGGAGGGGCTGCTAGAGGTTAACGGGGACAGCAGCTCTTTTAGCTGTCACCAAGTGGTGAGTTTGACCTTGCTGGTGTGGGGGCTAAAGACTACCAGGAGCAGAGATGCCAAGCCAGAAGACAGGAGAAAGATTAACCCATGATTTTAGGTGCATGGAAGACAGCACGGGAGTCTTCCTCAGCAGTTCTCCTCACTGCTGCAGGAAAACCATATTTTTGTGCTCCCAGGAAAGAAAGGATGTAGGACTAAACCCTGAAAGGAAAGATCAGAAAATGCTGAGTAGGTATGGATACCGTCTCAGAGCCAGGAACATTTTGCCTGGTGGGCATACCCCCTCAGTTCTGGGGCCTTTCCTTCCCTTACAAGGGAACTGCCACTGAGTCCAGACTCAGGGTCTTGATCATCCCTACCTGGTTGTAGGTTCTAAGGATAGTAATGTTTTCAATCAGAGACCCATGGGCACATGACCCAGCAATTCCTTTTTGACCAAAGGCTATTTGGTCTACATCCTCTTGTCACAGAAAAGGAGGCAACAGCCTTCATCGTATCTCCAACTAGAGATGTGAAAGACTAACAACTCTGCCAGTCATTGCTACCTTCTTCCTCCCCTTTCACTGCTGGTTCTTCAGGGCTGGCAAAATCCAGCCTTAGAGTAGGTCTGGGCATTTCCAGGACTTTGTGATTTCTCTCCCCGAAATTAATACATCACCTGCACCTCCTTGGGGGCCATGAATCTTTCTGCTGGATTTCACAGATATCTTGTGACGTTTGATTGCCTGACAGTAACATACAGGGCTGAAGTACTATGCCCTATGTCCTCCATCCTTACTTTCCAGCTGAAAACTTCATTGCATCTTGAGGAGAAGTGCACCTCACCCCCTCAAAATGCACATGATGCACACCCAGACTCTTTCTTGCTTATTACCAGGCAAAACCATGACACATCTTCCTTTATGAGTCCACAGCTCCCCTGAGGTTTCCACTCTATTCCTCAGAGAACTGTTTTCCATTTACTAGCGGGTCTACACAGCAGTTCACTGACCTCTGTTCCTAGGTTTACAGCATAAAAAAAACCCCAGGAGTGTCAATTCCTCTCCTGATCATTGGCTGGGATCTTGAGTCAGATAACAACAGGTTGTTTCCAAGTTTAACCAGGTGACTAGTTTTCCAAGGACATGTGAAAAATCTTAGCCAAAGCCATTTTAAATGGACCACTTCAGGCCATTGAAGTCTGGTGGCATCAAAATGCATAGAGTTTAAGGAAGTTATTTAGTGACTCATAGCAGTAATTAAACCAATGATATCAACACTGCTGTGTTTCTGTTACATGGGGCATGTAATAGCTTCCCTGAAACCTGAGTTCCTGCTCTGCTCTGCTTCTGCTGCTTGTTGACTCTCTTCTCTCATGAATAAGTGCAACAGAGACCTTTAAATTCAACTCAACCTTGGGACTATTCTTCTAATCTAGATGCATAATTCATTTTGCCATGGAAAAGCCATGTTTTCCTCTTGAAGCAATTGCAGCACTGGTTTCAGGAAGGCCCGAGAACCTCATTATTATGAACAAGCTTTTTGCTGCTGAAGCAGTGAGATTTGGTATTCAGAAACACAGACAGAACAAAACTTGCCTTGGAGCTTGTACTGAATTTTTGACTTTTCCTGCAAGCTGCAGGAGGGAGGGCTGGGAGTGGGAAGAGGCTGTAGTCTGGGGCAGTGTGACATTCTCTCCCACAATGTACCATCCTATCAGCCAACAGTAATGCTCCCTGGTATTTTGCCACTGAAACCTTCAAATGTCATTATCCCTGTGGGTAATTCTTCTTTACACTCCAGTACATCAACCTCACTCCTGGCATGACAAAGCCGTACTGCCACTTAGGAGACATGGCTTCAAGTCTCAGTTCTGGCATTCAAGATCCTGATTTCTTTCCTGCACAGCAGATTTGAATTTAGCACTCAAGAAGGGTGTGGTGTGTCTTCATAGGAATGAGAAGAAGTGGTTTTGAGGGCAAAGAGGAGTAATGAAAAATATGTCTAAACACTTGTGAGTAGCAGTGGGACAAAGGTGGGGAACTGGTGACACTTTCTGAAGGGATCCAGTGGCACCACGAGGACAGCATCTCCCTGCAGCACCCCTGCTTGTAGAATTGGAGATCCAGGATGGGATGCTGCTGTTCAGTAGGTGTTGTCAGCTCAGCTTCTCACTGCCCCGGCAGCAGGCATGGAGCTGTCCTTACCATGGGGCTCTACATTCCTCTCTGGGGCAAAAACCAAGCAGTTTTCTCTCTTCCCTCACTAGAGAGGAGGGAGCTGAGCAGATACGCTGGAAACCTCAAAGGCCTCAAGTGCTCCAGTGTAGCAGTTCAGAGAAGAGGGTGTTCGGACGTGATGCAGTGCTTCTCAAATGTAGATCTGAAGGCATGGCCAAGGAGTGCTATTTGCTCTTTGTTTGGATTTTCCCCTCCTTAACCAGGTGCTCCTTTTCCTTGCAGCTCAGTATTTCGCCAGCATCATGGTCATCGTTGGTCTGTCTGTGGTGGTAACAGTGCTGGTTCTGCAGTTTCACCATCACGACCCCCAGGCGGGAAAGATGCCCAAATGGGTAAGCAGCTTCGGTCGTAAATATTCAACAGGCTCCTACTGAAAGAAAAAAAATAAAATCTAAAAGCTATAGTAAATTTTTTATAGGTGAGGGACAGAATTTTTTCTCCACTAATATGAGCAGTAAGCTATAGACAGCATATTTGATACTTATGTTTGCTAATGGAGTTAAAGAACAAAAACACACTAAATTTACTTTTCCATTAAAAACAGTTTTTCTTATTTCGGTTTTCTATTTACACTTACAATGGAGTGGTTGAGTCATGACAAGGTAATTTCACTCAGCATCCACTTTGCAAGTGCTAATCCTGTGGGCATCACCTTTGATTTCTTATCCAGCAGACACCAGTACTGACAAAATGTGACATTTCAAAGTGCTAAACAAACACCAACCTCTACTGGGCAGTTTGTCTGCTGCCATCTGATCCATTCTCAGTGCATTAGCATGTGGACCCTCTTTTTTCTACAGACTTCTCTACAGACAGCAACAGACTTTGTTAGCCCAGTGAGGTCTGGCACCAACACCAGCTGGCTTTCAAAAAGAATGTTTCCTTCAGATTTTCAAGTTAAAGGAAAATGATGCTTTTTTCCCCCCTCTCTTTTTCCTAATTGATTTTAGAACAGGCAAGGTGCTTTGTAATTATAAAATGTAAAAGAATGAAAGCAGAAGCAGATACAAAGAGTCACAGTCAGCTATCTACCACCCTGGTTTCACCAAAGTCTGGTTGTACAGTATCCTCTGGTATCTCATTCACCACATTTGTCATGCAAGACAATTATCCTGACATGATGTTGAGTATCACATGGTTACCAATGTCAGTCCAAGCACAGAACAGCTATCTAATTTAGCCTCTCTTAAAATAAACTACTGCTTCAATGCATTTTTTTTAAAGTCCAATAACAGTGAAGCATACTCACAATTATTTCTCAAAGTGCTGTATTATTTAAAATCCTCTTTACTTTCAAGACATCAGAGCGTGTGAATTATGGAAGAACCTGCATGTAAGCAAAACCTGAGGGCACAAATCTGGGCAAACATGCTTCAGATGTCTAAATGTTCAGGGTATGCAGCAGTGTAAGGGCCTCCATAGACAATTTTATTATTTTGTCTGCCTTTTGAAGAACATAGACACAATGGCTCATGTGTCTCACAGGCCCTGCAAGTCAGCTTCTTCTCTCTACCAGTCTCTTGGTTTCTCATCTTGAAACACAGCATACAACAAATTCTCACTCTGGAGGAACCTTGTTCAGTGGCCTCACAGCTGAACTGGCACACATTACAAAACATGCCATCAGGAAGCAAAGACTGTGGAAAGCATTACTGGGAAGTAGAGATGATAGACTGTAAAAGCTATAGACCACACAAGCTGACAGAACTGAGGGATCTCAAGAGGAAAAGGGTGAATTCCAAGTGTGTAGGGAAGAGGCTGACCCCACAACAGTAGGTATTTGTCCTCTGCAAGATATGGACAAGGCTCAGTCGTTGGGATTCATGGCAAAGTCTCCTTTTTTTTTCTTTTTAGTTTCCCCTGTCCACCTGTGTCAGGTGTTTCTTACAGAGACACCTTGAAAGACTTTTGCTCCATAAAACCCAGGAATCTAAGACAACCAGCTTCAAAAAGAAGGAAATTTTTTACATAAAATTTGTTTTCTGCTTTTTCAGTACCAGCAGCTATTCTTACCATCTATGTACTTCCCACAATATCCTCACCCTGGCAGAGCCAAACACCAGTTTATGGCAAAACTCTAAGCCTGATTAATTGGATATTGTTACAAGATTGTTCTCACCTGCTGCTTAAAGGGATTTAGATGCTAGACTAAGTTGCAAGGGAAGGCATTGGATCTTTGGGCTTGTGTGGGAGAAGCTGCAGACCCAGAAGATTTGACTGGACAAGTTGCCTAAGCACCTACTTTCTAAAGTATTTACAGTTGAGCATCTTCTTTTCCCTGCCCACCCTTCAAGGTCTCTGTGCTTGGCCTTTGCACCAGAAGAGGGAGCAGAGTGCCTGTTAGTGTTTAGCCTCTCTGTAGGTGTTCACTTCTTCCCTTATTTTGCTGCTGAGAGTTGTGCCTTCCTTTCTATTAATTTTTGATGATTTACTAAAGCCAGCTTTTTCCAAGACAGGAGTTCAAATCCAAGGTGTTCAGTCAAGGCATTTGTTGGCTACTCAGTTAAGAAGTGAGAGCTGCTGGCTAATTGTCACTTTTGACAATGTCTGCTGAGATAACATGGAAAAGAGCACTGAAGAAGGCCCAGCTACTGAGCAGATTGGGAGTGAATAACATCAGGTATGGGCTACAGCCCAACTGACCTTTCTCTACTGACAACCAAGACTTGCATAGTAAAGAGAGATGGAGAGACCAAGAACTGAGAGAAGAAAGAGTTTTGGGGGAAAAAGCAAGAACACTCTGGCTCTTTGCTGCGCCTAAGTCAGGTTCACTAGGTTTTGGACTTTCCTTTTGATATGCTTCAAACCTGGACATGTACAGGTTTGCTCAGGTGCTGATGTCCCTTATCAAGAGAGCTTTAATTGGAGACTCTCTTCTCTGGACCAGGCCAGGCAGGTGACTGTGATGGGAGCCACCAGTGCAGCTGTATTTTTGTTAGGAGAGGACCATAGTGGAGAAGCTCACAGCAGGGTTAGGCTGCTGACCTCTGAAGGCAGCTGTATCTGTGTCCTTCCTTCATAGAAACCCAGATATGACAATGCAGGTGAGAGTACAGATTCATATCATCATACCCAGTCTGTTCTCCAGCAACCCATATGCTGCAGCTGTCTCCTCAGTTAATTGGTAAGACAAGAACAGATTGTGCCTAAATGTCTGTTTTCAAGGAAATAGAGCATTTGAAAATCTAAGCATATTAAAAGCTGTGTTGCTGTCTTCTGAGTATTTTTCTGTGGGAAATGTGTTTGACTGTAGTTATAAATGTAATTTCCCTAAGGAGTAAAAACTCTGTCTCAAAAGAAAAAACACTATTCCTGTATCAGAGGAATTTTTTTTTAACTCATATCTCCTTCCAGAGCTAAGGCAGACATATTCACATTTTCTAATAAGAAAGTTGTCTGACACAGTATTTTGGAATTACACAGTCCTGGAGAATTAATTTCTCTCTTCCCTTTGGCACTGGCACTGCTGACATATTGCTAGCAATTAAGACCTTTATCTTGTTCCATTTTGTCCCATTTTGTTTCCATGAGTAGTCAGAGTACATTGTAATTAGGTAAGTTCAATTAAATGCAGGATCAGCTTTTTTAGGCTGCAACACTATAGGTTTCTATTTGTCAGTGGTGACTATGGAGGAAATAATAAAATATTTAAAGACCTCAATGAAAGCAAAATAATATGAATAACAGGAAAACAGTCTTTCAGGACTGTCATAGTTTGAAGTCAGCTGGCAACTAAGTACCACGCAGCCACTTGCTCATACTTCACCTTCCCTTCCTGGTGGGGAGAAAAATCAAGAAAAAACCGACACTTCATGGTTTGAGATAAGAACAGTTTAATAATTGAAACAGAGTAAGATGTAATAATATTACTAATATTACTACTACTACTAATACTACTACTAATAATAATGAAAACATCAAGGAAGGAAGAGAAAGAGAGGAATAAAATGTAAGAGAAATAAGTGATGCACAATGCAATTGCTCAACACCTGCTGACTGATGTCTAGCCTGTCTCTGAGCAGCAATCAACAGCTCCCAACCAACTTCCCACAGTTCATATTCCTTTGGAATATCCCTTTGGCTGATTCAGGTCAGCAGTCCAGGCCATTGCTCCCTCATGGCATCATGTGCATCTGTTCACTGGCAGAGCACAGGAAACTGAAAAGTCCTCGGCTCAGGCTAAGCACTACTTACCAACAACTAAAATATTGGTGTGTTATCAACATTATTCTCATACTGAATTCAAAACACAGCATTGTACCAGTTACTAGGAAGAAAACTAATTCTATTCCAGCCAAAACCAGGATAACGATGAAGAATAAAAGATTTATTAGAGGGAGAGAAGCAGAATGGCTCACAGAGAATAGCACAGGGCTGTGACACAGAACAGCTCACATTGCAGAATTAAAAAAAAAGGTGTAACTGCCTTCCTCTAGTCATTGGTTTTGGCTTTTGCTCTTATTATTTTTCCCATTTGTGTTTATTAACGCTTCCTCCTTTCTGAAATTATGCTTGTCATTACAGCAGCAACTCGAAGTGCTAACTAATTTTCCCATTCCTGTGTCTGTACTGTGAAAATGTAGGAGTCAGCTTATCCTGCATGTCCAATGATTTTGGAGGCAAATTGTGATCCTAGGTCAAATATGACCAAAGTAACTGGAGCAGGATTACACAGGGAGTCCTGGGCCAAGGCTCTGAAGTGAAACCAGAGACCACGTCTGTTGTCTCCTGGACATCAGATTATTTGACTTGAAACCAGGGTGATAAAGTCATTAAAGAGGCCTGGCTGCATGGAGGGTCTTTCACAAGCACATTGCAAATGTCCATTTTGTACACGTAACACCAGGAGGACTTTCTAATTACAGGATTTTACAGATTTAGTTTGTTGCTCTTCACATAAGATGTTACTGGTTCCACAGCCTTTTTACTGCCTTTCACAGTTAACAATGTTACCAACAGGAATTCTAGCAGGCTCAGATTTCAGACAAAACACCTGAAGATCATTTCACTGGGAAAAAATTCTGGATGCACTCTCCAGAATTAGCTCGTTTGATGACCTTGACAAGAAACATATGAGGCACAATCTGCCATGTGCAGGTTAGAGCACTCTCGTGATGCACCAGTACACAGGGAAATGACAGAAATAAACAGCAGCATTCAGATTTGGAACTCCTAAATTTAATTGACTTACACTTACTCTTTTTTAAAAATGCCTCCTGTATTAATAGGGGCAGGGAATGTGCTAGAATTAGTTGTTACTCTGCTGTAAAGGGATTTTTTTTCAGCAGAATCTAAATATTGGCCCCCCAAAATATTTAAGTGTATCTCTTTCCTTACAATCTGAGAAATGTTTCAAAACTACACAGACAATTTTGTACTCGCTGCTCAATTGCAGAGATCTGGGATTGTTTGCTAAAGATGAGACTTCAAGAACCATTCTGTAAAAGTAAGATTTTACATCTCTTTTACTCTATAATGCAATTGGGCCTTGAACACCTCTATGTTAAAAACAGATCCAGAAAAAGGCTTGGTAAGAAGCTAGACCCTCAAAACCCCACAGAAATCTGTCAGTATTTCTAAAAGACAATACAGACTAACCATGATAGTCACAAAATGTTTCAAAAACTTTTAAAATGCTGGAGAGTCCCCCGTATTTCTACCCCAGTAACTCTCTTTCAGGTCCGTGTCATCCTGCTGAATTGGTGTGCTTGGTTTCTACGGATGAAAAAACCCGGGGAAAATATAAAGCCCCTCTCTTGCAAATACAGCTATTCCAAGCACAACCTGAGTGTGAACAGCATGGAGGTGAACGTCCTGCCTGGGCACCAGTCCAGCAATGGCAACTCCATCTACAGCTACCATGCCATGGACAGCCCGTGCTGCCCCCAGAAAAATGATCTCGGCAGCAAGAGCGGCAAGATGACTTGCCCCTTAGCAGAAGACATTGAGCTTGTTCAAAGGAAAGCTCTAATGGATACTCTCCCAGTGATCGTGAAGATCCTGGAGGAAGTTCAGTTCATAGCAACGCGATTCAGGAAACAGGACGAGGGCGAAGAGATCTGCAGTGAGTGGAAGTTTGCAGCTGCTGTGATAGACAGATTATGCCTGGTTGCATTTACCCTTTTTGCCATCATTTGCACATTTACAATACTCATGTCTGCTCCAAATTTTATAGAAGCTGTTTCGAAGGATTTTGCATAAGGTTTTCAAAATGAGCATGATAATTTGAAAGTGAATATTGCCAGTAATTTTGCTAGATAATTTAAATCAAATAGAGAAGTGTACTTATATGTTCTAAAATACACTGAAGGGGATGAAAATAATTTCAGGACGTAATTATTCCTGATGTTAGTGATTGTAGTTACTGAATAGTAATCATATTGAACTCTGTTACTTATTTCATAGATTAGTGCCACATGTAATTATGTCATGATCTGTGACAAGTGGTAGACAAGAATTCAAATCTACAATATATTTGTTACAAGTTAACACTCGTATCAATGTGTTACTATGAATTTTTGAACTTTTAGATATTGTTAAATTAACTTAATGTTCATTGATGACTATAAATTTTGCAGAATTTTGTTGTTTTCAGGATATTCGTGTTTTATCATTTTTGTTTAGTGTGGTTGTAACATGCACTTACCAGATTTGAAAGATCTATCTCCACAGTCTCATGATGCTGTATATTGTACATGAAAATAAACCATCATCATATTAGCTCATTCTAGCAGAGTGACTGGAATGTTTTCCTGGTAAAAACTTTAGCAGAATGTATCTTTCCCAAAAAAATAACATTTTCTTTTTTTTTTTTAATTAGGAAATATTGGTTGTGACATTGGAAAGAAAATTCATTCTCCATGCTGACAATAATATATATCATTAACAGTGCCTTCTTAGCTGTCTCACTGCTTAACTGTTTCTGTCACCTTGAAACTCTACTTAATTTAAAATATCTCTGATCTCTTGGAAGGCAGTTGGCAACCTAATATTGACTACCTATGGGCAATTAGGGCAAAATCTTGGGTCTGCATAATATGTAGGAAATTGTCCACTGATTTAATTGGTCTCAGATTTCATATCGAGTCTGCACTACCAAAGTAGTATTTTTTGAAAATTCGATTAGTACAGTATCCTTTCCCATTTGGTTGGTAGACTTTGTTAAAAGGAGTGTATAAAAGACTGATTTTATTTTCCTAAACTTTAATGTATCATTTTTTATTATCTATTTGCTGTCCCTGGGTAGTCTGTAATAATAATATACATATTAATAAAACATAATTGAATCATACCACTTCCCAGAATATAAGGGGAAAAAAAGCACTATTCTCAGTAGCAGCTTCTTTCCCCTCACTACTGTGGGTGGAAATGACACCTCTGTTGGTGTGATTTTATTTTCCCTACTGATCACAGCAGAGCTACAAAACTACATGATCTGATGCAGACACCTCTACTCTTGGGGTAACACAGCACTTCTCTGAATGTTCACTAGAAGAAAATAACAACCTATTATCTTCTCCGTCTGCCTTTCAACTTCCTATTCTCCCAGTGTTACAGTAAAAAACTAACTTTTCCCCTCTATGCATGATGGGATCCTTCCCACCATCACTGTCAGAGGGAAAGAAGATGATCATGGTGCTATTAGTCAGCAGAACTCTCTGCTTCCATCTAAAAGGTGATGGTGAAGCTGATAGTTCTACAGATTGAAGCAACATGCTACTATTTCTTTAAGGATAAGGTGCCTCAGCTTCTCCTCTGTGGCCTTCATTAGGTGGTGACAGCTCACTTGAAACAGAGACTTCACCGTAATGAATGTTACCTCTGTAGCTGTAAAATTAGATCATCACACCAGTGTATTTATTGCACTGCTTGGAGTTATGTTCAGAAAAGCACCTAAGGAGGTTGACCTGAGAAGGTCCTGACTACAGTGACCTGTTTTATATTTCACTTAACTTTTGTGGTTCAATTTTAGGTGCAGGTCCAAGTGTTAAAAATGGCTTATGGTTAAAACCTCTACTGAAAATTCTGTCCAGGTTTCAGAGAGATCTTCTTTTTCTTCATAGGGGCATTAGTGCTCTGAGTAGCTCTTTCCAAGCCTGCAGGAGAAAACTCCCATGATATATGATTGTTTCTCCTGCCTATTTTGTTGCTTCTGCTTACAAAATTGTCCTTGTTGAGGTACCAAATGTAGTTCAAGAGGGCTTCGCCTGATAGAAACATCTCAATGAACAGCCTGGTTAGTTGTACCAGGCTTCTCTCTTGGACAGCAGCTGAAATGCTCATTTCATTTATTCCTTTGGTTATGTGGACAACCAATTGATAAAAAGCCTAAATAGCCAATTACTTCTGCAACTTGTGTTGCAGGATGGTAAATGAACTTTAGAGCACTTGTTCAAGGATCACTAATATTTTTGCTTGAAAAGTATTTTTGAAAATAATCTCCAGTGACAGGATAAAAAGGTAAAAGCTAATGTTAAAGCACACAGTCACAATAACTTAGCCTCCTAATGCAAAGCATGCTTCCTTACATGAAAAAAGAAGTTCTTGTATAAGAATACTTTTAACTGAATTCATGCATCTTAGGATTAGATGGAGGATGGAAACTATTTGAAAACGACAGTGGAAAATCAATTGAAATCACTTTTTAATTCATAAAAGCTGGTGTAAATAAAAAAAATTCCATGTATAGATTACTACCTCATAGTGTTAGATTGCCAAGGCTGGATTGTCTCTAGTAAAAATGTCCTAAAACTCAAATTGTATGAGTGGTATGCATTTTATAGCTCTTTACAGTGGACTGAAACTGCTTGCTGATTACTTTTGCAGATCACATATAAGTCAGATACTTTTGATATCCACTTGTCACTTGGCCTTTTGAAAGGTAATAAACCACAAAATCTGTAGAATGACCTAGTGTAAAATAGCACAGAAAAATGGTTACTGTACATAGAGAACATTGCAGAATAAAGTGCGAATGAATGCAACATTTTCCTGAGAGATGCAGTACACTTGGAAATACTGGTACATCCTGATTCACAGCTCTTCATGGCATCACCAGTTGGTGTCACGGGTACTTAATTCCAAAAGAAGGAAAAACTCCCAAACTTATTAAAAAGATTAAATGGCAACAAGAAACTAATCCATAATATCCTTTACAAAATCCAAGATCTTACGGAAACATTACACAAGGAGTGTTGATCTTACTGCCCACCGGCAACAGAGGAACATGATAGTAAAGGTCCTTGTTCACTTTTTCTTGCTGAGGAGAGCCTTTTTCCCAGAAGGCTTGGTAGACTTCTGCTATGAAGTTATTCAGCATAAGAAGATGAGAATCTACTCTGATTTTTTCATCGAACATAAAGAATTGTAGATATAATCAAACATAATCTTAACTTTTACTCGTGAATTACCTTAACTTTGGTATCTGGATATTCCCGAGACAATGTGAATTCTTTGCTTTTGTTAGAACATTTTTGTCTTGAAAGTTTGCTATTTTATTCTGCCACTATGAGAAATACAGCCGTATAACTTCTAACAGTGAATATAAAATACTGACATACTACAGTGAAGCTACATAGTTCTTTCATTCAATGTTAACTTTTCAGCATTGACTATAATAAAGAAGTAAAGGATCATGATCTAAATCCGTTATTCTAAATTACCATGTGCCTAGGAAAAGAGGATGGTATAAATCAGAAGAATGTTAATGAAGAACAGGACTAATCTGGGATTTTAGACAATAAGAGTGTCAAATACTGTGAAATCCCCAAATACTGTGAAATGCCCACAGAAATAAATAGAGGCAAAATCAGCTGAAATCCCTTTCCTTTTGTGAGACTCCTCTTGGCAGTATTTGAAAGAAAAATTTGAAACTCTGTGAAACACTTGGTGAGGTTACCTCTGGGTTAAGGGATTGGGCTGAGCGATGATCATTTGGCTGAAAGACTTCCTCCTTACTCTTCCCAGAATTATACATCCAGTTTGGAATTATATGCAAAACAATGGTTTCTTCCTTTTTTTTTTTTCCTTAATGACAGTCAGACTAAGGGAGAAAGGACATGAAGCATAGGAAACTCCAAGTTTCGATGTAGGTAAGAAAGCATGTGATCAGAAAGCTGGATCCTTTTTCTTCCCTTTTGAATAAGCTACGATATACTTAGGGCCTACTTATACAAGCTTTACACAGGTAAGAGTAGAAGTGCATCTTGGGTTTATATTTGAGACCTCAGCTGTTAAAACTAGACTCTTCATCACAACTGTTCTCTGCCACCATTTCAGATGGTCTTCAGATCTCCAACTCCTTGTCAAGTCTGCTGGATCATGCAAATAATTCACATCATTTTTCTCCTGTCCCAGTATGGGAGCAAGAGCAGTCAGTTGTGACTCAAGTGCTTTCGACAGGTGTTTAATCTTAACATCCAGTAACAGAGAATTTGGTTTCCGCAGTATTGACATATTTATCACCGCTTGTTAATTTCTAGCACATAAATAAACCTAGTAGACTCAATCACTTACAAAAAACACCTTTTGAAGCAAAACGTCAGGATTGTTATCTGATTCAGTATCACACAAAACCAAACCAAACCAAACCGGACTAAACCAAACCAAACCAAACCAACCAAACAAAAAAAAAACAAAATCAAAAAGCCAAAATACAAAACACAACAACCAAGAAACCCCAAATCCACTCAGCATAAAATACTGAAGTTCATGAAGGAAAAGATAAAGTCAAAGTCACAGGACCTCTAAAGATAGATTTACCAAAATTATTCTGAATTTCATTTCGGTCAGAAACAATTCTGATGAAAAACTGTCACTAGTTTTTGTAAGCAATTAAGAAGGCTTATGAACTGTAGTTAAGAATTCTTTTTTAATTGAGTTCCACTGTCAGTTTCATTGTGTTAAGAAAAATTACTCCTTGATAACTCTGCTAACAAGTGCAAAAAGTACCTCCAAAACCTGCAGATGCCAGTTTTCCTGAGAAAAAGCTCCTCTAATTTCCATCCAAAAGCCAAGAAGTTTCATTTTATAATCAATAGAAGAGTGGTGCATAAGAATCTTTACATCTCTGGAGGGTCTGTCAGGCCATGAGGACTATCAAAAACTGCAGATGCTAGCTCCTTTTTTTTCCCTGTTATCTAAGGGCAATGAAAAGGAGACATCTTGACAGAAGAGCAACAAGCATCCATGATTCAGAACTCTGTGGCAAAAAAATGTATTTCCACATAAGGCTTTGGTATTTTGTTTGTTGGTTGGTTGGTTTGGTTTTGTTGTTGTTGTTGAGGGGGTTTTTTGTTTATTTTTGTTTTGAGTTGTTGCTGTTGTCGAGTTTTTTCACCTGTCAAAAATCCTCATGGAAAACAAAAAACACGGAACAGGAAGACTTTGGAAAACATTTTTTTGGACTAGGACACTACAAACTAAAAGTATTTTAGTTAATGTTATTCACGAAGTTTAACACTGGATACTTAAATTGTACTTGCTAAACTTAGAACTCCATGGCCAAGTTCAGCCCATCTGAAGCACATTTAAAATATCCATAGTGTGGTGATGACAGATCCTTCTATCCCAGTATCCAGCTTCTAAGAAGACCAACAATTTCTGTGATCTGGCTACACCTTGCTAGCTTGAAAGTTGTTTCTACAGCTTTGCAGCTAACAGTACCTAATAAAATAACAGGCCACATGGTATGTGTTGAGAAGAACTGAGAATATAAAACATGTTTATCATTAATGTGAACGTCTCTGCATGTGACCAGAGTATTTTAGTAATGCACTTTCTCAGCACTGTGGATCACAAGATACTTCAACTTCACAAGGAATTCAAAGCACCAAGTTTTTTGCCAGTTCTGAAAGTTTACAATTTTATAATTACATGCAACCAAATGTCAAATTCCCATTGCAAAAGTGTGTGAATCTTACATAGCACAGGCTATGAATGAGCAGAAGGAAGTGAAAGACAAAAGGGAAGTTTCTGCATTAGTTATTGAGTGGATAAGATTCTGAACAGGAAAAGTCGAACATTTAGGACTGTTTAGCACACACAACTTCAAGCACAAGCCCAACTCCAAACACAACATTTGACATGCCCTGTTTGTTAAAGTCCCTTGGGTGTTCTTTGAAGAAGTGTCCACTGCTTGCTACCAGACTAGCAATCTCTCCACTAAACTCCTGCTGCTGCTGAATTTAAAATGAATATGCCCTGAGATTAAGTGACCCAGCACACTCCCCCACAAACAGACCTAACATCAGCGGAAAAGACTGCCAGAGTTTCAGGTTGTGAGCAGGGGATTTTTGAAAGGCAAGCAGTGTTTGTGGTAATGAGCAGGACACCTAGAGACTTAGTTCTCTCTAATTATCTTAAAATGTCCTCAGTGTAAATTGAATACAGCTGCCAGAAACCTTCTAGACCACACACCCGGGAAAGTGGCCTTAAATGCATGATATTCAAAGTGAAATGGGAAGCAATAGCTCCAGAGAGATCAGACAGATGAATGGATTGACCCTATCTCAGAGATTGATGCAGTGCAATGACCTGGAAGGCTCAAGCTGTGGAGGTGCTGACTACCACAAGATCCATAAGGGCTGTGCTTCAGCACATTCTTCCCTCTGCCCAGAAATCTTTGTCTTGAAGAAACGCTGCAGATTGCAGTCAAATGTCCAGAAACGGACTTGAATAACAGACTTTTCAGTCAGCCATGTGAGTTTTAGATTTTAATTCCAAATTACCTTTGGAGAAAGGGCTACACAGCAAATTTGGGCCAGCTTCTTATTTCGTGTCTCTGCACAGGTCTCATAGAGCTGAGAAAGGTCAAGTTCATCATGACATTCCTATACCATCTGTAATGGCTATCTTGAGGACAAGATCTTGCAGGAAGCTTCCTAATGGTTCAGAGGATTTGCTGTACTGGCCTACAGAGTAGAAACCTGATTGTTTAGAAATCTACTGTAGGTGTTCTCTATCTCTTCTGACATACTCAAAAAACCAGCAATAGCTTTTTTGAGGGTTTCCATAGAGCTGTAAAAAAACAATTTAAAAGCATTGTCAAAAAATCTCAATTGGGTCATTTACCCCTTGTTCGTAGCTGTGTTTTTGCAATGGTTGCCTCCATAGCATAAGAATAATGCTCTTTTTATTAAAAAAACAACTCAACTTTTGATATTTTTATACTTGTGAGAGCTTCTCAATATCAAAAAGCAGTCAAAAAGGGCTTTTGGAAAACTAAGGGCTGATGATAAGCATCTGCAAAGCACTGAAGATTCCTATTTACTTGGTAATTCAATAGTGAGAGTGTGGGAGACCTGTTCATAAGGAGAAATGTCTTTTTGACAGTTCCTGGGGACACACGTCAGGCATAAAGACTAACAGATCTTCCAAAATCGGTTAAGACAAAAAATCAACCATACACTTGTCCATGTTTTTCTTCCATTGTTGTTAGAAAATGGGAACAGAGGCACTGTTGACAATTAGACAGCAATAACTTCGACAGTTTGGACAGGTTTTGATGTAAAAATGCTATATAGTTGCTTTTGTCATTACTCTTGATGTATGATGGACATATAAGTTGCTAAGATAATTATTTCTAATGACTACAAGCAGCAGAAAGATTTGTGTAAGAGCAGAGTAACACAAAAGTAACTTCCACTTTCTGTTTTGCTTTTCAGCTATTTCAGAGCTATTGTAAAAGTAAAAGATGTCCTAAATATTCAGAGACTTCTCCTAAAGAAAAGAAAAAATATAATACCCTTGAGGGCAATTCAGGTTTTGGCTATAATTTAGTAAACATTTCTAACATAAGAATTTAATGAAAATTATTAACATAAGAATTTGATGAAAATTATTTAATGAAAGTGATTAAGGGTAGCTGGGAATAATCCAATCTAATAATCATTATTTGCAATGCAAACCCAGAATTTACAGATTTATCTCTAGGGTATGACACCTATAGCAGCTGTCACCCAGTGCAGAATAATCTATTTGATTGCCATACTTCTAACAGTTCAAGGAGATTGGTGACTGTACCCACCTTGTGCCCGAGCACAGTGGCTGGCAGCTTACAGGACCCTCCTTTCCATCCCACAATGAGAATAGCTGATGGAACACCGAGCTGTCTACCTCCCAGCCTCGCTCTGCCTCTGAATGTCTGCTCAGTATCTGTGTGCAGAACCCCAGCATGCAGCAGGGACATGTTTCTGATGTGGTTGTCAAAAGCTATCTTGTTGCAGGGATGAACAATCTCTGCTGAGAGATATCGATCTCCCTCACATCATGTACAGTAAGACAAAAAACCGCTCAAACTAGATCTCTCATGCTGTATCCGGCCAAACAGAAACTCATGGAGTCATACAAATTTATTTATATTCACTCTTGAATTGTATATAACACATCACAAGTTACACAGTGAACAGAGAACAGGCTTTAAAAATTTATTCTCTAAAGAAAAGATAAACCTGAAGGAGGTTTCCTCAAGGTTTTCTAAAAGCAATGCTTTTCATCATGTTCTAAGCAGAAGACACTGAACTGTTTAGATTACATTCTTTCAAACATATTACAAAACAGAAATGAATTAAATGCCTTCAAAATTGTGGTAAAGTCAATAATAGTATTCCTACAGGCAAACAGGGGCAAGTGTTCTTGAGAAAAACATAACATGAGAGTGACTGTATCAGTTTTCCTTGTGTATCAACTGTACAATATTGACTGCAATGCCTGTCTGGGAACATAAACAGTATTTCTAAATGGATTTGGAAGTCTTAAGTGATTAGAAAAATCATCTCTATTGCTCAAATAAATTTTCACGATGAGGTATTGTAGCAACAATATGAAACTTTTGTTCAGCTAGAGAAAATATCATTTTTCTGGCAAACAGCTTGTATTGCACATTCCTCAGAGCTTACTGTAATTTATTTTCTAAAAGAAAATTTTAACACTCACGTCACCAAAAACTAATAAATCTCACACTATGTGATCTATGTGATCACCTATAACAGAGAACTGTGCTGGTGAAATGTTTTACTTGCTTTGATTTACACTGACATATAGAAAAGGCTTGGTGTTTACCAGCATCCAGTCTCGTTGAATTTGGTGAAAATTGTTCCACTGGCTTGCCTTAATCCAGGAGTGAGATTTTCACTATTTTACCATAAGGTGTCCAGCGATTGCTCTAGCCTCAGGAGTGTGTTCTCCCTTCCCTCTTCCCATGCAGTTGGTGGGCCCATCAAAGAGTAGCTTCTGGAAAACAGAAGAGATGGGAAGAGCGCAGCTGAAGAAGGAGTTGAACCAAAGTTAATCTCATTTTTTCCCACACTTCATTTTCCTAAGAAACATTTTCTCAAATACAAGAATTTTTTTTCTGATTAGGGAAACTGAGGAAACCCTAAAAGTAGGTGCTCGACAAACTGAATTTACCATGCACTGAAATCCTCTCCTGCTGCGTTTCTGAATTGTGGTTGTTGCATTCCCTGTTGTGCCTGCAAGGGCAGCAGGAGCCAATGCAATGGTTTATCCCACCCAAGTATTTTGACCTCTAGCCAGATACGCTGTTTGCAGTCCAGCATGGGGCACCTTGAAAGAGGCTGTAAACACTATAATTGTCCCAGTAGTATGTTCTTAAACATCATTCTTAACAACGATTACTGCTTAGGAGTCTTACACTAGGTATTTGAGTTATTACTCCCAAAAGTTTATGCCATGTAGTACTGGTTTACACTTACTTAGCAAAAGAACACTTAACTTAAAAAGGAAAAAAAAAAGTGTTTTGATTAATCTTAGGTGTTTTATATTCACTGGTCAAAATGCCTTTGTGAAGATGTTCAAAGTACAAATGAGAATTTGATGCTTAATAATATTTTATACAACAACTTCCCTGGGTTAACCACGAATCATGATCTGGGTTTTTCTCCCCCTTTTTAACATTCAAAGTCCAAAAATTTTCATGAGTATTAGAAGCTTTGGCTTTTTATGTTATATGTATACTTACTATTTCATTAGGTAAGACTGGATTCACCACAAGTGCAGTTTTATTAGAAGTGAGTTTTTTAAAGAGAGAACCAATTTTCACTCTTTTTAACCAAGAATCTTCACAATATAGAACAGTAGCACCAAGAAGGATGAAAGTGATCCTGCCATACCAGGAAGTTTGGACAAGGTGGTGCTATGAACAATTTCATCACTGTGTTTTCCTGATCCTTGTGTTGTTGTTCACGTCTGCAACTTCAAAGATTAATATAATTATGATATTTATCTCTTTACACTGTATAGAGGGGAGAAAATGAAAAATATGCATCTTTCAGAGTACTTTTCATAAGCCTCATCCTATATATCTTTTTTTTTTCTTTGTTCATTGGAAATACTTCCATTGAATACTTGGATTATCATGCTATTTATGTGGCTCAATCCAAAATCTAGTTCTCCTATTCTGCACCAGCTTTCTAGCTGCTCTGGGTTGCTCAGTAAAAGTATAACCACACAGGAAAAATATATTTCCTAAATTTCATTCCCAGGAATATACAGTATATTTTTTAATTCTGTGTTGTAGCTATTCCATTGAATTGCAGACTATGAATACTATTTAAATTCAGAATAGATGCTTAAAATCAGATTAAAATGTTTATTAATACTTCATGCTGATCGTTCTAAAGACAATTTTCACTGATTTCTACATAAAGAAGCTTATTCTTCTTAGTGTGTTCCTAATTTTGCCATTAAACTCCTTACGTTTATTGCTGAATGAGACCTCAAAAATGAGGAAATGAGTTAAAATTTTAATGATTTTACTTCACTACCTTAGTACTAGATGTTATTAAATCCCTTTTGCAAGCCCAGAGGAACAAAGTTTATTAAATATTGTGTTATTTATCCTCCCTATTTTCTCCGGGAAGAGATCACCTTTATTTTGCTAGTACTTCAGCTTATTGCTGTAGCTTATTGCTAGCTTTCATAATTAATATTGTTATGGACATGCACTGGAATGCTTTTTTTTTCCCCCAAATAGAGGGCTATGAGACCAGTAAATTGATTTGGTTCAAAACTCTTTCTAAAAGCTGAAGTTGATACCATCTTTGCAAAAAGGCTGGTATGTGTTTGGTTGCCTAATGGATTTAGAATAGAAATTTAAATAATTAGAAATCTTGTAGAAACCAGCAGATACATGGTAGAGCTATGATTTGCAGGTCAAGTTACTCTGAATGACACAGGGAGAATGAAATAGTGTTTGTAAACTCAGGGGTGGTCATTATCAAGACAGAACTGCACTCCAAGAAAACAGTCAAGATTAGTTTCCTATGTGCTTGACTGTCTATCACCAATCTGAAGAGCTTTCAGATTAAATACAACAGGTATAGGAAGAAGGTATATCTCATCATCTATTCTGATTAGCAGAGGGAAAGATAAAAAGATATGGAAAGACTTACCTAGGGGATCTGTGGCACAATTAAGAACTGCACAAAATCGCTGCAGTTCTACCCAAAAACCTTAAGCATAAACTAACATTTTTTTTCCTTCTTGTTTATGCATCCGTTAGTTTGTATATAAAGTCTCAAAATTCTTATCCTGAGTGTTTCTAAGCATATAATATTACTTTGATTCAGCTGCTATAAATGTCCTGCTTAAGCAGATTTTAGAGGATTACTAGGGTCCCCGTAGGAAAAAATGAATAAGATTTAACAAATATAATATTGAGAATTTGGATCTGGACAGCTTCTTAGTATTCCATTAAAGTGTTCCTTTTTAAAATCAGAAAGTATAAAACCACCAGCACATGAAAAGTGATTGATTTGTGCAAAGTCATAGATAACATATATGTTAGTATAGAACATTAAATGTATAAATAATAAGAAACAATTTATTGCAATTTGAGTTGATAGGAAATGGGCTGAAGAGAATATCCAGTAATCCTCTGTTATGTAAGAGAAACGAGATCTAACAAGTAGTACAGCCATTCCTCCTTATTATTTCTGCTTAACAAACTGTGATGGTTAAATCAAATTTGCTCTTTAATCTACAAAGTATAATTCATTTAACATAAGTAGTTTAGAAATGTATTTAAGAAAAACCTACAAACCTGAAACATTAAATTAGCGTTCCTATGCATTCTAAGGAATTCTGCATCAACAGTCAGAAGGTTTCAATGTATTGCTTAAAGTCTTGGAAACTGCCATCCACATGAGCAAAATACGCTCTTGTTGCAGAAATACAAACTTGCATAAATATATATATATATTTATGATTCATACATAATAAAATATTTTCTTGTGACTTAAATAGGTAAAATTAGGTGTCAGGCTACACATACCACATATTATCAAAATAAACCAAGGATTATCTTTCAAGTATCTGAAGATATACATAATTCACCACAAGAAAATATCAGTAGCAAGGCACTTGCAACTGCACATGGATGGCAAACATTTTTACAGGCAGAGATAGATCAATATCAGCTTTTGACCTCCTCAAGCCAATATAAGAAGTATTTTAAAAAATATTCTAAAAAGTTTAACATTCACATGTAATATATTTACAAGTATTATGATTTAAGGAAAAAGATCCTAATACAGAATATTTTCTATCTAAATTTTACGCTTTGGAACAGAACACCAAATTGTTCCTTCACGGAACATTATAGAAATAATAGCTGTGTGCAAGATATGAAAAGAAATCAAACACAAAATAAAAACCAATACAGCTTTCCAATGTCTTGTTAGGCCAAAAGCCTGACAGAAAAAAAACCAGCTTATATATCTTGATCATTCATCTGCTTTGCCTTCAGATCAGCTAAATACAACAGGTATAGGATGGATAGGGAAGTTTCTGAGGGATGCATAGGGAAGTTTAGGGCACCTGTCTAAATAGTGGAAGATCTAAAACTGTTCCATCTCAGACATCCTGGATAACTTCATGAGCTCAGAAGATTTAGTAGTCTAGCAGATAATGGAGTTCCCTCCTTGGCCATCTGTCATTGTTTATTTTCTCCTTTTTCCTCTGTCCTCCAGTAGCACAGGCTGCTGTCCTATCTGTTGTGTCAGAACTGTATGCATTGTGCTTATAGACTGTGCACAAAGAGACACTATTTCATATATTCAAATATTCTGAATATTCTGTTTTATTGAATCAAGGAGAGATGATTTTTTTAATGTCATGGACATGGAAGTGGAAGTACTTTTATATCATAATCAGTTTCAGTTGTTAAAGTTTAAATCAGTACTAGTAGTACTAGAAAAATATCCATGTCAAGCAATAAAAATGGTGTAAATATTGAATATTTGACATCATACAGAAGAAATTGCATACCTGATTTGAATATGGTCATTGCTGCAGTTGCATATGTATGCTTTATAAATTTTTTTTGTCTCATCACCCACATGAACAAACAATTAATTTTGGTAATCTAGTTGTATATTTGCCCAATTTTCTATATAAACGGAATCAGTGCATGTGCAAAACAAACACTTGTTTTCACTTTTTTCACCTGAAACTTCAAATTATGGTCTTTAATGTGATCATCAACGTTCTTGAACTACTTATGTCTTAACTTCAGAAAACGATTGCAAGGGTTTCAAATTCTAAACGGAAATACTAGTTTCTTAGTAAGAGATAAATAAAACTTCCTAGACATGCAAACCTTCTAAAACCGGTTTATATCAGCACTGTTTAATTGCATATGTGTACACAAAGAGTCTCCCTCAAAGATATCAAAAAGTATTTTCATTTAGCTTGTCAAATTAAAAGTGAGAACAAGGGACTATGGAAAATGATGAAAGGTTTTATTATGTGCTTTGACTTTCATCTCAGAGGGCAAATATCTCTGACACAGTAAAAAAGAAGTAAAGTTTAATAAAGAAGTGAATATGAGAAGCGTAAAGAAACGTTTTATCTCCGAAATTTGATAGAATTAAACTGTTTTTAAGATGAGTGCTAGAAGCAGAAAGAAAATAGGAATCTTTATATACGGTTTGTAGTGAATGACCACACAGATGCTTTGCAGAGTTTGTCTCAAGGGCTGGTCCATCTGCTTCTAAGAATTCAATTCTGTGTTACCTGGTGTTTTTACTTTTCTTACGGTGGATGAGTTGGAGGGGGGAACCTTCAGGCCATCTTTGGCAGGACTTTTTCCATAAATCCCTTGCTACACTTTTCCACACTTTCTTTTTCCCCCCATCATTTTCCATTTTTAAGGGTCTGGCGGTTAATGAAAAAACAGATTAGCAGAGTTGATATTCTCATGGATGGTCTATTTTTTTAAAATCCTTGGATAAAACCTAGGAATAAAATCTATCATTTTCTCTAAACAAGTTTAGGAGTCAGGACTACAGAATACCAAAATAATCCTCTTGGATTGTCATATTTCAAAAGGGAAAGGAACAAAATAAAAGAAAAGGAAACAAAACAAAACAAAAAAACCCCAACAATATTTTAGGGTTTGAACCAAGGAGACTATTTTATTCTTCTCATTATATTTTTTGTGCAGGGTGAATTATCATGTATATGCTCTCTGTAACATAGTGAAAACATTTTCAAAGACAATGTGGCCTTTAGGAAGGGATGCCATCCACAGGAACCTGAACAGGCTTGAGAGGTGGGCCTGTGCAAACCTCATGAAGTTCAACAAATCCAAGTGCAAGGTCCTACACCTGCATTGGGACAATCCCAAGCACAAAATCGGGCTGGATGGAGAATGCATTGAAAGCAACCGTGAGGAGAAGGATTTGGGAGTTTTGATGGATGAGGAGCTTGATGTGACCTGTCAATGTGCACTTACAACCCAGAAAAACAAGTGCATCCTGGGCTGCATCCAAAGAAGTGTAGCCAGCAGTTCGAGGGAGGTCATTCTGCCCCTCTCCTTGGCTCTTGTGAGACCCTACCTGGAGAGCTGTGTCCAGGTCTGGGGCCCCCAGCAGAGGAGGATGTGGACCTGCTGGAGCAAATCCACAGATCTACTAAGATGATCAGAGGGTTGGAGCACCTCTCCTGTGGCGTTCCAGGCTGAGATAGAAGGCTCTGGAAAGACCTTAGAGCATCTTTCACTGTCTGGAAGGGGCCTACAAGACATGCAGTAACATGCAGTGTTGGCTTTGAACTGAAAGAGGGTCAGTTTAGACTAGAAATTAGGAAGAGATCCTTGTTGTGAGGGTGGAAAGGCACTGGCACAGGTTTTCCAGGTACACTGTGGATCCCCCATCCCTGCAAGCGTTTAATGCCAGGTTGGAAGGCGCTCTGAGCAACCTGGTCTAGTAGAAGGTTTCCTTGACCACTGCTGGGGGAGTTAGAAACAGATGATCTTTATAGTCCCTTCCAACCCAAACCTCTCTACGACTATAAGATCATAGTGTTGATGTCCAAACAAAATCAGTCATCTGCAAACAAATATTTACTATCTGGTGTCTAAGAAAAAACCTTTTGCAACTCATTTTTGGTTACAGTTGGCAGATCAAAAAGGATTGTGCTTAGAGGGGATGCTTGAAAATGCCTACTCTCATTTCAACAGATATGTAAGGGTCTTTATCTTCAGCTTTGCAAAAGAATTCGTAATAGTATGCCCGGTTTTGGTTTTTATGTCTTAGTATATGAGGAAGGTAACTATATAAAATATGTAAGACTGGACAGAAATAGAAATTTAAGTGTCATATTTAGGTATCTATCTTTTAAAGTATTTGCTGTTTGAAAAAAGCTATTTCGGTGCAATGGATATACAGACAAATCACAGACTTCTGATAAATATGAGATTATACAAAAAAAAAAGTATAAACCACGACAAAGTAGTTCTAGACAAAGCACTTTCATATTTAACAGAAATAGACGAGACATTCAAATAGAAACCGTGCCTTACTTTTGCAGCCATTTTTATCTGTTATAGTACACACAGTTATCTTGGTTCCCCTACCACAGAAGCTATGACCCCAGTCGACTTTTGGGCAGTAACGACACAGTCTGGAGCACCCTAAATTTAGCATCAGTGGTGACAGGCACGAAGATTGTGATTATTGAGGTGAGTAATGCAACACCAATTCTGGAGCAGAATGTAAGAGAGGTGTTTGTAAGAGTCAAAAGCTATAACAACCTTGCAGAAGTGACTGCAGTACTGTCAGTGCCTTCTTCAGTAACTTGTGCCGCCAGAAATAAAGTTTCCAAATTTGTTCATTGACCCCCTCAATATATGGAACAGAGGCTTGGACAGCCACAGGGGTGGTGGGGGGGGAAACTTCAGGCATGCAAATAATCAGACAATATTTCTTTGCAAATGTAGTGAAGGTATGAAGTCGAGCAATTGTGGGTTGCTCTGGCTGTAGAGGGTGAGAGTGTACGGCTGCTGTCTGCTCTGCAAGGACAAGAAGTTTCTCCATGTGGTGGCTCTTTCTGTGAAAGCAAGAAGGAGATAATCAGCTGGGTAATGGGTAACACACTCAATAGACAAGATAACGGCATAGTTCAAAGAGGACAGCAGTATGGACTGTGGCTGTGAAAGCTCCTTATTGTGAGAAGGAAAAGACATTGCATTTTGTGTTAGAAGATAAAACCTGGAAATTTGTTTTTCATCTTGGAAAAGGGATGTATGGAATAAAATATGAAGAAATGGTCTCTGCTAATATGAGAAATTTGACTTTTTTTATATACTTATTTTTGGATAGGACACTTCAAGAAGATTACCTATGAGTTGATAAGCAGCATATAAGAGTCTTTAACTGCTCTGTGTATGGGGACTATATGTCTACATTCAGTGGAGTTTTTAACTTAGAAAGTTCTTCATCTTTCTGAGAAAAAGAGGTTTAAAAAATCAAAAACATTCAGCGATATTAAGAATATTTTAAAAGGCACCCAACTTTGCTCAATAATCTATAAGTCTGAGATCACTAGTGATCAGAGACCCTAGACTTCACTTACCCTTTGTTTCACTGAGTGCTTCAGTTTTAGGGGGTGTGTGGAATTCAGCTTACCTAATTTTAGCATTCAGAAAGTATAGTGCCTTTCTGTTAGCCTGTCATCTTGAATGTTCTCCAGTCAATGGAGTGAAAAGGGCACTTCACCAAGGTCATAATAAAACAGGAAGAATATCTAAAACAGATGGAATAAACATGTTAAACAGATGGAATATACTGTGTCTACACAATACCTTTCTTTCCCCCTTCACCTCCCTCTCCTTGCTTTTATCATAGATACTAGAGGTACAGCTCAGACAATAGGTCTCTCAGCTTCCCCCCACATTTAAGTGAAGTGCTCCTGCCCGTCAGGAACTAACATTTACACTACCTTTAGACTGCCATGACAAGCCGCGTTTAGAAGACAAAAAAAAGTCTTTGGCTTCTGCAACTGCTTTACAGCTTCAGCTGGCAGCCAGTTGGTCATGCAGGTTCTGGGTCACATTACATAACTTGCCTTCTGCAGAGCTCTTCTCTTCCGAGAAATGCCAGAAGCAGACAGCCAGGACACCGCGGTGCAAGTGCTGGGCTTGTTATCTAAGTGAGGGCATCCCGTGGCATCTTCCCACCCCTGACAACTGAGGTTTCAGTTAAGTGTCACCATCATTAGATTCACACCAGATGTTCCAAACAAGAGATGCAAATGTTTTCCTCTCCTTCCACATTTAAAGCCAAATGTATTAAATCATTCTGCGGAATAGTTTTCATGCAGTTCTAAAAACGTACAATGTCCAAAGGTCACACCTCTTCCCCTAAGGCAGAAAGAGGTATATCTGATCATCTCTTTACATGCTTTGGTTGAAAACATTAGTGTTCCTTTGAATTGCAACTGCATTTATTCTTGAAAAAGCTGAAGCTATCAGTTCAACACTAGAAGATTGGCTTAAATGGCCCATTGAACTCTGGAACCCCTCAGTCCTCACTGGAATACTGAGCACTTGGATGGCATTGTGAAATAAGTTTTCAGGAGTTTTAATTTTTTTTTCTCGCAATTTCTAATTGTCTTTGTTGGAAATTTTCTTTACATATATAATATTTTAAAAAATATAGAGATTCTTCAAGATTTTTTTTTCCTAGGTAGAGTGAATGAAAATGATCATGCAAGCATTCATTATACTACAGCAACAATTTTCTCCAGAAAATACTTTAAAAATCCAAAAAGGAAACAGGTTTTTGCTCACAGCTTCTGAAACCTTTAGTGCACAGTGAAATAAGCAATGGGAAATATTTTGAGATCAGGATTTAAGCTGAAACCAAGGACTTTTTAATATCTATTTGCTGTCTTAAAACACATAGTTTGGCAAGTTTTCATTGCATCACTGAAAAAAATATGATTTTGTAACTATGAGAATTAATAAGAGAGAAAGTCCTTTTTGGGATGAAGCTTAATAAAATTATACTGGATATTTTATGAGTAAACTCCTGCTGGCTTTAGTGGAAAATGTTAAAAATAGTGACTTACTGCAAAATCAGTAAAGGAACATTATAGTATTCTTATTTAAAAACACTTTCATAGGCATAAAAAGAGACCAACTATGAAAGCAAATATATCCGTATCTCCACTCACAATCCGTGATCTTATACTTCAAATATGTGGTTATTAATTGAACTGCTTGGAAACACAGACATGACTTGTTCTTTAAGTGTTTTCTTCCTTCATGTTGTATTTTTATAAGTTAGCTTCAAGTAGTAACAAGCTTTGTGTGGACCTTTCTGTTCAATCAAAATTAATACAATTGATGAGAGGCTTCATAGTAGCAAAATAAATACTATACTGATTCTTTTAAACCTGTCACTATATAAAATCTGCAGAAAATGCTATTACAATCGTAAAACACTCCTTAAAAATATCCTAAATATGTAAAACAGGCAGAATAACTTTTTTAATGACTGCCTCTTCCTATGTGCTTCAGTACCTTCAGACATACCTGGCTAACAGCATGAAAAAAAAAACAAATTGCCAAAAATTATTTTTCTCTATGTTTCACCAAAGACATTTTCTTAAAAAAAAAATGTAGCTGTCATTTCTGTGAATGCTGACCTTATGTCTGCATGAAGTCTTTTTGCAGGTTCATTGGTGTCTGAATTAAAAGAAAAAGCACTAACTATATTTTTAAACTTTCTTTCTGTTTTTTACGGCAGTGCTGTGAAGTTAACAGAGGGGCTCTAGCAATATTGAAACTGAACTCCCATTTTCTGAATGGAATAGATTTATCTACGATAGGTTTTAGTTTTAGTTGGATGAACATGCTTCTTATATAACAAGTGGGACTAAAATTTTGTGAAATTTAAATGCGGAAAAGAAGAGATTTAGAGCAGAAAAAGATGTAAAATAAATGGTCTTGCAGAAATGGGTATAACCATGCAATAAATTAGCTGAAAGTTGAGTGAGTACATCCTATTCCAATTTAATATTTTTGTTTAACTATTATATTATCCCACTTTGAAGCAGCAGTTGCCTCTTCTACCTGGCAGAAAGAATGGCCAGGCAGGAGAGCCAGCATCTTGATTCAAAACATAAGGATTGCAAAGGTAAGCAAGTTCAGTAAGTATGAAGAGAGAGTATACAACCAGAGAGATCACATAATGTTTGTTCCTCATAACCTCCCCTAGGTACCCTTGATTTTTGGTGCATGTTTTCATAAGTTAGAGTTGTTTTCTTTATTTTTAGTTTTCATATAGTAGTTATAAATGGACATTTTTCTCTGGAAATATGTACAATTGCTTTTTGAAACCATGTAAGCTTTCAGCCTTTGCATAGTTTTCAGCTAGAATACCACTGAACCTTTTTTTTTCAGTTTGCTAACTAATGGCTTAATTTGATGCCCTCTATACAGAGGCATGGTATAAATATCTACTCCTCTCCATGATTTTCCATTTTCTTCTTTTCTGTTTCCTGGCTGATGCTCTTAGGTCTTCACAGAACCGTGTGTCACAAGTTCTCTGGTTGCTCTACAGGCGGAGCTAGGATTTTTCCTACATGCATTAAGTTTATCTGCACTTCTGCCACTTTATTGGCCATTTTACTGCATGAGATTCTTCAACAGCTCTTCAGTTTGCTTTTGTTTTTACTTCTCTGTGTGTTCAATGATGCCACCTCACTGATCATCCCCTTTTGCAGGGCTGTTACAAATGTAATGAACAGAAGTGATCTCAGCAGAGGGATTCATGGGATTTTACCAACTACTTGCATCTCTATTAATAATATTTATTTCTGTCCTTGGTTTCCATTTTTTAACTAATTACAGATACTCCTTCTTATTCAGTGGTAGATTATTTGCTTTACCACACTTTTGTTGGAGGCATTGCTGAGTATTTTGAATGTCAAGGGTCCTAGAATCCAACTGGTTTGCACCTTTAACTCTTTCAAAGACCTGTAATTGATTTGTGAGGCCTGACTTCACTTTACAAAAGGGAATTCCTGTACACCATGCATAAATCACATGATGTCTTCAAACCATGGCACATCCAGTTTAACAGAGGCATTGCTTTTGAGTAGAGAGAATAGTCAGTGAAATATAATAAAGGAAACAACAAAGAAAAAGCTTGGAAGTGTATGACTTTCAATAGGCAAAATACAAGTCTATAAAACAAACAGCATTATGAATAACATTCTACATCCAAAAGGGATTCAAATACATTCTTAAATTAACTGCAAAACTGAAGATACCATTTAAGCATGTCTAGAGATATGTTCTTAGGTTCTACTCACATGCTGAAGCACTAATCTGAGCATACTTTCCCGGACTCAGGTCAGCAAATGGCAAGTAGCTTAAAATCATGTACGGCTTAGAGGATACCTTATCTTAGAAAAATATAAATTGCGGTCCTACATATCAATATTTTTAAGGCTAAACTCTTGAAAACTATCTTTCTCCCTTGCTTAAAAATATCACTGTAAACCTCAGATACCTACACTCCAACAATTGTCTTTAACCCAAGCCTGTTGCAGGGTATCTTAACCCAAGTCAGCAGGCCCCTGAAGGCAGAATTCCATTCTGTCAGAGACTGAAACGATTAATGATTTATGCATTCTAGGATTACCAGGAGACTTTTGCAGGCTTTTGCAGGACTTTTGCATTATACCTCTGATGGGCAGCTGGGCCCATCTCCCCTTCCAGAGCTGCTGAAGGTGTCAAAGCTCATCCCCCTGCCAATCCTGAAAGGAGGGAAAAACCCTTTTATGAGGCCCCTCACGGGAGCTCTGCGCAGGACCAGGAGACCCTGGAGGCTCGTGGCATGGCCCAGGACACCATCCATGGATATAATAGCTCATAACTTCTTTGAGTGTGTGGACTTCCCTCCTTCACCCCCAATGGATCAAGGCCACTTCAACTGACAGACATGGAAGCTGAAATTACCAAGTTTCATTGCTGGACCCCATGGGTGGTGACTATATACATCTTTCCACTCTCATCTTCTCTTTCTCTTACTCTCCTTTACCCACATCCTGCTTTTCCTTTCTCTCCATTATCCATTTTCCCTAAAGGTTATCTTTATGCCATATTGCTACAGATGATAGATATAGATGATAACACCCAAAATGCTAATGTACCTGTTTACCTTTGTAACAGAATTGTTCTAAAATAAACCCTACATATATATGTTTTCAAACACCAATTATTCAGTGTCATTTCACTCTAATCCACCCCAAGGGATTTATTAATAAGAACCTGGGTTACTCCTCCCCTTTCTGAGGCAGGTTGTAACACATTCCGTACATCTAACATCTAACTTCTTCTCTTTGCTGTAGGGTTTCAAGGCACAGCACAAAGCTAGACAGGACTTTGTCAGAAGCTCAGAAGACCTCAAGAAACACTGATTTAAATTGCGTGGAGAGTCTGACTAAGCTGTTTTAGAAAAAGCTGCTCCAGATTATTGCTTCTTTTCAAAAGTCTTAACAGTTTTACTAAAAAGTTGAAAGAAATACAGATTAGTTTTAGATAACTTGAGTTATCTAAGTTATCTAACTTAATTATAGCCAGATCCTAGAGTCATTCACTAGACTATCTGAAACCATTTTGATTTCATGTGCTAGATCACAGCTTAAACTAAAGATGTCATAGGTTCTCAGTTCTTACTAGTGAATCCATTACTTTTTCCCTAGAAGATGCTAAACTCATACAAGCTGACTAGAGAGGCAAGATAAGAAAATATGCTTGTTTTAAAATGAGGACTGGAAGTTTACATGTTCTTATTTGTGTTTTGATGGTAAGAAATCACTACTCCACCTGAGAAGAAAAAAAGTGAAATATTGAGGAAAATAGGAGCAGAAGAATCTGATCCATTCTGGGCAATTCTTATGTGACCTTGAAGAAAGTTGCTTTAGTCAAATGTGCTTGATACTTAGCTTAAATTCATCCACCTGACAGTAAAAATGACCTGATTTCTAAAGGTGATGAATAATAATCAGGCATGGCAAGAGATGGCGCGAGGAACTTGGAGAATTTCTGTCAGTGAAGTTTGCTAATAACAGCTTAACAAATGCCTGTAGGGAGAGATCTAGGCATATCAAGCCCAGCTTTGGAACAGGAAGGGATGGGTACTCAAGGTCCAAGAGCATTTTCTAAGATTACTTTAAGCATCTTGACCTTGAAAAGTAATTTACATATAGATAGATAAATATGCTTTGAAAAGAAAGGAATTTCTATCTGTCACCTAAAGTAAGACTCAATACAGATTCTGCACTTGGAATAAAGAATGAATGTTTTTATAACTTAGATAAGTTTATTAGTTTCTCATGATATACTTACAAATAGAATGAATGCTCACATGAGGTATAGAACAAAGAAGCCTGGCCTACATTTTAGTGTAAATTCCTAAGATCCATACTAATCCCATCTTTTGGGAAATACTTTTAACTATTTTTCTGCAAATATTCTAGCTTGCAAGTGTGTAAATTTTCATGCAATTTAATAAGACACTATTTTAGAGCATTTTAAATATGCTATATTCTTAAAAGATACATTAAACTAACCTGCTAAAAATACTTCAAAGGAAAACTGATACCCTAGTGTCTCTGGTAGACTTCCAATCACAAAATACATGACAGATCCTTGAGCAGTGACAACCCAATATTTCTCACGAGCAGCACTTATTTTCTGTTACATTCCTTTTACCTCTTGCGGTCCTGTAGTAATGGTCCCTGGTGTACTGCAAAAGAAATACATTTTTTCCACAGTATTCTTGCAGTTTTCTCTAACTGGGAACTGAATACTGGAGAAAAATTTCTCCTCTTGAGGTCAGTCACAGACAGGGACAGCTCGTCAGAGCATACCTGGTCTGTAAATGTTAACTCATGCTGAAGGACAGCTGACTCCACTTAAAATTCTCTCTCCCTCCTCTCTTCACAGGCAGAAGCTCAAGATGAAGGGATATTTCTCTCTTGGGCATGGAGGACTTCTGTTGCAAAATAACAAAGTAAATTTAAACCAAAAAAGACTCTGTAGCATTTTGTGGCTTCAGAGCTGCACAAGTTAATACCAAGAAAAAGGCATACTTAGTATTTATTCCATGGGTGCTATGCCAACAGATCACAAAAACTGACTTTCTGATCAAAAATTCTGATCAGAAGACAAAAGAATATATATTCAGATGGTTTTAAAAGTAATCAGTTGATCACACTTACTCAAGCAAAGTAACTTCTCAGCTCTGTTTTCTCAGTGGTGTGGAGATCTCCAAGTTCTTTTTGACTATGGAGGGACAGCCTAAATTCTCAAAATGTCTATTATATTATGCCGGATCATAGAAGCTGAGAAATGCCTTCTATGGAGAAATCTACATGAAACCAGGTGCAAGTGTAAGTGATTTTCTGAGAAAGAGAAACATTCCTTAAGGCACCCTTATTTATAGGATCATAGAATGGCCTGGGTTGTAAGGGACTGTTAGATCATCTGGTTCCAACCACCTGCCATGGCCAGGAATACCTTCCACTAGACCAGGCTGATCAAAGCCCCATCCAAACTGGCCTTGGAGGGCAATTTCCAGGGATGGGACACCCAGAGTTTCTGTAGGCAACCTCACCATCCTCACAGTAAAGAATTTCTTCCTAATATCTAAGCTAAATCCACTCTCTTTCAGCTTAAAGTTATCACTCCTTGTCCAGTTGCAACATGACCTTGTAAAAAGTCCCTCTCCAGCTCTCCTGTAGACTCCATTCAGGTATTGGAAGGTGCTCTAAGGTCTCCCCAGAGCCTTTTCTTCTCCAGACTGAACAAACTCAGCCCTTACAGCCTGTCTCCATAAGAGAGGTGCTGCAGCCCTCTGATCATCTTCAGGGCCTCACTCCAACAGGTCCACATCCTTCTTATTTTGGGGCAGATCTGGATGCAGAACTCCAGGTGGGGTCTCACAAGAGCTGAGTAGAGGAGCAGAATGACCTCCCTCGAACTGCTGGCTACACTTCTTTGGATGCAGTCCAGGATGCACTTGGCTTTCTGGGTTGCAAGTGCACATCGACAGATCGCATCAAGCTCCTCGTCCACCAAAACTCTCAAATCCCTCTCCTCATGGCTGCTTTCAATGCATTCTCCATCCAGCCTGATTTTGTGCTTGGGATTGTCCCAACGCAGGTGTAGGGCCTTGCACTTGGATCTGTTGAACTTCATGACGTTTGCACAGGCCCACCTTTTGAGCCTGTCAAGGTCCCTCTGGATGGCATCTCCTCCCTCCAGCACATCAACTGCACCACACAGCTTGGTGTTGTAACAGGCTTGGTGAGGGTGCCCTCGATCCCACTGCACATGTCACTGACAGAGATGATGAACAGCACTGGTCCCAGTACCAACTTTGAGGAATGACACTTGTCACTGGTCTTCACTTGGACTGTCGATCACAGCTCTTTGAACATGACCATCCAGCCAATTCCTTGTGCACCGAGCAGTCTGTCTGTCAAATCCATGTCTCTTCAGTTTAGGACAAGGATGTCGTGTGGGACAGCGTGAAATGCTTTGCACAAATCCGGGTAGATGATGTCAGTCACTCTTCCCTCATCAAACAATGCTGTAACCCCATTGTAGAAGGTCACCAATTTTGTCAACCCTCAGTAAAGCCACTTTAGCCATCACCAATCACATCATTGTTTTTCTTGTGCATTTCCATAGTTTTCCAGAGCACCTGATCCATGATCTATCCAGAAACAGAGGTGAGACTACCGGACCTGTAGTTCCCCATTTCTTCCTTACGTACCTTTTCTAAAATGGGGATTATGTTTTCCCTTTTCCAGTCCATTGGAGCACCACCAGACTGATGCAACTTCTCAAATATGCTGGATAGTGGCTTAGTTACTTTCCCTGCCAGTTCCTTCAGGACCCATGGATGTAACTCCTCATGTCTCCTGGACTTGTACACCTTCATGTACCTTAGATTAAAACTGATCTTCTTCTACAGCAGGTGGTTCTACATTCTCCCAGTCCCTGCCTTTGCCTTCTGCAACTTCTTCAACTTGGGCAGTGTGGCTGAAGCACTCAATGGTGAAGACTGGGAAAAAAAAGGCACTGAGTACCTCAGCCTTCTCCATGTTCCTTTTAATCAGATGTCCTGTTTCCTTCCAGAGAGGGCCCATATTTTCCCAAGTCTTCCTTTAATCACCAATGTGCCTATAGAAGATTTTCTTGTTGCCTTTCATGCCCTTGGCCAGAATTAATTATATCAGGGCTTTGGCTTTCCTAACTTGAAGCTGGCTGCTCGGACAGTATCTTTGTATGCCCCCCAGGTTACCTGTCATTGCTTCCACTCTGTGTGCACCCTTGCTGTGTTTGAGTTTGTCCAGGGGTTCCTTGTTCATTCATGAAGGCCTCCTGGTGTTTTTGCCTGACTTCCTCTTTGCTGGGTTGTATCACTCCTGAGTTTGGAGAAGGTGATCTTTGAGTATCAACCATCTTCCTCTGGCCCTCTTCCCTGCAGGGATTTATCCCATGGTACTCAAATAAGCAGGTCTGGTCTCCTGAAGCCGAGGGTAGTGAGCTTGCTGTGCACCTTCCTTACTCCCCTAAGGGTGTAGAACTGCATCATTTCATGGTCACTGCAGCCCAGGCTCCCCTTGTGCTCCAACCTTTTCTTGTTGGTGAGAACGAGATCCAGTATAGCACCTGTCCGTGTTGGCTTCTTTATCACTTGGAGAAGGAAATTATCATAAATGTGTTCCAGGAACCTCCTGGTGCTTGTGCCCTGCTGTGTTGTCCCTCCAACAGCTATCGGGGTGGTTGGAGCCTCCCATGAGGACCAAGACTTGGGAACGTGAAGCTGCTCCTGTCTTTTTGTAGAGGGAATCATCTCTTTGGTCTTCCTGGTCAGGCAGACTGTAGCAGACCTCTACCGTAATTGCCACGTGTCCCTGCCCTTCCTTTATTCTGGATCCATAAGCTCTCGATTCCTCATCCATCCCTGGGCAGAGCTTCATCCACTCTAGCAGGTCCATGGAAGAGAAGAGAGGGCAACACTTCCTCTGTATAAATATTCCTACCCAGGAGAAACATTAAATCAAATATCATCACATCAGTCATTTATTCTGATTTCTGTCCAGGAACTGCAAGCATGTCTCCTGCACTTGATTGCTGCAGTGGATTGATGAGTTCTTCATTGCCCAGAGTGTTTCCCCAAGAATCTTTCTGAGAATTTTGTCTTCAATGGCCTTGATTTTTGTCCTTTTTTTTTGTCGGCATTGGTGCACACAGTGATTTCAGTTCTTTGATCCTCAGGCTCTGGTTTCTACAGATGCACAACATCATTAGGGAAGATTTGTATTTCTGTTGGTTGCTCTGACACTTGTGATCCTTGCTTCCCTTTTCTTCAGTTCAGAGCTCCATCAATTCTCACTTTTCCCCATTGAAATTAAAACAGATTCTTTTCTGTTTATGCACTTCCTAAGTGTCATAAAGGTATCACAGCAGGGGATCTCACACCTCTGTAACTTGCTGCTTTGTCCTGGTCCTGCTGCAGGACTCAAGCTCAGCCCAGTGAGAGGTTTCATTTGACAGAGCTGTCAACCCTTGACAGCTACGAAAGCACTGCACCTACTCTCTATTACCAATTCTACAGATGGAGCAGAAGCCATCCCCCTGATGCCTGAACTCATAAACATCCAAACCTTGCCATAATGGGAACGTCTGTCTTCCAAACCTGTAAGTACAGACTACATGTGCTGCATTCACTGTGCTTTTAGGATCAAGTTCTTGAAGTCAGAGTCTTGGAGAAGACCTGTTCAATCTCTTTTCCATCATCTTTGCTGCTGCACAGTCTTCCCACAGCTTCTTTATTTGGCAACACCATTTTTCAACACAGGCACACTTCCTGCAGCACAGGAAGCCTTCCCACACTGCCCCAGTCCCAGGAAAAGGCCTCTCCTGGAAGGCAGCATCCACCCTCCAGAGTTCTGACTGGATGGCAGCTCAGATGCTGCGGGGACAGTCGGCCCAGCAGCTCTTGAGGGTCTTGGTGTGCGGTGCAGTGTCACCATTGCTAAGGACACGTGTGCTTTTCTAAGCCAAGTTGCTGACCCCTGTTTTGTACAGCCTGCTGTGTGTATTTCCATGTTTGCTGGCTGCCTCTCAGCTCTTTCTCTGTTAGCTGGCCTGTCTCACCACCATTTGTATAAAGTATCTCAACTAAACAATGTCCTGGCAAGCAGCACTTCTGTGAACTACATCTCCGTATGCATACAAAATTTATATTAGTTTTATTAAAAATGACACAGCATTAGCAGTAAAATTAAAAAGTGATTATAATTCCATTAAAAAATATATAAATATACAGCACTGAGAATCATTTATAGCAATGGCATATGAACAATCAATATGCAACATTTCTCAGAGTTAGAAAATAACAGGTGATTTATGGACAATGGTTAGACCTAAATGGACTGTAAAATCTTCACATAGAAAGAACTTGAAAGAGTAAACCTTTAGACAGAAACTGCTTTCCAGTAGGTTTTAATTTTCTGAGTAAAAGAAATTTAATGGAGTAAATAGGGAATCATGGTACTTATGTACTGAAATTACCTAATGAAACGTCAGTAGCCTGGCTGATTTGGAACTTTCTGACATGCTTCCAAAGGAGCAGAAATTATTCTTTTGAAATTTTATTATTTTCAACAAACTTATTTACTTTTATTTTGCTGAACCAGTTTTCTCCCCTGCATTAGATATATAGATAATTTAAAGTAGTTGGTTAATCTGCACTGGGACATAATTCCACTCTAGCTTCTGAAACAGCAAATACACACATTGTTACAAACTGCATGTCTTCATTAAAAAGTTAGCAATTACCGAAGAGAAATTCCTCTGAATACACAAATTATTTCCTGCTGATTTAAAATTTGTCAGTTCACAGGGCAGCTACAGGAAAAGGACAAAAACTGTGTGTCCATTTGTTACGAGTGAAGAGCAGGTGCAGATCCCTCAGGGATGAAGCAAGATTGAGGGATCTGCACCGAGCAAGTGACAGTTTTGGCTTTCATAAAAGCCAAATGTCACCCCAGTGCAAGTCCTGGGACACCAGTGCTGATCAAATGAGGAGCTGGTGGGGAGGGAAGCTCGGGGGAAAGCACGGCAGGGGTGGATGATAAAACTTGTGCTGGTTCACATATGATGTGTTTGCAGTGTCGTGTTTTGCTCACTATGGAACTGACTGACGTAGTGCAGGTGCTGCTGTCCAGGTTCCCAGATCCACGACTGGCCTCCAACATGTGTGCAAAAGTATGTGCAGATGTGTGGGGGGGGTGAACTTTCATGGTTTACCGAGGCAATGAGACAAAACATGCTTGGAACTCTACGAACTCACACTGGAGAAGCGAAGAAGTGAACTGTCCTAGGCTACAGTAACAATAAGAAAAGAACTGCTTGGGACTCTACTTGGACAGGAAACATGAACTATCCTGGGTGACCACAACAAAGTCTTCTCACACCCTACACCATTTATGATGCATTTGAAGTCTGTGGGGAATACTCTACATTTTTGACACCAACAATATTTTGGGAGGAAGTGCTTTTCTGCTATACAACTACCACTTCATCAGTTCAAGTTACTAGGTTAGAATGCTCGTTTATACAATGCCAGTCTTAGCCCAGAGAGCATTTTTTTTCTGTTTTTCTTCTTGATGACTGCTGTGGTATACAGGGCGATGTCACACAATAGACAGTCAAAAGTTCCAGCTACAAGACCGTTTTCGTCTCTGCCCGGGCGAGTATGTGAAAACAAAGAACATAAGAAGCAGTTTCTTAGTTACGGTTTAGGAAAAGAAACTAGAAATCGAAAAGAAACGAGGATGTGATTTGTGTCTACCCGATGCCACCTGCTGGGCAGGCAAGGAAAGAGCGGGAATTCTCTGCAGCCTGTCCAATAGATAACACCAGGGAAGGGAGACCATCGTGTACTGTTTGTCACCGAATACAGTCAGTTCACTTGCTGCTTCTTCCAAAAGTTTTTCTTTCTTTGGCTCTCATACCTTTGGCTTCTGTAGTTTCTCTTTCTCTGCCTCTTTGTCCTTCTCAGAATGTTTCAAGTGTCTTTATCACCTTTTCCTCTCACCCCAGTCTTGTCTCTGTGGGTTGCCATCAGAAATTAAAATCATACTTCACTGTTGTGTTGTCTTAAAACTAATCTCCTTCCACCAAGACAGTTTCTAAAATCACAGTTCTAAGCTCTGTCTTTTTCTCATGATTACCTGATTATACGTCTGATAAAGTAGTAGTCTTTGGGCTTTCTTTCCCAGTACCCCTCCCTGTTGCTTATTTTGCTGCTTCAGGTGGCAGCTACCTCGGTGCTGATAAGACCCTTAATCTGTATTTTCCCTTCAGTATTGGACCTTTCTGTAGATGCTTATCTTATAAATCATGTGTAAGTCTTTCAGATTCTTTATTTCTAAAATAAAACATTTTCCGCAACTTGAAATTTTATGTCCAGAAAATCAAGAAATATGTTCTGGATTAATAAAGTGAACATTCACTTTATGTTTATTAGACAGAGATAATTTTCCAGAGTTCCTTGTTTCACATTATCTCACCAGCTGAGAGCTGTTCTGCGTGAAAAACAGTTATCAGTTTTTGGGGCTTTTTTCACTCCCACTTTTTTACATAGCGTCTCTGGTCATTCAGTGACGACTAAAGAACATCAAAATCATCTGTTACACAATGTGTGACTAGTATAGTTCGTTCCCAGGGGGCCACTGAGAAAAGCTTGAAAGTCCCTGAACTTCACATTTGGTTAAGCTGTTGACAGTAGCCAGTATTTCTTAAGAATTTAGAGCATTTTAAAGATGAGACCTATGCTGTTCTCTTGCAAGATTAGGCTCTGGAGAAGAATCATTAAAAAAGTAAAACATTGACTATAGTGCAGTAGGGACCAAGATCATGATTTTGTAGTTTCAGAATTCTTTCTTAAGTCCTCTGTTTTGAATTACACACTCCTCACTTAAATTGTAGCTTGTTTTGTCTGCGTGTTCTTAATTTGCCTACATTTATACACACATGCACCCACATACATACGCATACACACATATATATAAAAACGTACACACAGATACATAAAAATGTATCTTGATTTTAAGGGCACTCCTTTGATTTTTTGTCTTTATCTTTATTTTTCATTTAGTCCCTTTGTGAATTGCCGTGTGAAGAGGTGCATACTTGGACCTTCCTGTTCCTTTTTCTTCTTTAGAAGAACCAGTACACTGGTTTTTACAGGATAAAGCAAATTAAATTGGCTGCACCATTAAATTTCAGAGTTTCCAACTGACTAGCCATCATTCCTTTGATGACGCCAGAAAATAATTCAATTTTGACCATAAACCTAGGTGACCTTCATGAAATACTACTTATTTACCTACTGAAGTCTCACTAAAAGCAGGATATAAATATTTTGTTCAGACCTGACAGATCATCCTATTCGTCAAAAATCCTAGACAGTGGTCTTTTCGGTTATAGAGCAAAAATAATATCCTCCTCTGTTCAAATAAGATAATTAAAAGATTAATAAAAGCAAAATTGTTAGAATTTTGCTTTTCCTTCCTTCAAAATAAGTATCTTGATTTCCGTGCAAAATGCTATCTGCTATAATCTAAATGGGAATTTCTCTTTCTCTTTCTTTATGTCTAACAGCTGCCCATCTAAGTCATTCTTTCCAAATATATTAGGAAATTTCACAGAATGAAGAATATTTACATCTTTCAAGAAGTCTTCTATTACTATCTGCAGTCAAGATTGTAAATACATTTGATTATCACTTGCAACAATTGAAACTGACAGTGGTCACAAAAATTAGTATTAATGGTATAAATACTCACATTATAAAACCTATGGAAGATAAATTAAAAAAATATTTTGAAAAACATTTCATACTACTAAAAGGGATTAAAAACCCGCAAACGTCACCCATCCAAAGCCACAAAAAACCCCCAAACACATTCTTCACAGTTTTGTTTTCATGTCCATAAATCACAAAGTCAGAAAGACTTATAAGCTTTCATATTAAGAGAGTGTTGTTCATGGATCACTTCAACATGCAAAACTACTGGTAGAAGCCAAAGACAGAAAGGTGTGGGAGCTTTAAAATGGCCTTAAAAGGAAAATTAGACTGAAAGCGAAAAGAAATCCCGAAAGACTCCAATAGAAGGATGGTCACTAAAACATTGCTGACTGTACAAAAGAGTAGAGAAGCTGAAAAAACCTTCTGACTTTGACACAAATAATCACCACAGACAACTGAATGGCATAAAAATAATTGTATGGATAGATAGCCTCTTAAGTTTGTTGTTGTTGTTGTTGGTTCTGGTTTTGGTTTTGTTTTTTTTTAACAAAGCACAGCTCCTGGGAAGGATGTGTGCTCTGTATTGCAAGCTGTGGATACACAGCTACGCATCATCCACACTTAGACTGCAGTTGCATCCAAGTCAAGCTGTCCAGTGGCTGTCTGTAGAGCTGCTTGAGCTCTTGATCCCAGAGCTCAGTGTGAGATGCTACTGTTTTCAGCGAAGTACAGCAGTCTCCTTCAGTTTTAGGTTACCACAGGTTACCTTCAGTGTCAGGACTAGTATCATTTGTTTGTTTCGGTGTCAGCCAGATCTTCACAGAGTCTACCAACTTCTTCTGTTCCAAACTGAGCGTAAATTGCCTGAATAAAATAAAACTGTGAAAAAAACTATATAAAGAAGCACAGTGCTAAAACATTCTACAGTTTATAGGTTCACATTTTCAAAATTGGAAATACAGCAACACACTTCTAAATATTATTATTTATATGTTCCAAAACCTCATGATTAAAATACATGCTTGTTTTTTTCAGTGTGTTTACACCATTATCTCCAGATCTTTCAATATAGGCAAAAATAAGAAATCAACTCACTCCAATTGCAATTAAATTGTTTTTCATACCTCTTTTTCAGTCAAATCACTCTCACAATACAGCTGAAATATTTCAGCTGTTGTACCTCTTAGCCCGTACCTATGCATCCTTACTTGCATGCCAAATTAATTCTTCCTAACTGACTATCTCCATAATGAGGTATTTTCTGGGACTAGGTAGAAAGGAATTCCTAAAAACCCTTGAGTTTCCACTTACAGTAGTCAAACAAAGCAAAATGAAACCTTTGCCTCTGCAGAGAAAAGAAAAATGTAGAAACACTTACTTTTGTGAAAGGTTATCTCTGAAACCTCCTCTGATAAATAGTTACATGACCTTATCCAGCGATGACAATTGTCTATCCTAAATTCCTTTTTATTCCTTAAAATCTTTTTCAGCATAATTGTTTTGCAGAAATTTATTTTTTAAAAAAATTCTTTCAGGTCTAGAGTCTATCTCTAGTGTAAAACAAGTGGTGTCAATGACCGGTACCTTTCCTGTTTGTTCCCTTGGAGTCTAATGATCAAAATGTTGTGTGCAATTTACCCTCCCATGGGACATGCAAAGAGACAGAAAGGATAATTAGCTCTCCCTCTTATAGATATCATCCATGTATATCTGCTAAGTCTTGAACTACCCTGGGACCTTACTTGTCCATCCAATAAACCTTACTGAAGGGGGAATAAATCTATTCTACAATTAAGATGTAAACTGTGCCTTTTTCAGCATCTCAGTACTTCTCTAGTCACCAGTAAGGCACCTTAAGGAAAAACAATATTAAAAAAGAAAAGAAATTGAAAAAATGAGCAAGCTTTCAGGGGCAGAAATCTGATTTTGGGTTTTGCCTGAATGTCCAGGAGTGTATCTATGGGTTTTAAGCAAAACACTAACTGATGTAATAGAAGTTATGACCTTCTGCTGTAAACTTTTCCTCATTTACATCCTTAGGCTGTGGATTGGCAGACAGTATTGCCATGTCGGCATTTTAGTTCAGTTTGTGATGTTCCCCAATCTTACCCTCCCTCCTTCCTACTCTCAAGATTTTTTGTGCACCGTGTTATAAACCAAATCGGGAAACAAGCAAACTTGAAAAAAAAAACAAAACACCAAAAGATGGAAAATTTGTGAATTTTTATGTTTTTTTGTTATTGTTTTCATGGGAAAGGGCTGAACAAGCTTACTGTGCAGCTACACAAACACGTACTAGGAGCTGACAGGAAGTTGGGACATGTTTGGGCATCATTGCTGCTGGAGAAGATGCACTCTCAGACTCTTGCCATCCAGCATGGTCTTCCCAAGGGACTACAGACTGATTAGGCCATCCACCTGCTCTGGTCTGGGGTTCTTCAAGAGCTGCTGGTGGATCCTTTCCACCTCTTTTGCAAGCTGTCTGGATTCCAGTAGACAGACTGTGACACCAAAGCAGTACTGAAACTAAGGAACTGTGATACTGAAACTCAAACAGAACAAAGAGAAAATGCCAAAACTTCGAGAAAGTGACGAGCAATTACCTTCTCCATCTGTCTGAGCTGGGAACCTCCTAGTTCCTCCAGGTTGCATATGTAACCTTTTGCAACATGACAAAATCCCATATCACTGATTTGGTGCCACATATTTCAAATTTCAAGCAGTGCTAGTTGCAAGGGCTACCAGTCAATAAGTACAATTTATCATGATAAAGCTACACTGTTAGAAATATGTTTTTTTAGAACAGGATGAAGGAGCCTATGTTCAAGTGTTTCCAAAGCTGATACAACATATTGCTGTCAGAACATATACTACATTATGTCCTTGCCCAAGGGGATACTACTCAGGGAAATTTTCATTTAAAAACAGTTCAGCTATTACCAAGGACATACAAAGTTAGCAAGAGCCTGGTTGAAAACGAATGAGGATATAGTTCTTCACACAGGAACAAGTAAATCTGCACAAAAAATTGCCAAATTATAATGCTGACATTACATGGGTTCAAGGGGTGATGTAACAAGTTTATGGAAGACAAATCTGTAAGAGGTTACTAAGTACATCGAAATGACGTCTGGTTCAGAAAAAAGTGCCGAAGCCAAGAACTGTTGGCAGCTGAGAAAGTATACAAACTCAGGCCTGCCCTGTGCTTCTGTGTATTCAATGTCCTTACCATAAGAGCAGCTTTGGGACTAGCTGCAGAAGTTTTCCAGGTGTCTGCACCACATAAGGATAACAAGAGCAGAACAGTCTGTTCCCTGTCCTTTCTACTTCTTATACAGCACTTAGATGATATTTTCCCTTCAGTATCCTACACACAGGCAGGTGCTGCAAATTTCCAAGCAGGTTGCTCTATCCACTCATTCCCTGAACACAGATAAAAAAAACTTAAGGTGTCAGCAGCAAGAAACAGACCCCTAAGGGGGTCTACAGTATTGCAGACTTTTAATTATTCATAATAACTCTTGCAATAAAAAGAATATGCTCAATTATTGTATAAGTCTCTACTCCAGAGAGAACTACTGTGGGAACTGAGATTTCCAGTTCTGAACACTGTAATTATATACGGAATCACAGAATCACAGAATGGGTCAGGTTGGAAGAGACCACAGTGGGTCACCTGGTCCAACCTCCCTGCTCACTCAGGTCATCCTGGAAGGCATGGCACAGGATTGCATCCAGATGGTTCTTGAGTATCTCCAGTGAGGGAGACTCCACAACCTCTCTGGGTAACCTGTTCCAGTGCTCCACCACTTGCACAGTAAACAAGTTCTTCCTCATGTTCAGGTGCAACTTCCTGTGCATCAGTTTCTGCCCATTGCCTCCTGTCCTATTGCTCAGAACCACTGAGAAGATGGTCTTGTCCATCCTCTTGACACCCTCCCTCTAGATACTTGTACACATTGATGAGGTCCCCTCATTAATGAGGTCCTGTTGAGACAGAACAGGCCCAGCTCTCTCAGCCTTTCCTTGTAACAGAGATGCTCCACAACCTTAATCATATGACCTATGTTAGCAACTATAGAAAAGCTCCGGCAGGCAGCACCAGGTCATCCTCACTCAGGCCATGACAGGGAATATTCCTCAAGTGAGTCACTATCTGTTTTAAGAGAATCATTTGGACA
>NW_020925465.1:1889286-1985189 GCF_003984885.1 Neopelma chrysocephalum
TTGAAGCACCTGGGTTTGTGTGTTTGGAAAACATACAAACCAGAATTTCCCCTGCCTTACTAGTATTATTGACAGTACTAAGTAGCTCCTCATTTAAGTATCTGTCACTTGTGCTGTTCTCACTCACAGAAGGTTGCCAGAGAGAGCTTCTTAGGCATTACTTGACTTCTTAGACATTACATCATTACTTACAAATGAAATATACATTATTTGTTAAAGAAAAAATAACGAAGATTTGGTAACTTCAAATCTAATCTGTAAAACTTTAAATGCCTGTACAGTATCTTCCTCCATAGTGGTACTGGGTTTTGCCTAATAGCATTAATTTTCCTCCTGGTAGCTTGTATGGTTCTATGTTTTGGATCTGTGCTGAAAATAGACTTGATGACATATATGTGTTTTAGATACGGCTGAACAGTGCTTGAATAACATCAAGCCCTACTCTGTTTCTCATGGAAGTGAGCAGGAAGGGAGTGCACAAACGGTTGGGAGGGGACGTGGTTGGACAGCTGACCCCAGTTGACCAAAGCAATATTCCATACTGTTTGGCATCATGCTCAGCAGATAAAGCTGAATGGAAAAAAAAGAGAAGGGGTAGGGGCACTTGGACTTAGAGCATTTGTCTTCCCAAGTAAACATTACATGTGACAAAGCCCCGCTTTCCTGGAAAGGGTTGAACATCTGCCTACTGATGCTTTGTTGGCATATATAGTTTTTGCTTTACTTCTCAAATTGTCTTTATTTCAACCCACAAGTTTTGTCACTTCTACCCTTTCAACTCTCTTCCCCATCCCGCTGGGGGGAATGAGCAAGTGGCTGTCTGGCTGAGCTCCCTGCCAGGACTAACCCACAGCAACACAAATACTTCTGCTGTTTAATTCTGCAACAGTTAAATGACAAATCTTCTGTTTTCTCTCTTCAATTAAATGAAGTTTATGCTCTAGATTTTTCTAACTTTTTCTCTTCTGACTACAGAGAAACCTCTAACAGCCCAATCCAGAGGAACAGAATGACCTGGAAAGATTTCTGTGAAGTCAGCGACCCTTGATAAATATGCCTTTACTTTGCTAAGGACCTCTTTCTGTGGGCAGTGTGAATCAAAATAGTAAGCTGGTGATGATTTAAAGGTAAAGAAAGTTTCTAAAAACTGAAAAAAGCTTTTCACCTTCAGTGGCTTCAGCTAATGTGGGCCTATCAGAAGTGTGCTGAAGGTGTCATTTGTGCAGTCAAATACTTGATCCCTGTCTTTTGCTTTGAGATGGAGGAAAATTTTTAACCCCATATCTGGAAGGCAGAACTCCTCTGAGTCCCAGAGTTCTGAAATTCAAAGGGCCCAGAGAAGGCACACCAGTCAGAAAGACAGCATCATACAGAAGGATATGCACTTTTGCGGGTATGTTTTGCTTGTTAATTGCCAGCCATTCAGACCTTGAGCATTTCTGACAGGGTACGTGGATTTATCATCAAGACAAGTCTGTGTTTGAAATGCTGCATAACATAAAGAATCAAGATGCAGCATGTGATTCCACTGGGAGAATAAATTATATAAAAACCAAGAGTGATATAAAATCCAAGAAGAAGAGCAGCAAAACCAAAGAAACACAGCTGACATTTTTTGCCAGCACACCAAAAAGAAAGTGATTTTCTTCAAGAGCAGTAGGGTTGGGAGTGGAAATGGTTTTCTCTCACAAGGGGAGAGGCAGGAATAGCGTGGGGTCTCCTCTTAAAGCAGGGTGACACGTATACAGTCAGCCTGATGCTTACTTACTGTCAGGATGGAATTCAGAGCTCCTGTGGTTTGATTTTCTCTGGAAGAGTTATATTTAAAGCACGTTGAAGGAATTGCAGATGGCTAAAACTTCAAGGTATCCCTCAAAAGAACAAGAGCAGTGGTCTGGCCAGGGTTTCAGAGGAATTGGCTGCCAGGACTGTACACTGGTCGTTAATTCACTCAAATACACAATACTCTGGAGAACTGAATATTTTGAGGTAGACTTCTCATCTTTAATATAGATGATGACTCTAATGATCTTATTCTCTAAGAGTACTTTTCTCCCACATGATTTTACCAGTGCCATTCAAGCACTTGGATTAATATTTAAGAATGTATCCTCCCTGTGTGGGAAGGAAGCACCGCTAAGTGCCTTCTTAAGAAAAGAGAGAGCAAGGCACAAATGGAGCAAAACTACCCATCTAAAATGCCAGCCTGAGCAAGGATCTGAACAAAGTACTGCAACTTCTCACTTCAATGGTTTAACCATATACTTTTACTTGTTCAAGAGAGAACATCATGGCAAACAGAACAACAACAGACAGTGCACAAAGATGCTTTCTATGGTATAGAAATTGGTGAGGATGTTTTGGAGGCTTAGTAACAACTTTGCCATATTCTCTTGAAGTGTGCATATTTCCGCCCTGGGTAACACTGCTTTCTACAGGGGTAGCAAAAAAACAGTGGAAATTTTAAGAAGGCAGATAAGAGTTTCCCTCCAAATTACCATTCAGATAGGACTAGCCAGGCCTAAAGAGTGATGAGAAAAAAGAAATAACTGCCAGATAAAGTCAGGCAGAAATGAATTTGCACTGCTGACTGAAATAATTCTGAGATAGCAAGCACATAGCCTTGTACCTAGGTTAGCTTTTCTAAAGTCTCAAGCAAACTGTTCCCTTTCGTGTGTTGAGCATCAGCTTCTAAAGCACACGGGCAACATCTAGTGTTAGCTGAGGGATATTGCATATTCCGTCATCTCCGTGAATAGCCAAATGGGAGTTTCTATGAAAACCAGCTCTTCTTACTTCAGGTCAAGATGATGTATCCCATAGGTCAGGTAGGCACTACTACAAAAGTCACACATCATGTATTTTCTTCCTTTTTTCTCAACTCCTGAATGCTGTTAGTGAGCAGCTCTGTTGGTGTCCATTTAGACCTAGTAACAAACAAGTTTCTTGTCCACATGAATAATGCTATGTTGCAGTAGATAAAATGAATAGCAAAGATCCCACCATTACTTAACCTGCAAGTGCTAGAAAGACTACAAGGAGGTATTAGGAGTTTCTTTCTCCAGTATCAATCCATGATGATATCCACAGTTCAAGAAGGCAGAAATATGCTGATCCCGTCAGAGAGCAGGAGAATTACTGCCCTGAAGAATAAGGCTATTACTGAATAGGAATAGGCTTGATTAAATATCAGGAATGTGAAAAAGCTGCTGCATAGAGAGTGCTCAGAGCTTCAAGCAGGGAATGAAGAGATCATAGGAGATGATCTGCATGCTTCAGACGCGCTTTTTAGGATGATGGAGAATGGGAGAAAGTTATGTTGCAGAGGAGACCATTCCAAAGACACCAGGTGATGGTATGTGCAGGTCAACACAACTCAGACCCTCCTGCTATCACAGAAGCTTTTTCCCCATTTGCTGAGGTACCATTCAGCCCATTTTCTCAGCCTTTCCTCCCTCATCATATGTGACCCAATTTCTCTTCCATAGTGTGACAGAAACGTCCTAGTACCAGAAAATGTCCACAAACTTTCTGAAAGAGGTTTAGTGACAGCCAGATCACAATCAAGGTGTGGCTGAAAAGGATATTTATTTCTTTTACTGTATGGGTGCAGCCTTCCTCTAGTGCTCAAGAAAATCTGTTGTCTAGGCTGGTAAGAATCTTTCACTTGCCTTGTCTGGGTACAAAGTACTAAGACTTGCTGAAATATCTGGGACCCCAAAATGTTTATACAGGCCTCACTACCAGACTAGAATATGTTCTCTCAGCAGCACATTGTACTAACAACACTTGTCTGCTGAAGTCCAACAATCTGGTCAGGCCAAACACCATATTCACAAATTCTACATCACAGTACTGTATACAATTAGGAGAAGAACACAATATTTTTGTTGTTTGTTGTTTTTCTTGTCATTTGTTTCCAAGAGAAAAATTGGTGTGGAGGGGGAAAGTAGGATGTGGTCAGCAGGTATTATTTCCCCAGATGACAAAACGTGTTGTTATGGCCCTACAGGTCCCAGAGTCCAAGATATACAGACACCTGTCTCCAGCAGGCCCATTCCACATGCAGCTCATGTAGTGCCTTCAGACCAAAGCAGCAACTGCTTGCTTGGCAAACTATAGCTGTATGAGCCGCTGGGGAAAAATCCTCAGCTTTTTTTTGACAGGATCAGAACTCTCCCTGTCCCTGGAGAGATTTACCCCTGTATCTGCTCTGGGAGTCAGCCAGCAGCCATGCTTCCAGCAAGCCATATGTGGTTCACAAGCTACGATTAAGCTGAAAATAGTCGTCTTGAGATGCTGTCATTGGCTTCCACTTGGCTCAGTGAAAGGTGCTGGTGGCTACCGCTGCATCAGGAGGTCAGGTGAGCAAATATCTTCAAGTGTCATGCTACCTGTCTTTATAGCATCACCTTCAGTTTTTTCTTCCATGCCGGATCTTCAAAGACAGGGCTATAGTTCTGCTTCTTGGGTTTGGCAACATGGAGTTGGTTTCAGCAAAGGAAGCTTTAAGGTGTGAGTTAGTTTCATATATTTTGTTCCCTGGCCTGTACCCTTGCTGTGACATAACTCCAACTTGCCAACAAGAAAAAATCACTTGTCTTTTTTGCATTCTGCTTAGAAAATATCTTGTGCTGTAGTTATGTGAAAGGTAAGAGCATCTGCCTAATTAAGGTTATTTGATCAATGAATCTTTTCAGGACAAAGGGAAAAATAAATGAAAGGGGAAGTGATAAGCAAGAACACATACAGACACAAACCTGATGGACAACAGATAAAAGACACAATGCCAAGGATTAAAAGTTTCTAGTTACTAACTGATGATTAAAGGTAACTCTCAGGCCCAGCTTTGGAAATAGTCACCTGGACTTCGTAACTGAACAGAAAGGGGAAAAAAAGAGGATTGTGAGGATTTGAAATGGTCAAGAGGGGGTCTGAGGGACTACCCAAAATTTACAAAAGAATGTTCAGCAGAAGGAGTTGGATAGGAACACAGAGAGGGGGTAGACAGGAACTGGCATAAAAGGGACTGTTTTCCTGGTCAGTACACTTGCCTGAATACACCCAATGCCTGAGCACTGAAGTTGATCCTGTCCTCTTATTAAATCTTTTCTTAAAAACAATGTGTGATGTTCTTAGCCACCATCCAATGTGACAACAGTGAGTATCCTGAAAAACAGCGAGGGAGAACAAAGCAGATGAGGGGCTCAGCTGCATTGGCTGAAGTGGGACTGCAAGTCACAGGCATATGTGCCCGGCACCAGTGGCTGTGCTAGTTGTTGTGAGGCGGAAGAGGGTCTGTACCTTCTGCCAACCTGTTGTGCAGGTGTGGGGTGTACTTCACTTGCAAACCACCAGCTGTACCAGCCCACAATAGGAGGTGCTGGGTCTGAGCAGAGGGACTAAGTAGGCAGAGGGGCAGAGCTGATAGCTGAGGGGACCTGTGAGCATGGGGGACCTGAGTTCAGTGTGTGGTTCTGGGTCTGTTAACTGGATGAGACAGTGAGTAGGAGACCTGTAAAGCCTGGAAGAGGATTCAGGATCTAAGGGGGAGTAGTGGATAGACAGAGGGGTGGGCCATGCCAGTACAAGCCATTACTGTGTCTGTGCTTATGAACTGAGGTGGACTGGGGGAGTGCATGTCCTTTAATAATGAATGTCTTCACCAGCTGAAGAGGAGAAGGGGACTCGGCTGTCTGTGCTTGTGTTCTGTGTGAGTCCTGTATGTGGGTGCTGTGGAGAGCAGCACCTCATGTGTGTGGCTGGCCATGTCACTGTCCTCTATCTGCATTTGCCTGTCTGTCTGTCTCCGGAGTACATGCTCAGCTTTGCCACCAGTTGATTCTCAAATGGGAAAGCAGCAGCCACATCCATCATTCTGGGACCCAGGCCTCTAGACAGACCTCTGGGTCCCTGGACAAGGCTTCAGCTGCCACACAGGAGGAATCCCCAGGATCTGGAGCTGCTAGAAAGGGTGGCCACTTATAATACTGCTTAAGGGGTGTCTGTGCATTTCAAGACCAAATTTTAACTCACCTTTAGATCTCTCAATTTGAAGGTTGACCTCATCATATCAGAGGATTTAAAATTCACTGAAACCTCTTTTATCCTTACTTGCTAGTCCACCAGTCATTGAACTCTGGATTGAACTCTGATTCTTTTGGATATTAGGGGGTCATGCAGTAAGAGATTCCCCAGAAAGGTCTGGCAGGATCTGTGCAGCAAGGCAGAGGTACTACAAAGACTTCTAATGCACTACATTTTTCCATATAAAGAACAGACATAAACACCAGGTTCTACAGCACACTTACTCTGAATTAAAAGAAAAAATCAGAATTAATGCATCAGGAAATGCAGTGGCCAAATTGCAAGCATGAAGAAATTTGAAAACAAATTTGAGTTTTAATGAAATTCAGATGCAGGATATTCCATGTAGGTCTTGAACACATCACCAGAGGAAGTCACTGAGATTAAACAGATAAGAAAATCAGGAAAGCACTGGATATTTGAAGAATATTCAGCTTCTTATTAGCATCTGTCACTGAAATTTTGGAAAGGGTATTTTTGTCCTTTTTGGGGCTGTAAGCCAATCTCTGTACTGTATTTCATCATTGACATCATGATTCCTGGGCAAATTATTGTGTATTTGTTCACAGTGGTACACATAAATGTTTCATGGATTATGAGTTTCCATTCCTGCTGTCTAGGTGATGACCTGTTGAGCCAGTGGTTGTCAGCTGTTCTGAAAACTGCTTTACTTGCCTAATTTCCTTTATAGCTATTGAGTTCTTGGGCTAACCACAAGCGATGTTTTCAGAATTCTCAGCACAACTGATTTTCCTCAAATTTGAGTCTCACCACAGAATACAACTCCAACATTACAGCTCTACCTCCCAAGCAGATAATGGACAACTACACCCACAATAATCAATAAATAAACAATGCTGTGAATTCAGCTGAGTGCAGTACTTTTATTCTGTTTAAACTTCCACACATCCAGACAACTCAAGCATCAAACCTGAAAAAGCTTGAGCAAGCTTGAAGAGGCTCTCCTGCCAGCCCGTGGTCCTTCAGCAAAATATGAACAGATCCTAGGCAATGTTTGGTGATTTCTGTTGAAAAACACTTCATATTTTCTTGTATTGCTGTTAACTGAGCAAACATCACCAGAGCGACACTGGTCCTAAGTCACCTTCTAGAGAACAATTTCCTCTGTAAAACACTATTTGCATTATCATATTCTAGTTCCATGGGGAGCAACGTAAGCTGCAAGACAAAGTACACAACACTGCAGAAAGCCAAGTGTGGCATTCAAGAAGCTAGAAGTTCAGCCCAAGTCTAACATGGGGAAAGCAGTCTGTGTCACAGGAGCCTGGGTATGGGTTCTCTGCTTAGTGATGTTCTTCTGACTGGGTGGGGTGCTTGCATGGTACCAAAGTGCTTAGAAACATTAAGTCCCCAAGACAGATCGTTGTTTCATGTGGCCTGACAAGCACAGAAGTGTAACTGCTGCACTTATGTCACATATTTTTTACCTTTCTTTGAAGGGTAGAGATCGATGGTCAAGATTCTCGTTGCTCATAGCATTTCTACTCCTGTACTTTTAATAGCCTTTGTCCATTTTATCTCCTTGGGTGTGAGTTTACATCCTTGAAGCTGTATTGACAAATAATTACCCAGCATATTGCAACAGCAACAGTCCAGCACAAAACTTCATGTGCCTTCCACGTGCAACTGAGGTCTAAACCCACCATTGGAAGGTCTCAAACACTGGCTTGCCACTATCAAACTCTGGGATAAGTTTATATTTATTCTACTATGTTCAAATTAGACATAAGAAATACATTTCCTGGGATGATTTAAAAAGGCAGGTGGACAATCACAATAATATCAGGTGTGGTTGCATGCAGCTACGTATCTGTAACAATAAAACTAGACAAGGCAGGGGCTTATTTCATTCTATTGCTAATTTGAACGTGATCAAAATAGCTGATTTCTTCCCTTTCATTAGAAAAGGCCACCTCCTGACTAGGTATCTCCCTAGTCAGCTTCTCAGTAGGTGTTAAGTGGGCACCTGGGAGAGCTGTTGCTTCAAATCCCCTCTAGCAGAGGGCTGCAAAAGGTCTTACTCAATATTTTAACCTCAGAGGTACCTTTCAGCAAAAAGGTATTATCTCTGCTCCAATTTTATTTGAGACTCCAGAAGCAGTTCCCACACTATGAGTGTCCATAGTTAGATAGCTGGTCTGCTGACCTTTTGCTGGTAAAGACTCAAACTGCACAAACTAATTTGGAGCCAGCATGGGGGGAGCAGAAAGGACAATCACAAAGACTGGTCTGAAAGAAAAATTGAGAGGTTGGAACCAACAGTTTAGTTCACAGGTGTCAGGCCAAGTCCATGAGACCCTCAAAAAGATCTTGAAAGAATTTGATTACTTTGCAGAAAGACTCCCAAGATGCAGCTTCTGTAGGCACACAATCCATCACAGTTTAAATACATCTGGTTCCCTGACACAGTCAGGCACTGGGAAACAGGCCACAAAGTGAGTTACACTACCAGAACTGAATTATCCATAGTGTGATTTCAGGTCTCTGTAATTCCTGAGCATTTTATAACTACTCTTTCCTCATGCCAACCTTCGAAAAACATTGATGGCTGTTCCACTCGACTCAGGTTATCCTCACAGAGATGGAGCTCAGGAGCAACCATAGAGGAGAGAACAAAGGGAAAAGTCAGCCTGGGGCTATTTTACACAGCAGCCTTTGGCTTGTAATGGAGAAAAGAAATAGAAGCTCTGCCTCAGCTGCTTTCTCCCAGTGCTTCCTGTGCCCTTTGGACCCATGCCACACTTCATCATGCAATTCCTAAGGACAAAAGGAGGAGAAGCAATACAGATGCATAGGTTAGCAAGTACAGAAAACACTCTGATGCAAAGGTTTTGGTGGCCCCACTCAGGTGCACTGCTAAAATACACAAGTATGTATGTGAGGGTGATGAGACACAGGAAGAGGTTGCCCAGAAAAGTTGTGGATGTTCCATCCCTGGAAGCATTCAAGGCAAGGTTCAGTGGGGCTTTGAGTAACCTGGTCTAGTGCAAGGTGTTCCAGCTTACAGCAGGGAGTTTGGAATGAGACGATCTTTAAGGTACTTTCCAACCCAGATCATCCTGTGATCCTATAATTCTATGTGCCCAGTTTGTCAGGCCTGCAGTGCATTTTTGTAGCTAACCTTTACTCCATATGATCTGCTCCCTTCAGGTAATATTCAGGTCAAGGAAAACAAGCACCAGATCCACCAGGCCTATGACCAATGAAAGATCAACCAGAGAGAGGCCAGAGGGGAGAACACATCACCAGCCTGGCTGCTGTGTAAAGCCAGAATGCATTCAGGACCCTGAGGTCTTGCAGTGTTCTGTATAAGAAGGAATATGCAATGAGGTGGTGCTGTCTTCTACTCCAGCCCAGATATATTTCATTCCCCACAGTGCTGCTGCTAACTGTGATACTTAGCCTCTCCTTTCTCTGTTCTCCTCAGCAAACTGAGGCTTTGTTCAGGTTCAGTCCTTCTGAAGGTGGGCTGAGATTTGAGATCAAGAGTTGAAAAGCCTGTTAAGAAAGCTGGAACATTTTCTGTTTCTCCTCTAACGTGCCATAGGAGGATAAGAAAAAGAAGTACATTTTATAGGCAACAGAAAAGGCAGCAAGGCACGTGTAAATGCATAGGAAGGGAAACCTGAGGGTTTGTTGTCTTACTGGGGCAGATGACTGCTATGTTTCCAAATTACTGAGCTCAACACGCTCGTTCCAAGTCCTCCCATGCATGAATATGAGGCCTTCCCAGGCAATGAAACTCTCCTAAGAGGAGGGAGGGATATGTTGCTCACAAAATGAGTAAGTGTGATCACAAGAGGATGTCCTATACAAACACAGAAAACAATTCATCGTGACTTCCACGCTTCTTACATTCAACAGTCAACAACATGTCCATTTCACTCAGGCAGCGAAGGACTTCAAACAATTTGGGAAGTCTGGGCAGTGAACTCAGTAGAAAACTTGCAAGGATTTCCTAGAATGAAGTCTAACTGTGTAGAAAAGGAAAAGAAAACCCTTTCTCCCCAAACATGAACCCAGCTAAAAAAACAACAATATATTTTTGATTTAGAAAAAGAGGGAAAGCCTGGTTTGGAGGACTTATTTTGGAAGTGTCCAACAGTATGATTTGTGAAATTGCCCTGGAATTTTTTTTTCCCTTAAATGTGTATTGGTTAGAGCACGGTGCTAGTAACACCAAGGTAATGGGTTGGATCCCTGTGCGGGCCGCTCATTTAACAGATGGACTCGATGATCCTTGTGGGTCCCTTCCAACACAGAATATTCTGTAATTCTGTAATTAATTTGCACTTTCAACTCTTGTCTGGTCATTGGAGGTTGAGGTGTACCCATCTTACACAGCACCAAACAGACAGCAGAAACATTCTGTTCACAAGTCTTCACTGTTTTATTCTATTGTAGAAGGTGTTGTCATGAACCTTTATATGTAATCTGGAGCCCTAACAGGCAAGACATAAAAACATTACGAAGTAGAGACATAAAATATCAACCTCTCTTTCACAGCTGTGCTCATATGAACAAAATCTGTTCTAATAAACAAGTCAGTGGTATGTAAATATTCTTACAAGGCACTGAAGGTGAAAAAATTGTAATTTAGTTGGGCTCATATAGCTAAACAACAGCTATGTTATAGCAACATTATAATCTCCCCAAAGCATTATGGGATAACATGAAATCATTCTTCTGCAAGAGAAGGATAAATAACACTTTCATCAAAATATCTTCTCCTGTATTGGGTAGGTCAAACCAGTTAATAGTGTTAATCATCCAGACTCAGGAAAAGGAGGCAGTTTAAGAACACCCCAAAGAACGGGTGTCCCACCCAGAGTCTTCTATTTCCTTTTTTCACACGAGTTTCTTTTTTTTATTTATTTATTTTTAAGGCAACAGCCCTGCAACTTGGGTCCCCCTGTGTTTCAATGCAGCATTATCATATGCAAAGTCAAAGTCAGCAGCGGGAGGAAGAGAGAACGGGAAAGCTGGTGAGCACTGTTGGTGTCTGTGCGCGTGTGGCTGGACCACCCGTGGCCCCGGGGCTGGGATTCCACCGTGATGTAGCCATTAATGATGCGGATCCGGGGAGGATGGTCGGTAGCGCTGCAAGGCAAGAGAAGAACATCAGTCCAGACCCAGCCCAGAACTGCCCAACAGCCACAGAGCAGGAGGTGGTGAGTCTCTGCGCCCTGCTGTTAGTCTTCTGGGTTCACAGGAATGGTCTCTTGTACAAGTTACACGCTCACCAAAAGTCTTTGTCTCCTAATGACAGAGTGCTGTCTGTTCCTCACAAGTGTGGGCAGCTCCCATGCCAGCCCACAAGGACGAGGGTACTACCCAGCTGAAATATGGAGTAGTCTTGAAGAGCAACAGGGAAGAGAGATTGAGGAGGGTGAAAACACCAGGAAAATACCTGCCCTGTCTCAGGTCTATCCAGCCTGCCCATTGCTCCCACAGTCAGTCAGGTGGGTAAGATGACCATATTCCTAGTGTCTTTTAGCTAAGCAGTAAATATATAAGAACAAAACAAGCATTGTTGCAGAGGACTGTTGCTGGAGTGAGATACCTGTTCTCAACTGAGTACATCTTCCTCAGCCATGCTTCATGCATCTTAACGTGGACCAAATTTGTTTTTATACTGTATGATCTCTTCCACAGGTCATGAATTACAAAGAGATTGCATGTCATACTCTAAGGAGAGGAGAAGTCACATCCAGATGCACATTCTAGAGTCACCAGGAAAAATCACCACATTCCAGAGTATTTCCCATGAAAGTGAGTACTCTGACGTGGTGATAAACAAGAACTGAATCAGAGCCCACATGATGCTGAACTCCCATTATGGCAATACGTGACGGAGGAGAGAAAATTGTGTGCTCTAGGTTGCTAACACCAACTGTTCTGAACCGGGGGAGATTACACACTGCAGCAGGCCAAGAGTCAGAAGGGTCACATACTACACTGGTGTTGTTCTCCTTGGCAAAGGACTGAAAGCAATACTTGATCCCATAGCTGCAGGACTGACATAAACCCCAGGGCCTCATGATGTTCTGTGGAACCTGAAGACAAATTTGGATGAAACTAAAAGCAAGTCCACCTGGCAAATACAAAAGTTGAGTAATTTCTCCTGCACCAGATGCTGTTCATCATTCTTGTCTTATTTTGGCCCATTAAGCAAAAATACTTTGAGAAACTGAAGGCAATTAGTATCCTTTTTAAAAGCATTTACTCTCCCTTACCCAAAGGGTTCCCCTGAAGATTTGAACAATAGCTGGAGTGAAGCCAGCTGGCAGCACATCAAAGAAGTAGAGCTGGCAGCTAATGCATACAGGGGCACAAACCAAAGCATTCTGCCAAGCCCACTACAATCCTGTATTAAAATCCCTTGAGCTGCACCTTTCACATTTTCAGATTGACAGAAGGAATTGCAGAATCATTTAGGTTGGAAAAGACCTTTAAGATCATCGAGTCCAACTGCAAACCTGAAAGCTGTGAATGCCCTGGCAAAAGGAACCTGTGCCTGAGCCCCCCGAGGAATGGTTAGAGCAAGGGCTGAGGCTCCCAGCGAGACGTGCCCGGCAAACGAGTCAGGCTGAGCCCAGAGGTGCTGGATCTCCGCGGGAACAGGCGCGGCTGCTCCACGAGGTGGGGCTGTCAGCTCATCCCACGTCTGCCCGGGAGCCTGGGCATTGAGAGTGGAGATAACCCCTGCTTTACAGAAAACCCAGCTCAGGGACGGGCTTTGTGCCCGAGTGACAGCTGCTTTCCCTCGGCAATCTCCCAGGCATCGCTTGTCTTTCCCAGTACTGTCATGCAACAGCTCCATGTCCAGACGTTCAAGCTCTCTGCTACTAAGGGCTCACCCCTAAAATTAATCTGTCACCTAGCATCTGGGTAAGTTTCTAGCACAAAGGATGACTTAATTAGCAGGGGAAGAAAGGAAACATTACAAAAGAAAAAAAAGAAAAGTGGCATTTGCTGCTCCCGTATTTGTGCAGCAGTTTCCTAAGCTGCCATATAAGCTTTGCTTTTGCTGCACTACTGCCTAGCAGTACTTGCAAAACAGTGTGTAGCCTTAATGTACCTCCGATTTAATCACAGCAGCACATCTTCCCATCTTCCCTCATCTTCTGAAGGCACTGATACTGCAAGTGCACACGTATCTCACAGTCACTGCCCACTGACTTCCCTGAGCTTTGTGGGAAAAACTGCGTGTGAAAAGCTGAACATGTCACACTGGAGGCGGGGGGAGCTGAAGGCAGTCAGTCCTTACCATTTCAACTAAACAGTCTATCAACAGAAACTCCCTGAACCCATTCACAATCAGCTGGTATCAACTACATCAGTAGAAAGTAAATGATACGAGGTTATCTGACAGGAGGGAAACATTTAAGGTATACATTCAGCCACAGGCCCAAGTATAGGTAGCGAGGGAAAAGCTGGGGTTTTTTTTTGCAGGCTGCTGTAGTACTTGCAGGTAAGTAAGCTCTTCTGGATGAAAACTAAGGGTTATGTGCGAACCTTTGCCCCACAATACACTCAGTTTTTTATATTAACTCCATCATCCACTAGGCTGGAAGAATACAGAGGCTGGAAATACTGTATGAATATTGTCCAAATGCGAGGAGTACGTATGCCAGGTACGACAGTTTCCACACATGCAGCAGCTCTTGGATAACAGCCCAAGACTTTGATCTGTACCATGTACCACTGGACCTACCCTTCTGTGATAGAGAGGACTGCCATATGCTCACAATCCCTCAATCCCCAATGCAAAATGATCTAGACAAGGCTTCCACTTGTTTTGTGCCTCATTTTTCACAAACCTAACCACGGGGAGGAAAAAAAAAAAGCTATTTTGTCACTAAAAGCACAAGCAGTCTTGTGTAAAGTTTTCAGAAAGAATCATGGTGAGGGAAAAGGCCAGATCCTATCCTCAGGGTGTATCTAGCCCCTGCAGAAGTTTGGTGGATCAAATTAAACAGTCTAAGTAAAGTCCAGTTTGCATGACAAACCATCCCCCCTCCCCAGCCCTGAACTACCTTTCTTCAAGGCGAACCCAGAGGTCGTTAAACTGTCGCAGTCTGCGTTTCTTCTGCTGCTGCTTCTTCTTCTTCTTTTTGTATTTCCTGTCTACCTTCTCCAGCACATCGATGCTGTCAGGCAGTAGCAGGTGAGGCAGAAACTCTTCCTTCTCCTCCTTCTCCTTCTGGGGGTGCAATGGCAGTGGGAGCTCCTGGGACGTGATATAGGGACTGTGTGATGATGAAAAGGCTAACAAGGTTTTGGGAGATTTTTGGCTGGAAGAAAGAGGGAACACAGACAACATTGGAAAGGGCTTTGAGGTAAAATCATGATACAGTTACTATCAAGGCACATGTATATAAAATAGATGTTTCTCCCTGACATATTGGCTGGATGCTCATTTCTCTGCCTTATATTTCTGCTCCTTCTTCCTTAAGTCAATATTCTGATCAAAATAGTTCTCTTTAACAAAAAAAAAAGCTTTGGAAAAGTGGCAATCTGGATCTGAGGAAAGAATGCAATCTGGTTCAGGGTGGAATAACTCTTGGTGATAACTTTGCCTACCTAGAAAGAGGCAAAAATGGTAACACCCTCAAAGTCAGAGAAGGTCAAACCACACTCCTTTGGTCTACTACACATCCTCTGCTGTACTGCAAAACACAGACCTTTCAGCATTTCCTGCCCAGAGCCAAGTAACTCTGGGGAAGTGGCAGGGATAAAATGACTAAAGCCCACTAACTGATGAAGCCAGTCCTGGATCAACAGCTCTCACTGGTAAGTAACAAGCAGTCTGTGGTCATGGCTACAGAAAGGCATCTTGCAAAATTACTGTCTTTGAAAGGAATGGCTCAAGATACCATTAATGGTAATGGGAGACTTGGCTACCCTGGACAAAGAGAAGGCTGAGGTTCTCAACAACTTCTATGTTTCATTCTTCAACAGTAAGGCCTCCAGCCACGCCACTGAAGTCACGAAAGACTGGGAGAATGAAGACGCTAAGCCCACTGTAAGAGAAGGTCAGGTTCAAGACCATCTAAGGAATCTGGACTTGCATAAGTCTATGGGAGCTGATGAGATTCATCTGCGGGTCCTGAGAGAGCAGGCAGACGAAGTTGTTGAGCCACTATCCAATTTTTGAAAAATTGTAGCAGTCAGGTGAAGTTCCTGAGGACTGGAAAAAAGGAAATATAACTCTCATTTTTAAAAAGCAGAAAACAGAAGACCCAGGGAACTACAGACCAGTCAGTCTCCCCTCTGTGCCATGCAAGACAGTAGAACAGATTCTTCTGGAAACTATGCTAAGGCACATGGAAAACAAAAAGATGATTGGTAACAGCCAACATGGCTTTACAAAGGGCAAATTATGCCTGACATATTTGATGATCTTCTATGATGGGGCTGCAGCTCTGATGGATAAGGGCAGAGCAACTGGCATCATCTACCTGGACTTAGGCAAAGTGTTTGACTCTGTCCTGCATGACACCCCTCTCTCCAAATCGGAGACACATGGATTTGATGGATGGACTACTCAGTGAATAGAGAACTGGCTGGATGGCTGTACTTGAAGAGTTGTGATGAGTGGTATCCCTCAGAGGTCGGTGCTGGGACTGGTGCTGTTCAACATCTCTGTCAGTGACACGGACAGTGGCATCGAGAGCATCCTCAGCAAGTTGCTGACACACCAAGCTGTGTGGTACAGTCGACATGCTGGAGGGAAGGGATTCCATCCAGAGGGACCTCGATAGTCTTGAGAGGTGGGCCAATGCAAAACTCACAAAGTTCAACAAGGCCAAGCGCAAGGTCCTACACCTGGTTCCCAGCAATCCCAGGCACACCCACAGGTTGGGCGGAGAAGTGACTGAGAGCAGCCCTGTGGAGAAAGACTTGGGGGTGATGGTTGGTGAAAACCTCAACATGACCCAGAGATGTGCACTGGCAGCCCAGAAAGCCAATGAGATCCTGGGCTGCATCAAAAGGACTGTGGCCAGCAAGTTGAGGTGGGAGATTTCCCCCTCTACTCTGCTCTTGTGAGATCCATCTGGGCTGCATGCAGTTCTGGCGTCCCCAACATAAGAAGGATGCAGAACTGCTGAAGCAAGTCCAGAGAGGGCCATGAATTTGATAAGGGGACTGGAGCACCTCTCCTAAGAGGACAAGCTGAGAAAGTTGGAGCTGTTCAGCCTGGAGAAGAGAAGGTTGCATGGAGACCTCACAGCAACCTTCCAGTATCTGATGGGGGCTACGCAGCTTCCTGCAAAGGTGATAAACTGAAAAAGCCAACAATCAGCTCCATGCTGATTACTGAAGCTCTGTTTCTTTATACTTAGAGCAAACAACATCTCTATTCACTCAAGGCTTTGCAGGCCCACACTTCTCATTGTTTGGAACAAAGCAATTTGCCCTCTTCTTTATGAGCATCTTGGGCAAACCCACAAGCTCAGTCCACTCTGAGTGCACAGAGAACCCAACAGGAATATCTGACTGATCTTTGTGGCTACATAAAGAGAAGAGAAGAAATCCAACAGTCTTCTGTAACAAGATTAAATTGGAGACTGGCTTGGGCTGAAATTCAGAATGGTAACAGAAAACCTGTGCTGGTTTCAGCTGGGGTAGAGTTAAGTTTCTTCAAAATGGCTAGTAGAGGGCTATGTATTGGATTTGTGCTGAACACAAGGTTGATAGAGATGTTTTTGTTGTTGCTGGGTGGGGCTAGCAGAGAGCCAGGGCCTTTTCCACTTTTTGTGCTGCCACACTGACAGGGAGGTTGGGAGGAGACACAGCTGGGACAGACGACCCAAACTGACCAAAGGGATATTCCATACCTTATGAAATCATGATCAGTATATAAAGCTGTGGGGAAGAAAGAGGAAGGTGGGACATTTGGAGTGATGGTGTTTGCCTTCCGCAGTAATTGTTACATGTGATGGGGCCCTGCTCTCCTAGAGATGGCTGAACACCTGCCTGCCCATGGGAAGCAGTGAATTAATTCCTTGTTTTGCTTTGCTTCTGTGTGTGGCTTTTCCTTTCCCCATTAAACTGTTTTTATCTCAGGCCATGAGTTTTCTGGCTTTTTCCCTTCCAATTCTCTCCCTAGTCCCTCTGGTGGGAGAATGAGTGAGCAGCTGAGTGGGGCTTGGCTGCTGGCTGGAGTTAAACCACAACAAAACCACAGACCACTGGGAGGAAACCTGTCTTTAATAACTGAAATCTTCTCAGAACTGTGTTCTCTTTTCAGCTTCCAGTGGCACGAAAAGGAAGAGGTCGAGAAGGGACATGTTTCAGCATGGCTGCAGTTTTCAAGCTAGCCCATCACTGGGTGCACATTTATTTGATGGTGAATAAAAAGAGTCCTTCCTGGAGAAGGAGAAATAAAATTGTGGACTGAAACATGAAAGCGAGAGCAGATGGAAAACAAAGATAATTTGTCTTATTTCTTGCTAGGAAAATCATAGACTGGTCACATGGTAAAGTTTATTTGACAGAGACTGATGCAGAATGGGCCTTAGGCTATCAATCTTTTTCAAAATCCTTGAGATTGTCACACTCTGTCACACTTTATCACCTCTGAACTATCACAACCCTTCAGCTCTCCTCCTCAGCTGCCTCACATCACCTGCACTTTAACTCCACCTTACAGAGTGACCCCCCACTAGCTGTCTCCACTCACCTGATTTGATCTGCTTGAAGGCCCTTTGCCTATGATTCCCTTTTCCCCATCTTCTCTTCACTGTGTTTGTTCCTTAATTGTCTAAGTCACAGCAGGGAGAGGAGTGGGCACCCGTGCTCCCCTGTAGACTAGAGTGCCATGCTGCCTGCAGCCTTCCCCACCGAACCTATGGACATGTCATGCTGGAGCTCAGCACTGCTACAGGTACAGGATGAGCTGCATCCTGCATAGCCACCCATTTGTTGTGGTAGATGCGACCTCAGACACTATTAAGAGACACCCATATACATAACCTCCTTTGCAACACTTCCCGCAGGCAGTTCTTCCAGGGACCGACTAAGCAACCACTGGAAAAGGCACGCAGATACAAAAGCATGTCCTTCCTCCCCCAGGCCAGTTCCCTCTCCCAGCACAGCAGCTAAGGGAGGAGTCAGGAAGCACCTTAATTATGGCTGTGATTGTGATTACTGTTTTACAACATATAAATGCATTCCAAAGTCAGGAACAACATTTAAAACCAGAAGCAGCTTAATTGAACTTGTGGTACCACTCATAAACTGTCTTTTGCACTGCTGCCTGGTTGGAGAAACTCTTTTACCTTCCCTGCTTTGGAGATAGTAGGGAGAAGGAACCCTTCTGCCTCCACCAGGGGCATTCATCCCATCCCATTTCCCCTGCAAATGGACAGCACACCTCAGGCAGCCCTGTCTAAAGGTGAAATTGTGTAACTGCACCCAGTCATTTGCCTGGGAAAACAAGTATAACAATCTTGTATCTTTCTTGGTTCCTACACACAGATATCTACAAGATACCACACAAGGGACTTTTTGTTTAGCCAGAGCAGAGGAAGCAGCAGACTGTGCTGCTACTGCACAATGTCATGTTGCAGGCAACACGAAAATATCAGTGGAAGCTGTTTGGTTTTCTTGTTTGTTTGTTTGTTTGTTTTAATAAATCCTTAAAACAATGATACACTAGATTTTCTAGCATGATTCAAGTGTCACAGAATCAATAAGTCTTATACTTAAGCACAGGGGCCTTCTCCTTATCAGACCACCTGCCCATTGGTGGCAACAGAGCTTGAGGCTGGCATTTATATACAGATGGGGATGTCTTGGCTCAGTTTTTTTCAGTGCACGTAGAGTTAATGATACATGTCCATGTCAAGAATCGTCACAAAAATATGATCTGCCAGAGTTTGAATCTTATGTTTTTAGACAGCAGCAAAAGTGGTGTAAAGAGAAAGGTGAAGTAATGAGTATGAGAAAAACATCTATTATTTTGTACCACGTCTGTGGAGCCCTCGGCACAGACCAAGACTCTTCTCTGTGCTCTCTGCACAAAAGCTGATAGTCCTGTCTGAGAGCATCATATCAAAATTGTGGGGGAGGAGGAACAGAGATGTAAACAGAGAGGAACAGCATGCTTGGCACAGAAGATAAAAAGAAAACAGTACCATAATTGGGACCAAACCTTTTCTCCATTGTGGTCTTTTAGCAGTGACTATAAGGAGGAGTGGGCATATCTGACAGACATGTATTTGGTAAGATTCTGGAGAAGGGTAGACAAGGATTGCAGATCCTAAGCTGGTGGCAAGAATTCCAGGAAGAGGTGACTCAAAATCACATGTAATTCTCAGAAGAGAGTGGAGGAGGAGATTATCTGGCATCTGTAGTTACTGAAACCATGGAGATGGATAAAAGCATCCAGTGAGAGATAAAAGAGGCAGTAAGGGTATATCCCAAAGGACAGGATGAACCAGAACAACAAGTACCTTGGCTTAAAAATGCAGAAGAGAGCAAGGGACATGAGAGCAATCAGTCATGAGCACAGCTTGCAAAGAGACTGGGTAGACTCTGGGCATTCATATTCCAGGCTGAGAGAGAGAGTAATCAGAAAGAATGAAAAATAGTGGTGTAAAAGAAGGACAGTAAAAGGCAGAGCACTCAAACATATAAAAGGGAGGAAGGAGAAGAGAGAAAGCCCTATGTGGTATGAGACAGCATCCAGATCTGATGTACAAAGCATGCATAGTCTGTGCTTTTCATTTAAGAGTTCAAACTTACAGAGGAGGAAATGTTATTTCATTTAAAAAAAACCAAACAAACATAAAAACAAAAGTAACGCAAACAAACCACAAAAAAAAAAAGTAAACAAAATCTTGTTTCCAAACTAGCTCATGGAATAGAAAAGCAAACTTCTGGGAAGGAGAGAAGAAGTCTAGCTGAGTGTTAGGTATAGTTCCATCTGCCACTACTTCTTCATGATTGTTTACAAACCCAGCCCTCAATGGCTGCTCAGCTAGGTGAAAGCATGCATTACTTGTTGATGGCTTGTCCAGCTGGAGTGTGTTCTACCTCGTACCCTTCTCTCCTCAAAACATCAATCACTGTGTTGTTGCCCATGAAGTGACCTGCAGTTAAAAGAAAAATTACATCAGAACTCAACAAGCACACAGAAAGAAGGAGAAGAACAACAAAGTCCTTCCTCATCACAGGAGGTGTGCCACGCTCGGGTGAGGCAGGGCTTTATCACTCCCCACCAGCATGCACCAGAAACACAGGATATCTAATGAGTGATTGCTGAACTTTCCCAAGGTCGCTTCAATTACTGCATTCTGCCTTTCTAAAATGCAGATGTGATTGCAGTTCCTCTGGTTCCACAGCATCATGGGCTGTCCAGGGGAGGTGGTAGAGTCACCATTCCTGAAGGCATTTAAGGAAAGACTGGACATGGCACTTAGTGCCGTGATCTGGTTGACAAGGTGGTGTCTGGCCAAAGGTTGGACTTGATGATCTCAGAGGTCTTTTCCAACCTAATTGATTCTATGATTCTGTGATTATCAGGCCATTGTGGCTTAGGTTGTGGGAACAAGCGATAAAGTTCTGACACCGGTGTTCAAGAGCAGCGCTGAGCCTACAGTTGGTGGTAACACAAAAAAGGTCAGAATATGGCCACATTTCAACACTCTCCAGCTGTTGTTCAGTTATCACTAACAATTTTTAAATTATTAAAAACAATCCAGCCGTAGAGAACAGAAAATAACTCTGAAAGCCAGTGGCTTAGGTCAACCCCTTTCATTCCTTCTGTATATGCCACTGGGGTCAGGAACCTGACTTCAGTCATGTTGACAAAAGTTTTGGAAATACTTAGATAGTTCTGCCCTAATTCTGTGATTTATGTCTTCACTCCATTTTCAGAGAGATGTGGTGGCCATAATTTGGCCATAAGACCATAATTTGTCATCATAGTGAATATATGACTACTCATATATTCAGGAGTAATTCTGTAAGGACTGTATGCTCTGCACACAGAATGTCTTCCACTGTCACTTTAACACCTCATCAGACCAGGCTGCAGATGGAGAACAAAGGCCTTGCACAGTCCCTCATAGTTCTAGCTTTCATGAAACACTTTTTCATTTAACAGCCTGCATTAATTAAAATTAGCCTTGAGCAAATTACTTATTAGAGTGATCCCTTGCTTCTGTAGATGCAAGCAGTGCTAAACTTGACAAACTGTTTTCTGCTAAGATTGTTCATAAATACATGGCAATAAAACCACCAGAATTATCATAGTAGCCAGGGAAAGCAGGAAGTTAGAAAGAGAATTCCAAGAGTTGTGAGATTATCAGGAGACTAAACATAATGGATTCATGACTTTTCACTCCAAAATGGGTTTGGTGAATTGGAGCACAAAATTCCACTTTCTCATGCCACAACAGCAAAATGCTCATGAACTACCAGCTACAGACATGACAGTTGGATGGTATCATTTGATCACAAACGTTTATGAAGATGAACTTTCCCCCAGAACCTAAGAACACAAACCAATCTAGCTCAAAGGAAACCTTTTAACCAAGCACTGCAATGCACACCCATGGGGTACCATATTTTCTCACCTAGTAACTGGATTTTTTCCTCAGCTACTCAGCTTATATTTTGTCTTCAGAAGGAGTAAAGCTGATGTGCTGTTATGTGGACCTAACCTAACACTGTTGATATCTGTTTCTTGCTGATGGTTCAGTCCCCGGTATAGCTAACTGAGAATTCCCTCGTGTCAACAAAAAGACCAGATGCAGCAGGGAACAGTAATGACCGTAATCAAATATTGTAATTGAGTAAAATTAGCCACTGGAAAGCAAACACTAGGTGTAAGATGCCAGACCTAGTTTCTATCTCTCACTTTTAACACAGAGGAGAGGTGTGTGCAAAAGGAAGAGGAACTGCTCCTCCACACAGCAGAGGAAGGGATGGCTTCCAAAAGATGATCTGTCCCTTGTAACTGACAGTGAGGTAGGAAAGACTTTTAGAGGAATGCCTCTGTATTGACGAGGATAAGGGTAGTGTATACTGCAAGTTCAGGCTAGGTATTCATATCGTGCAGGCAATGCTGGAGGAATTGAGTCCCATCTTCAGAAGTGAAAAGCAGTGCCAAGGCTCTGAACTCATATTTTCCTAATCCAAGTCCTTCAAGAGGAAAGGGACAAGGCATAAAGATAAGCAATCTGTAGGGCAATCTATGGTGTTAAAATAATTTTCCTCAAGCCAGTTTAAGAGGTTACAGTCTCATGCATTTCAAGAGTGAGCTACTGAAGAGTTGCACACATCACATCATTAAACACACTACCCCCTTATCAATCTTCAGTCACCTTTGCTCAGAGCAGTGATTTAGACTGGTATGTAGGAAATTACTGTAGCACATGGATGAATCCCATTTCAATCAGTCAGCCTGCTTGAGTGATTTCCTGAAGCTGGGCTCTTTCTTTTTAATTTAATGCAGTGATAAGAATATCTTTTTTATCCCAGTCATGTGTACATACCTTCACAGAGTGTCTTTGCTCATTGTTGCCAAGGCAATGAGCTGTGTCTGCGTGTGAAAGAAAAATGATGTGTTAATATTGTGCAAAAGAGAACTGACCAAATGAATAAATAGGTGCAAAACAGATGCCTACAAATACAAACGTGTGATATTGGATTGTTCACAGGATGTGAGCAATCAGGAGCCACTCAGGTTAGGTACAAGAAAGGGTTAGGAGGTGCAGTGTTTGTTATCCGAAAGGTGGGCCACGTGTGCTCCATGAGACAGAGCTTGTCTGGGGCCAAGAGGATCTACAGGTTCAGCCAAACAAGATGTAAAATTAAAAGAGGCAGAAAGGTGAGGGATTGAGGTACAGGGTCCCAACAGGAGCCTCTCTAGAGTCAGGACTTCTACCTCTTTTCTAGGGACCATCACAAAAAGAGATCAGATAGCCAAAACCAACTGGAAGAAACATGAGAAAGATTCACTCTCCGAAGTTTGAGATCAAGCAGCTATTGCTGCAAGGGAGACTTAAATGAAAGTTACATCACAGGGAGTAGGCCTCTTTCACCTGTTTTCTATTTTAGCCTCACACACTTGAATGCCTCCCAAAAGAAAAGCCTTGGGCTCTGTCCCATCAGAAAGCCTGCTCTTTTCTTTCTGTATCCAGCCCTGCATTATCCTCACACCACTAGGTGAAGAGATGCCTCCAAGAGGTCAATTTACTCTGGCAGGGGGTGGGGAGCCATGAATCTCTATTCTTCTGTGTTCAAGCTCAAAGAGAAACTAAGAAGCTGTTGTGTGCACCAGCTCAGCCATGCACTCTGCTGGAGAGTAAATAAGACCCCAGCCTTTAATCTGCACTGAAAGGAGGTGGCATGCAGGGACCACAAACAGGCAGTGTGCCTGAGGAACAATGCTGTTTGACCAGCACGCACTTGCAGACTTTGGCACGCACTCGGACACACATTGTGCACTCCTGACCTTCCTCACCAGCAATACACATTCCTGTAGAACACAGGCTACCACTATTGCCCTGAAACATATGTCTCCTGCTTGCAGCTTTTACTGCCAGTGCATGCACAGGTGCTTTTGTCTAGATAACTGTGGGTTTCAGTAGAGGTTCCTGAACCCAAATTTAAGCCATTGCGAGGCTGATCATTTTCTGCATCTAAGGAAAGGAACAAGGAAGTATTGCAAAACTGAAGTTCTATTTCTGTTCCTAAATTTTAGTTTTTGTAGAAATCGAGTCTGTAAGACTGATCAAAATTACTTTCCTCTCTGAATTTCAACTAAATTGACTATTCCAAGCAGATGAACAAAGTTCCTTGACTTTCTCTTAGAGCCATGTAAAAAGAAACCCACAAGCACACATAATTCTATGTTTTCCTTTGTAGAAAGATGGCACTTCCCATCTGCCCCAGAAACATGTCAGGACCTCACTATTTACAAACATCCCAAGACAATGAATCACTGAACATGCATGTAAAGACACCAAACTGTTTGTTAGGAAACCCAATCTGGACTGCTGACCTCCAAGATGTGGTGGGATCAACTGTAGCACGTGGTTATAACAGTGCAACCACAAAATGGCACAATTTATTCTAGCCACTGTGAGCATCATAAAGCTCAATGTTTATCTGGACTCGGAGTGCTTAAATGGACCTTTGGTGCCAAAGATTCTATGGAGCACTGAAACAAATACTTTCAAGAATGTACGGATCTTAAAATTATTTAGAAACTTCCTAGAAATGCCTATGGCAATGATCATCTCCTACCATTCTTCATCACTTTACCTCTCACGTACACACAATTAACGCTCTTAAGCTACATGTTGGGATGCAGAAGATGGAGTAATTTTAATCCAGTTAGTAAAAGTTATGGAGTAAAAAAAGCTAGATGGAATATTTAATATGATTCAAAGCAGAAGAAGGAAAGTAGGTGATGTAATTGACTTAGTTACAAATGGGTTTCCTTCAGACCCTTGCTTTCTGTATGCACTTCTCAAGAGGAAGACTTTTTTCAAGCATGAGCACCATTCACCCAGGTATAGCAAGGCTGCACTTCACTTCTCCCAGAATGAGGAGCAAATTTTCTGCAGTTACACTAGATAACCCAAGCAATATATAGAAAACAGAGGTCAGTCATATAGTGACTGGAATTCCAAATTTGCCATTTAAGTTAAAACAGTATCAAATGTAAAACATGTAACACTAGATCCAGCAGAATCTTGCTTCTAACAGTATTTCCAAGTCCTGAAAAGTTCAGATACCAGAATATAAACCAAAGAACTAAGAGCATGATACTCTTTACAGATGTGGTGCTACAGGCAGAAGGAAATGATAAAAATTGAAGGGGTGAAGTGCCTCTAGTGGTAATGTAAGTCAACTTAAAGATTTTCCAAATTCCCATTAAGTGCAGGAGACTGCAGACTTCCAAATGTAATCCTTCCTGTGACTACCTACGACATGAAATATTAATGAAATACTGCTCCACAAACATTGAATCTGAGGTTTTACTCCACTTAGGCCATGACAAATGTTTGTCTTCAAAAGATGTGATTTCATGGAAATCTTTTTTTTTATTCAAAATCTTAGTGGATCATACTTCACAGCTCTCAAACCAAAGGGGAGAATCTGGTGGGCATGACCATGGAACAGTCATGAACTTCCACCAGACATGAAGAGACTTAAAGAAAGTGACTCAAACCTGCATTCACTCAGGACGAAAAAAAACAACTTCCATTTCCTCAAAAGCGATGTGCTTTGCTAATTAACTCACCTATACAACTTCTGAAAATAGTTGATGATGAAGGCCTTGCACAATAGGGGAAAAATGGCCTAATACCATAGAAAATGAACATCTGAAGTTAGTTTGCATGAGAAAAAATGAAGGAATTTTTTCTTGTGAAAGATAAGAAGGTAGTTTTTATCTACCCCATTCTGTCAAAAATGAGGTCTCTTAAATGTAAGACATTAGTATTTTTGGTCCTAAGGTTTCCCATTTTTACCCTTGGGCAAAGCCAAACTTCCTGATAGCCTCCTCCAAAAACTCAAGTTAGAAAAAGGTTTTTCAAATTATAAGGCCAAATTTATGGAAAAGTTAACATAAAAGTTTACAACCCCATACTGCTTATTTTGTGAAAACTGAGTTAAGAGGAAAGCTTATCTTCAGGCAGCCCACTGGGGCTCCCTCTCTGCTGGCATTTACTGAGAACTTTCCACTGCTAAAGCCTTAGGTTCATTAGGCAAGCAGACCCTCATGTAGGTGACTACATGAGCAGCCAGCACGATGTTACCAGTAAGGGCAGGAATTACCAGTGTAATGTCAGAGCTACAGTACTCACAGCCACCTCCGCCACTGGATCTGCTTCCATTGCACACCACTGCTTCCTTCCATAAAAGAAGTTATTAAGGACTTTAAATCCCACTCGCTTAAAACACACATTACACGACGAAAGTTTTTCTGCTATAGCTGCCCAGTAAAGGTAGCAATGGGTAAGCCCAGCACTGATAGGCAGCCTGAGGGTGACCTGACTGTCAGCACTTGAGCATAAACAGCAGAGTTTTTTGGCCTGGCTGATTTTGATGGTTGCACTAATATGGTGGAACAGAGGCTACCGCCTCTAATGCAGAAATGCAAAGCTTTCTTCATTTCACGTGTCAAGAGATGTCAAGAGTAGTGCCCTTCATGTGAACCCTGGGGCTTTGGATGTGGGGCCTACCTCCACACAACATTATCTATGCCCTTTGGGGGTTGTTGTTCTAATAAACCCTGTCATTAGCATTCTGCAGACTCAAAGAGGCTACTAAGGAAAACATTCTCAAAGCTGCTGGATTGTATCTGGCATTCTCAGATTACAGAGGTACAGGCACACCTTCAGGCACTCGGCCTTTCCTCCTACATAAGGAAGCCAAAACAATGCTGCATTCCAGGGACAGAAGCAAGCAGGCAATCAGCAAGCCCTTTGTGCCCAGAGAAAAATGAGGTGGCCCCACAAAATTAATTTGATCTGTTTTTTTTAAATCTGTTTCATCACTACACTAGCTTTCCCCCCCTCCTCTCTCCCCTTTTTTTTTTTCTGTCCTCTTCCAGGATCTATGAAGATTCAGCTTCTTATGGACTTTTCATGAACTTTTTCATTACACATTTACAATCTTTTACATAAGGCATAAATATATTTACATTCCCTGTGCACACTCATCTCCAGTCTCAAATGTACTGATGGCAGGTTCAAAGTTTCCATGCTGGGTTCTGAATTTCAAAGTGTTATCACATTCACTTGAGCAACTTTCATATTCCCATGGCAGGTTTTTGTTTGGTTTAGTTTTACAGATGTAAACACCTACACAAGCTGGACAGGCACATCCTGGGCTCAGCACTGTTGACTATTTTTCACACCCACTGCTGACAGGTCCTCAGGTCCTTTCTCTAATCTTTTCTTACCCAGAGAAAATAAATCTTGTTCCTCTTGCATAATTTCCCATCCAAGAATGCCAGATGGGGCAGCAAATTTCAAGAAGTAACAGTGAACAGCTCTACCTGGAAACAGTACCACCTGACACACCATTCAGACTCAGTACAGTTCCACTTTTCCCTGGAAAACTATACTTTTCCTTTTATTTTTTAGCTTTTCATGACATAAGGGACTAGGGAAAAGGCATCAGACATGCCATCCAATGCACTGGGCACATAACTGACCGGTTTCTCACATCTTGAGGACCGCCTTTAAAACTTAGAGAAGCTGCAGGAAGCCATTTGGTGGACCACAGCAGACTCTGAGGTAAGCACTGGCAGTAGCATGCTCTCTCTTTTGCTTGACGAGGAGGCTGAGACTAAAGGTTACACATCCATCTTCAGCTCAGACAGGGTCAATTATGCTTCTACAGTGATCTCCAAATCCTTCTGCATGTTGTTGGGTCACATCAAACATCTGAGAGCTAGCTTTAGTTTAGTGAGTATCAGTTGAATCAGGTACAGGGAAGAAGACAACTCAGATCTGGAGGTGCTAGCTGGACTGCTAGTTCAGATATTGATCATCAATCTGCTCATAACAATTCTTCTTTCTGGGAGGTCTTGGTGGGGGGTGGGGAGTAAAGACTGGGGAAAAAAAAACAGTCAGTCCCTGGAGGTTTGAAATCCATATGGTCTGACTAATGCTAAATAAACATACTCGTTATTTCCTTTAGTAATCAGAAGAAATAGTTGCTGAAGAAGTTCTCACCATCATCTTTCTTTTCTTTGTGTTAATGGTGGCTGGCCAACATCCACTATACTTTAAAGCCTCAGAATTATGGTTTTTTTCAGGAGCAACAAAAAAAATAGCTCTGAGACAAAAAGGAATTTTCCAGTGTTTACAAGATTAAGAGGACCAGCTTCTGAGGTTGTCAAATCATCCAGCATCTCTCACTGAAGTCACTAATTTCTTCCACAGGGATATAAGGCATTTTAGATCCCTCTGTACTTCTTATTCATGAACTGGCATTTCTGGAGTTTCTCAACTGTTCAAAGAGGCAGGAGAGACTAAAGGGAATTTAAACTTGGTTCCTGGAAACTCTAGCTTCACCAGAGGCCTTGCCTGTCATAATAAAGTCAGGATCTCATCCCTCTAAATATGCTTCCTCATGCATTAAAAAAAAAAACCAAACGCAACACTTTTTTCTGTCATTCTTTAGCCTCTTCAACAGACTCTGTAAGTAAGCTGAAGAAAACAAGCTGTGCTATTTCCTAGAATAAAATGACCACGCTGAAGCAAAGCTCACCTAGAGCTGAATCTGCTTAGAAACATCAAGGGAAACAAGGAATGCTTCCACTAACTACATAAGTATCATCCAAGTGCTGAAGGGGGCAGGAGATCCGATGACAATGAATATAGAAAAGGTCAAGTTCTTAATGCTGTTGTTACTTTCTCTAGTGGACAAACCAGCCTTCAGGAATCTCATGTTCCTGTGACTAGAGGTCCCGGGTTTCACTTTGTGCAGAGAAGCATCAGGAACATTCCAACAGACCAGTCATGTAGACCAGCAGATTGAGGGAGGTGATCCTTCCCTGCTCCTCGGCCCTGGTGATATACATCTGCGTCCAGTGCCTAGCTCTGAGCTCCCCAGTTCAAAAGAGATGTGGATGTTCTGCAGAGACTGCAGCAAAGCCACAAAGATAATGAACAACTAGAGCATATGTCATATGAGAAGAGGCTGAGACTGTTCAGCCTGGACAAGAGAAGGCTTAGGGGGTATAATTGTTGTATAAATACCTGATAGAAGGTTGCAAAACAGATGGAGCAGAACTTTTCTCGGTCCCATGAAAGGACAAGGGGCAATGAACACAAATTGACATACAGGAAATCCCATCTAAACATAAGAAAAAGCGTCTTTAATGGTTGTATACTGGAATAGGTTGTGCAGAGAGATTCTGGAGACCTCATCCTTGCCCATACTCAGAACCTGACCGGACTTCAGTCCTAGAAAAACTGCTCTGTTTGATCCTGCTTTGAGCAGAGGAGTGGACCAGGTGATCTCCAGAGGTGCCTATCAGTATCAACAATCCCTTGATTCTGGGAAGGTTCAGCCAGCACGCAGCACCCTTGTGAGACCTGGACAAACAGTAAAACTCTCTACAGCACAGCAGGACAGCACAGCCCTCTCTATGTCAATGTGCACTTCCTAGACAAACCAGAAACTAGCTGGCTGGCCGTGGAATCACACATGTGATGACCTGCGTTGGCTTAGCATTCAGATCCTGAATGCTCCACTTACAGTTCAGAGAAATTAGAAATGCATGTAGAAGGAAGACTGCTGGTGAAAGATTATATCTGGCTTAGCTTCACAAGCTCTACTGCTGGCAACAGGGAGTAGGTCTGGCCTGTAGCTGTAGTGCCACCATACAAAAATGTCTGGCCACAGATAAAACCCTCACTGAACCTAGTGGAATGCTGCTGGTATTACCAACTCTCTCTTCCCATGCTTTCCTCTAATTCCCTCAAACAGACTTATTTTGGCTTGAAGCTTTGCGTGTTTGCAACTTTGGCCAGAAGCAAAGCTTTTTTTGGATCTTTTCAACAAAATCTGTTATTTTTTAGTTCTCCACTTTCGTGCAAATTACTTCCAGACAAAAATAGTTCCAGCAATGAGCTCTGACTGTGAAGCATTTTTGACAGAATGTAGGGGGAGTTTGTCTGATCTGTTAAAATATAGCAAAAGCATAAAATACACTGATTCTAATGATCAAATCTATTACAGTCCACATTACCACATATAATTCCATGTAAGAAATTAGCATCTATAGCCATGGAGCTATATTAAGACCTGGAAAGAGACAGATTTTTTTTTGTACAATGTATTACACATCTCCAAATCCCATCAATCCAGTTGGAATGTAAAAAAAAAATAAAAATCACTATTTTCCTCCATTTAAAATAAAAATACCAAAGCAGTTTACATAATAAGTGAAGGTATTTGTAATACCACAGTCACCACAAACCATGACCTTGTTTACATATAATTAATGATAAAAGCTCTTTTTTCAATGGAGTTTGGTTAATGGAAAAAAATTTACTTTCCTTACAAAAAGCCAAGCTGTTTTAAAAATAAAAAGGCACAGGGTAAAAAAGTCTGGAAAGAAAACAACTAAAAGTCTTTTCTCCCCTTCTAACATGGACACCCTTCAAAATCCTACTGCTGCTTTAGTGCAACCTTGTCCTGCAGTTTATAAGCCATGGCTAGAAGATACTTTTTTCACTGGTGGTTGGAAGAGGGAAAAGCACCATGCAGTCATGATTTATTCCCATTTCTATGGCCTTCCTTTTTCTTCTCTTTTCTTCCAGGTCATTCTAACCTGCCTTATGTAAGCACTTTCCTGGAACTTTCTTCCAGTAATTAACAGCAGTGCAATACTCAAGCAATGCTCAAAACTGGTCATAAGATATTTGTTAATCTTCACTGCTTACCAGCATAAAAATAAATCTTCTACATAATTATCTATCACATACAACAATCTGCATATGCAAAAGGCTAAATTAACTTGCTGGAAAAAAATAAAAGAATGCAATCATAATTGTAATGTGCACTTAGGAAACCTCAGTAATCTGTAGAAATTGATCTGTTTTCTGCAATAGATCCTGTAATGTTACTTCTCATTTAGACACTTAATACGAAACAAACAAAAAGAAAAAACACACACACACACACCCCCACCCCAAAATACTCATGCAGTTAAACATGGGCATAATGAGGAATTGAGCTGCTAAAAGTGGGAGGCTGGCACTATTCTTTGAATAGAACTATTTGGAAGAGCAGAGAACAGAGGATAGACTGGTTTCAAAGCCGGAGTGTAATTAGAGACAGTTTCAAAACCAATCCAGTGTCCCCAGAGATAGGGAACCTGTCTGGATTCAGAAGCATGATGAAAAAGCATGAGAAGAGCACACCGAGTGCTCAGAGATCAAGCCACATGAACATAAGCCACAGATTAAGGGTGTTCATACAGGACGAAGGCTACAGGAAGTGCTGCAGTATAGCGATGCTGGCAATCGGGACACTAGAAAAGGGAAAATAAGAGGAAGGAGGAAAGCAGGAACCCAGAAAGGATGGGAAGAGACTTTAAGAATGTCATGAAAGTTGAGAACAAGAGAGATTGAGAAGGACAAGGATCTGATCTGCTTCTGCAGTGCTTCTGGGCTCTGGGGCAGCACTGTGCACCCCAATGACATTGAAGACAGACTGGGGCAGAATAGCAGGATCAGAAGAAAACTGATGGGATGTGAAACAAATGACACAAAACCATCTAAAAACATGTGATTTGCAGCTGTTGGGATGCAGAGTGTGTGCAAGGAGTGGAAGAGGTTCTCTTCTCTCAGAGGATCCTGCTCTGGGGACAAGATAGACCCAGAGTGACACATGCATCCACATCCGTCCATCAGCATGGGCTGCTCATCACCCAAGTTGTGGTGCAGTAACTGAAGCCCAAATATCTATGACTGTCCTCCTGACAGAAGACTAGCTACGTGCAACTGACACAACTGGCCCTTGGGGCTGGCATGTGCTTTGGTTAGATACATCAGCCCAGCAGGGACAAATGCAATCAGAACATCAGCAGTGGAGTACAGCAAAGTGCTGTCCTTAACCTACAGACAGACAACACCAAAATCTGCACAACCAGTGCCTGCTTCAGCATTCTTTGTGGCAGTGAGTTGCGCAGAGCAGCAATACTGCAGGGAGAGGACAGGTTACAATCTTCACAAGTGTCTGAACAAACATTGTCAGCCACCTTTGGTTACCTCCCTGCTCTCGCATACAGGACCCCCTGTTACGGTAAGTTTGTGACCACAGCTAACGGCTGCAAGCGCATAAATTCCCACAGACTTTGAATACAAATGTTTTCAAGTGTTTAAGTAAATATTTTCCTTGCCTTGTCTAGATCTTCCATCCTCACTAAAGCAGTATGTACTGAGACCAGAAAATCACAGATGGATACTGACACCTGTTTCAGTTCTCCCCCTTTCCAAAGGGCCATATGGTTCATGGTGGTGGGAATGTGATAATTCTCTGGGAATTAGCACCTGTCTTTTCTAACATTGATCCTCACTTCTTCTCTTCCCTGGAGCTAGAAAAAAGGATGGGAGTCATGGCAAACCAATCCTGTTTATACCCTCCGTCCAGCCCTAGTCTGAAGTGCAGGTGTTAGCCTCATGGAGTTGGATGTGCTGCTGGGTGTGCCTGTAAAGTCCTGCTGGCTGCTAAGAGGCAGAAAATGGAGTAGGTTTTCCCTAAGTGGGTCCAATGTGCTGCTCAAAAACAGTAGCAGACACAACTTCCTTTTAGTTGTGGAAGCACAGTGAAAGAAATAAAGAGCTGCAGGAGGAAGAGAAAGGTGAAATTGGGCTCTGCGCTCTGCTTCCCCCCTTGCATTTATCAAACCCCTTAGATTCACACAGTTTGGCATGTTCTTCTTTTGAATGTGTTCTTGAAAGGTTAATTTAAGCACTGGTGCAACCTCTGCATTGCTGCCTTTCATCTCAGCTCCCTATTCCTCCTATCTCTTTGTATTGTTTGCCCAGACATAACCATGTGTTTATGTCAATGAGCTGTTCCTTCTGTATGTGCACTGTAGTTGATTCACTATCTTTGGCTATACATATAAAAAATGTCTGTAATGAACAGATATTGTAATAAGCGCGTACACTATGAGCTCTTTGCATACTGAAGATAAACAGTGATACACTGATAAGGTTTTCCCACTAAGGTACAACTACAGGGGAAAAGCTGAGTTCTGTGTCCACCATGGTAAAAATACTGACCTTTCTTTAAACTGAGACAAGCAGCTGTAAAAAGCTTCTAACGGACATGGGAAGAATGTGTTCAGGTTGAACGGCACCTCAATCACATACCAGCTCCAAAGGCAAAGAAGAAACTCTTTTCTGGGTGCTCTTCCAGCAGGTCCTTCACCCTCCTGCCCATTCGCTCATTTCGCTTGTAGATGAGCTCCTGACGGAAGTAGCTGTCTGTCTCTTGTGCAGTAATGTGTTCACGGGCTGGAAGTGTAGCATTAATGAAATTTGGGACCTAAGGTAGGAAAAAAAATTAGTCTTCGTGAAAGGGGAATTTATTTCACAGGCAGCCATGATGCACAAGCATTCTGCTCCACACTGAATGTGGTGATTGCCTTGCCCCTAAAGGCACAGCCAGTAGGACAAAACCTAAAACAAGCTAAAAGTGTGCTCAGCAAGATTCTAAATAATGCTTCATTTCTCTCATTTCATGACCCAGCCAGATGGATTTTTTTCTTATTCAAAGTCAACAAATTTGCTACACTGGAGATCCTAAATCCTGATTGCTTGGCTGAAGAAAGTAAATATTTGTCCCTGGCTACCTTTAGCTACATATTTTTCCTTAAATTGCGATAGGTGTGTTGTAACTATGATGATAATTACACTCTTCTAAGAGAATTTGGCTGGTATCAGAGCCCTCAGGCTGCCAAAGAATAACTGTGCAATTTGAACTAAAAAAAAAACATCCCCAAACTTTTCGAAGGAAGGAGGGCCAGATTTTGTCAGGAAAGAAAGTATTAGCCCTTCCAGTTGCCCTGTCCTCAAAGTATCTTCTAAAATGCTGGCTTCATCTCTTGGGGCCCCCAGGACAGCTGTGACTGCACACTATCCCGACCTACAGCCAGTGGAGAGAATCGTGGGTCTGTAGTTGCAGCAATCCTGGCTTTTTGACAAGTAGCTTTAGGCATTGCTGTTATGGGGACTGCTAATAAAAGGGCCTGCAAGGGGTGGTTTCTGGAGAGAAGAGCTAATAATAAGCCAGGTGCTTTCCCTTGCAAGGCTGCAGCAGATGAAGAGATTTTGGAGCCACTCAGATTATTACTAACTCTTTCCAAAGTGTTCTTAGCACACAGTGGGTCATCTACTGGGCCAGGATGGGGTCAAATTTACTGAAAAGTCCTGCTTAAAACATAAACTGACCATGTTGCAAACTACTAGTACTCAACTCCTCAGTCAGGGAGAGTACTGAGCCCCTCACATTAAGTAAAGGACAGTTTACATGGAGACATGTCGGAGACATGCATGTCCTAGAAACAGCAACACTCTGCAAGGACCTGGAGTCAATGCCAGCTGTCTCCAGCCTGTAACATCTTAGTAGAATAGTGATACAGCACCTGTATCCTCTTATAGTGCTGTAAGAGAAATCCTTTGAAATCCGTGAATGAAGTGCACGGTGTAAAAGCGAGGCAGTGTTACTGCAACCAAGTTGCCTGCACTTGTAGGAGGAAAGGTGTGCAGGACAGGAAGGCAGCAACACACACACAAAGCTCAGTGCTAGAGAAGTAAGGGTTAGTATGACTCTGCAGCTCTGCAGTACTGCACTGTATGTATCAAAAGGTCATAGCAAAATGGTTATTCAGCAAGGATAGCCCAGATATCAACACCCGCTTTTTCAGCACTGTAAGGATAGAGCCTGTGATTTCATTGATGTGCACAAATTGCCAGGCAATATCTCACAGACAAGAATAGAGAGGCCTGATGTCTCAGTCTGAGGTTATCTAATGTAACAGCCCAAACAGGCCGAATTGGTCGCTGCTGGGCATTTTCTTATGGTTTAAAGATCAGTGTTACATTCCATTGTGCTGCTTAGGAAACCATCTCCATAAACCCAAGTCTGTGAGGTCTCAGAAGGTCTCTTTTCCTTCACATTCAGTCTAAATCTATCTTTTCTTTCTTTCACTCCATTTCTCTTTTTTGGGCCTTGTCCACAGTACCCACTCATCCTGATAGGGGACATTAGAAAGCTTTCAACTTGCCCAGCCTTACACAAGTGCCCAAGTCGCGAGTGCATTTCTCTGTCACATTTAGCACAAAAGAGCCTGCTGTTGTTCTATATTGGTGTTAAATTTACTCATACCTAAGCTAGAGTAATTCCACAGAGTCCTTAACAAAATAACGGATTAACTCACAGAGCTTTGATGCTAAAACGAACATGCCACTCATCCAAAGGGGAAAGCCAAGTGAACCTTTGCTGCTTGTGTGCAGCGAGACAGGGGTTGAGGTGCTGCAGACTCCTGGAACATGAGGTTCAGGAAAGCAGATGGGTCAGGGAGCCAGAAGCATGCCCTTGGCCCTCACCTGTAAAGGGCCTGCCTTGGGGACAGACAAGCACAAGTGTGACAGGGGTTAGCGCTGAAGGGACATGTGCACAGTACAAGGGCTGTGGTGGCTAGACTCACTTGAGAAGTGTCATGGTTGAAGATGATGGAGCTGAGGTCCCCACAGTTGTAATGCTTGATAAGGTCTTCGGTCGTATAGGGGATCTGGACACTGCCTGCTCGGAGTCTCTCCTGCTGCAAGAGAGTCTGATTCAAAGCAAAGACCACCTGAGGGAGGGGGAGAGGGAGGAAAAGACAGAGTTCCTGGTAAGTTCTCTTTTCATCCCATGGGAAGGTCACAGACACACAGCCACCTGACGAGGGCTCTCTGCAGCTGCCCTGCTCCAAGTACAGGACTGGCTCTGAGCCAATCCTCATCTCACCAACACACGCCTCCCCTGGGTTCACAGATACTCACACCTTGTTTCCTGTGGGCCTGCTCAGAGGGAACTGACCCACCACATTTAATTCCATGGGGTTTTGCCCGTGACATGGTTAATACAGAAGATACAAAGGGGCAGGTGGAATCAGGGGAAATCTTTCTCCCCTAGATGACGGTTCACCTGACCACTACAGAGCCCCAGGACATGACGGGCTCCTGTCCTCATAGCTCCTCAGCTGGCTACCTAAATTAAGCATGGCTTCTCCTTGTTTGCCTTTCCTTCCTCATCCACAAGAACAGTACCAGGCTGTTGTTTCCTGCTTTGTGTCTCCTTCTCTAAGACAACATCTATTTCAGGCAGGAAGGGCTCTCTGGAGCAGACAAGGGAAGGACGGTGGCCTTTGGGGTTTGCAGGGAGTCAACCAGCACTCACTCTCTCCGAGCTGACTGCCTCCGAAGGCATCAGGGCTGCCTGCATTCCCTCCTCCTGGGCCTTTCCCTGGGAATGCAAACACTCCCATTCCCTTTGCCTCAAGACAAACTATCCAGCTGCCACAGCTCCTACCACCAGGGAGCCTTTCCACTGACCAAAAAGGTAGAAGACCAGCAGAGCACAGCAAGGCTCTCCCAAGGCAGTGGCCTCAGGACCTGACCCAGAGGCAGCTGCTGATCCAGCCACCCCACGCCTGGGCAACGCTCACCTCACTTAAAAGGGAGAAGAGAGCGCTTTGGAGCAACACTTCACAGGTGCCTCCGGAGCCAAACAGACAAGGCAGAACCTCCACAACTCTCCCTAGCTGCTCCAGCCACTGCAGCCGGTGGTCACCGAGCTCCAGAAAGGCAGGGAACCAAGGAAAGACTTGGGGTAGAAGCTCACCAGGCTGAATATGGGATGCCAGTGGGCACCTTTGGTGAAATGTGGAGCTGAATAATCACCAGCACAGGGAGTAGTCCTCTGTCAGCGCCTGGCAAGTAAAACATCACCATCTCTCCTCAGCATAGTGCATACTCAAGCTACCACCAGTTTTCATACCAAAACTAGACACAAGCTTTCCTAATACCTACTGGCTTTTTTAAAGGAAGTAAGCTCAGAGATATTGCTTTGAAATTTTTCAAAAATTACTCTTGGGAATGTCTGGTTAGTCTCTGTGTAATTAACTCCTCCTGGATATTTGCCTCAAACACCATCAAAGGCACTCCGGAACTGGAAGTATTTGACAACACCATGAAACTCACACATGAGGAAGCACACTGTTAATAATCTGAGATTGTATGAACTAAATTTGAGGATTACAGAGCAGATGTGAGAACAAACAGGTGCAATTTCCCTCCTCCAGAACAACAATCTCTCTTCTACAGAAAGGTGCAAATTCCAACAAATTTGGAATCGCTGTCCCCACTACAGCTAGAGTTACTTGTTTGGATCCAAATCACAGTGTATTTAGCCCAATACAAAAGCACATAATTTAGCATTAGTTCTGGAGAGGTGTTAATGAACAGTAACATTCAATCCCATCTCATGTTTTTAAGGAGGGCAATAATTCACGTTGTTGGTACAAACTGCACTGGATTAAAATAATACCTCCAGGTGAACACTCAGCAAAGTTACATCAAAATAAAGTGGTCATCTTGCAAAGGACCTCTGTTTAATTTAAAAGTGAATGAAACAAGACCAGACTGAAACCACTTAATGCCCGAATAAAAGTTTGCTTGCAGGCTTGAGTTTATCATACTCCAAAGCCATTGTTTTTCCACTTCTCCCACACAGAGAAGTTGTAATGGATGTTAATGGCCAGAGAAGGTTCACTGAGATATAAGCCAAATCCATGCTGAAAACATGGGATTTCTATACCCAAGGACTGCCAGGTCATGCCAGGAAAATCTTATATGTATAATCAGTCCATCCAAAAGCACTTCCATGGGAATGGCTTATTTCGTAAGCTATTTGACTCCCATAGGATCATCTGCTTTGCAATTTACCATTAAAGCAATATGTCCCTCTCTAGACTTTGCAGCCTCTGAAACAATGACCAGACATTCCCTGTCCACAGAGCAGGCAGGGACTGTGACATCAAAGAGGCTTTGTGATCTTTACCTTTTGAGTTTCACCCAGACACAAACCAGAAGAGGCTAACCAATTTCTGTAGGGAAAACACTAGCCTGCTGGGAAAGACATGAGAACAAAGCAAATCTTCCTCTCCCCACTGTACCCCCGCAGCCTGCACTCCTGTTGTCACTTGCTCTGCATGCAACCCTCAGCTCCATGCACATCTCTTCCCTCCTCCCTTGCAGTATTCCTCAAGTGAAACAGATTCAGTCTGTCCTCCAAACAGACTTGGTCTGGACTGTAGCAGCCAGATCGAGCCACACAGATGTTGTCCTTTCTCATGCCCATGTTGTCAGACTTCCCCATGAGCAACATCTTTCCCCGCCTGGGTCTAGACCAGCTTCCAATCGCTGTTTGCAGCACCTGAGAGAGAAGTCACATAAGAACGACCTAAAGTTCCCAACCCAGAGAGTGGACTTCCACTTTGATGCTGTGAGGGACACGGGTAGTCTCAGCTCCTTTGAGGGCAGCAGCAGCAGCTCAAGTCCCTCTGCACTGGGAGCAAGAAAAGTCAAGATACAACAAAGGGACAGAAGTCAAGAGAGCATCAATGTCCTTGAAAATTAGCCCTCCCTAATAAGTTACAGCAACTCACACATCAGGTTTTGCACAACAGGAATGCAGGAAATGCTGTTGCCAAAAATACTCTCCACATCAGCTGTTCTGAGCAGAACAGTGGCATCTGCTGGAGGGGCATGATGGCACACCTACTGAACAACTACACAGGAGTACAATTTGCATCGGCATGAGTGCACAGCCTCTTAAAGAAATGTGATAGTTCCTCTCAATTTCTGTACCACTTGTACCTTCTTGGGGTACAAGAAGTGAAGGCGTGTGGGGATAAAGAGGGAGGGACCTGTTTGCAATACCAGGTGTTGCTTAAAGTTCTGCCCTGGTGAGGAGGTTATCTTCAGTAAATAATAATGGATAAACACTGTCAAGATCTCAAGAGAAGGAAGACTCCTGAACCTACTGTTCTTAAAGGATTTAATTTACTGAGATAGGTGTTGCTCAGAAGTTGATAACTCTTATCTGTAGTTACTTCTCAAAGAAAACAATAGACTAGGTGCAAAATGACACTTAAGAAGATCACAGCCCTTCAAACTGCAAATCGGATCCCAGTCTTGTTTACTAGATGTGAAAAGCTGAAGAAAGTCAACAGAGCATTAGAAGCAGAGAGCAGATCAGCAGCTAGTCTGCAACTGTTATATTTGCTTGGCACAAATACTGCTTGCCTTCCTAACTCCACATTCAATACTGCACTCCTTTGATTTCTAGTAATTTCAAGCAGTTGAGAAAACAGAAAATAAGGAAAGGTTGAAAATAAATTTTCAATTTTGCTTAGAAATCAAATGCAAGAATTTGTGAGCTCTTCCAAAAAATGATACAGAAAGTATGCATCTGTCTTGCAGGTATCTTTTGCATTGCACTGTTTTACTACTTTCAAGATGCTTCCTCTGTTGGAATCCACAGAAATCACTCCACATTCATCCTCCTTGCAAAACCATTCTTCCTTACTTCACACCCCCCTCCAGCAACTCCATCCTACTCTGCTCCATTAAGTGTATTCATACTAGCATCAAAGCATCTCCTGAAAAAGATGTATTCAAAGAACAAAAGTAACAAGTTTATTAGAAAGGGATTTTTTATCTCTCACCTCCCATTTTCACTGTGATCTCTGTCTTCCCCCAACCCTCTCCCTTTTTGTACTGTGGAAAAAATCGATTAAGCTCTCTGGTATACATATTGCTGCAAACCTCATTCTCCCCCTGGATATTTCTTCAGCTGTCAGGAGACACTTGTCCCCTTTGCTAGCATTGTTGGAGTGGCCTGCTAGGCTAAGGGGGCGGGGAAAAGGGGGTTAGAGCCTGGCAGATGCCTTTTTTGTCAGAGACAAAGGACCCCCTGCCATCCTCTCCACTTTTCAGTACTTTCATCCACATTGGATCAAAGTGCTGTTCTGCATATGAAAGGAACCTGGTATTATTTGCCTCAAATTAGCCTATCGCCATCCTGCTAGCCTCCAGTCTTCCCAACAAAAGCACTCACATCTGTTCCATCATTTGCCTCATCTTCTGGGGTTTTTTTTTCTTTCAGCTCTCAGTTTTTGAGGGCCATTCAATCTCTTGAATTATAGTCTGGGGGAGCATCTTCCTTGCTCTGGGATCGCTCAGCCAGACAATTTGCTTTTAATTGTCTTAAGGAGTCACGGGCTGCTTTTGGGTCCTTCCCAGCTAATAACTGCATCCATTACGGATTCCATTCAGCCTCTTCAGCCAATTCTTTCCCTCTTTCTCCTCCTTCTCAAAAGCGTGTTTCTCTCCTTGCTCTTCACCTGGAGGAGACCATTGCTTCTCTGGGCCAGTGAACACTACTGCCCCAAATCAAAGCGAGCCTTAAATAAAAAGCATCATGACTATGAGAGTCAATAATCCTCCATTGTCATGGTAATGGTCCAGCAGGCCAAGTGTTGAGAAGAAAGCAGGATTCCTTGATTCGATGTGGCACAGCTGACTTCGAGGTAGAAAGTCAGGACTGGCAATGTCAGAGCCTGGAAACCTGAGCCCACCTGCCATGAGGAGCCCTGCAAAAAGCAGTCTGCACACACAGGCCAGAGAAGTCTGATTTTGGCATGGGCTGAAAATAGTAAAAGGAGGCTTAACCCACCATCTGCAGCCTTCAGAGCAGTCTAAGTCACTTTCAGAGCTGTTGCACCCGATGAGATGCTCCCTGTGGCCTCTGCAACAAGCTTTTGTAAACAAGAGAGAAAAAGGAAGCAAATTCCCAAACTCAGACCACTTCTATGAGAAAGATTGGATTAGAGCCATGAGCAGAGAGAGGTTTTATGAGGGACTTACCCAAGGGACAAGAGGTGAACAGTACAAGTCAATGAAATGAAGTGTAAACTACACTATGTTACTTACGAGCTACAAGTTTCCCACGGGCTTCCTATTATTTATGTTTGGGTTTTTTTTTAGTCAAAAGCCAGCACTGCAAGAAGAGGGAGCACCTTTTCTCTATCAGGATCATCCAAGACACTTAGATGACACTCTGCCTCAAATCTGACACAGACATGCTGACACAGGCAAAGGCAGTGAAGTATTTGATCTTTGGTCTGCTGAAAACAAACTTACACTAGGACATTGTATGCCAGATTCTTGCAGTGTGTCTTTCCAGAATCAAACAAAGAGACACTGAAGTTTTTGGTTGTTATCTGGAATTTATATGGTAATACACAAACGAATCCTTCCTCAGCTAGGAGCTATATAAAACAAGGGAATTTAGAAATAATCCTCTTGTTACAATAGGATGGTTGATTATGTTGAATCAGAGGACCACGACTTAAAGCAGTGCTGGAAATGCAGCTCATTTACTTGTAATAGACTACATTAGTACCTATCCTTTTGTCTGAGTAATTTACACTGATTTTACAGTGTGAAAGGTAGTTTTCATGTTTTCACTGACAGCAGCAGAAATAAACACCCCATTATATGCTGAATGTGGAGTAAGACCAGCGGTGGAATAGATTGTTCCCATTTCTCAGGGTAGTTTGCAATTCACATCTGGACATCTACAAGACCTTGCTGGAACTTGCTCCCATCTTTCTGTGGGCTAATTGCAAGGCCATGAACCTGCTGCTGCACCTCGTCCCTGGCAACTCTTCATCTAAGCTCACTGGGATTCCTCCCTGTGCTGCAGGAATGCTTCAAGCTTTTCATGAAGTGCATCTGTGTACAGACAATCTTTGAACTGGTGATCCAGATTTGCATGTTACTAAAGAATGATTAAATTGTTTTTAATTCCATCTGTATTAAAAAATTTGTAAATGTTAACAAAGTTTGTTTTTAAAACCTTCACATATGAAACCTTCACTAGATACATTTTTACTTCAAAGGCACTAGCCCTTTGTCTAATTTTCGGGTTTCTACTGTCCTGAAGCAAAGCTCAAGGCAAAAAAAAGAAGCCCCAACCAACTAGTTTCAACACACTACACTTAGAATTCCTGCCTGTCTCATACTCAGCATTCTTCAGTTAGCAAGTCCATTTTGTTTTGGACTAGCATTGCCACATAACTCCTAAACTCAGGTCAAAATCAGACTTGGGAACAATTAACCAAATGAAAAGGAATTACTAACAATCCTGATTTCTCTTAGTATATGCTCACTTTCCGATTTACAGAACTGTCTAACCAGTACACCAGTAGTAAGGGTTTCTTTCCTTTGCCTAACTATTTAGTTCACAACACACTTAACACAGCCATCTCAAAATTGGATTAATATTAAAAGAATAACTAAGTTCCAAAGGGAAAAATCTGAAATTAGAGTTTCTTGGGCTGAGACTAGCTATACTTCTAAAATTCAACATCTCCAACTGATGTTTTGTTTGACTTTTTGTTTGTTTTTAAAAAACCAACCTTCTACTAAAATAGTTGGTTTGGTTTACTTCCACTTCCTTCTTTTCCATGGGATACTCTTAAATCTAGTTGAAACAAAACTAAAACACTGAAGTTAATAAACTCTTTATTTTAACTTGTAAACAACTTACAGGAAAATTCCCTTAGAATGGAAACAATCTGGCTTTCCAACTGTAGAAAATAGGTAAAAAAAGTAGAAATGATGAGACATGACTGTGTTTGTGACTGTAAGGAGTAAGCTGAAGCCTTCCTCTCTTCCACAGCTTTAAGAACAACATTTAGCAGTACTTTTTAATCTTCCTAAAACACAATTACCGAAACTAAACAAACGTGGTATTGATGACCTGGAATTTTGCCTTCTTTTTTTTTTTTTTTCACTCAACCACAGATGCTCTTTGGTGTGCTGCTAAATGAAAGAAAAACTCTTATAATTCCCCTCTTGCCTTCATTATTCTTTTATTTGTCCTCTCTACCAAAGGCTATGTATACCTTAGGACTAAATCTGATAGCAGTTTGGAAGATTGCTAGAAGTAGTATGCCTTAGGATTGTAGAATACTAAAGTTTGAACTTACTCTCACCAGTACTTGTACAGCTTTTTTTGTGGGATGGAATAATTCAGAAAGAAAATTTTTAATTGGCTGCAGTGCTTACCCCTCTTTCTGCAAAACTGATGTATATTACTTGTGTAATTCAGGTAAGCATGACTAAATCAAGACTGTAAAGTTAACAGAGTAAACAACCTGGCCTTACAATGTCATGAACAGCCCCAGACAGTTATCATGTGTCTCCTGGTATCCACGCAGGGAGATCTTTGGATTTTCTTGAAGTTCTGCCAGCTGTGAAAGCTTGTTCCATCTAAAACACTCAGCACTGATTAAACATTTTTCCACTCAATAGAGCAACTAGGCCAGGGCTCTGTCTGCTGTTCCAAACAGAACAACAGTTTTGAACCAGTGTTTATGTTGTAGGCCACTGGAAGCATCTTTAAGAGAAGGTTCTGGTCTCCAAATAGAGCATAAGGTGACCTTTTCCACAGCTACAGGAGCGAAAGGAAGAATTTATGTTCTATTTACATATTGTTATATACTATTAGACTTGCCAAGAAAAATCTCAAACAAGAACTGCTAAAATGGTCCCTAGCTGGCTTCAGGCAGATCAGAGGCTGGAAGTTCTCAGTGCAAAAGCTTTCCAAGAGGAATAGCTGACAACATTTTCAAATACTGAGACACAGGCCTAAGTCTGTGCTCTTCACAGTAACTGTGAGTCCAGCCACATATTAAAAATACCATGTCCCAAGGTAGGATGGGAACTTATGAACCACCAGTTGTGCAGCACGAACGCCCTGAGATGACGTTCTTGGAATGAGTCAACTGGCTCCCACTACCACAAGGCACCTCTACTTCCCTCCCTGGCTGTCCACATTAGGACAAGACCAGTGGTTCCAATTTAGCCAGTATACCAAGCTGTCTTTGTGAAAAAATCTAAAGCACTCTGATATTCAGACCCAGGAAAACCCACCTGCTGCCAGTGCAATCAGGAAACTGCTGAGTGTTTGGTACTTCTGAAAGAAAGGCTGTTCATTGCTTGAAAGTATCTGGTGTTTTTTGCTTTGTTTTTTATTTTCCTTCATTTTGTTCTTGAAAAAGATTGTTACATGCCAAAAAGGGTGCCATAAGAATTTTAAGTGACTGTCTAAATTCAACTGATTTGCAAAAAATCTCATATCAGATAAGCTATTGCTGTAAAAGTATGGAAGATTTTAACCTGCGGACTTCTGAGCCAGTTTCAATGCGTCCAAAGCCAGAAGAAAAGATTCTTATTTCCCCCACTAATCCCAGGACCTATCCAACTTACTACAAGCCTTTACTATTTTCCTTCTCTTGCTGCCTACTTTTAAAAATAAAGGTGTTAAATCACTGAAATGTAACTGCAGTCCATCAAGATATGAAGTCAGAAAGACGCCAGTTCAGTTTGGATCACGGAAGCATCTACGGATACTGCCACTTGTCATGGACTAAAAAAAATCAGAGAAAAAATTAACTTAAAATTTTGTCAGGCAAAAAAGCCATGAGAATATTTCTGAACTCAAAACTTTCAGACCAACTGAACAGAATTTTTTTTATCATCTCAGTCAACAAGGTAGACAACAGTTCCAACAATGAGATAAGCCCATCTTCTATAGCACTTCTGAGCCCTATATAGTCAAACAATTTTGTTATAGGCCGGAGCAGGTCACCTACCTCAACTACCCCACAGGAAGTTCCAGCACATGGTCACACACACTTACTGTCAGGTTAAGTGTCCTGGGTAAACATTTGCTCAAGCGTCTCTGAGAAAAGCAGAGGTATCTGCCAAGAGCTCATGATTTTCAGAAAGGCACCACGATTACCTAAGTCTGACTCTTAAGATTAAAATGGCCTAAGATAAGCAGGCAGGCTCTGGGGTGTGATGAAATGAACAGTAACAAGAACAAAGCACGTCAAGATTTATCTCATGGGCATGTTATACTTTGGCCTCAGAAGTGAACAACTGGGTATTTTCCCCGGGTTAACCAGGGCAATGCTTCTTCAGAAAGAATGTTGAAAAGCTGCAGTGCAATTGGTACCAACTCAACCAGCAACTCTCTGCGTGGAAAAAATGCAAGAATATGTTGGCTAAAAGTCTGTAACTTTCAGCATTAAACGAAAAAGCTCCGGTGCACTCAGAATTGCACAAAAGATTTTAAAGGTTTAATGGGATATGAATCATCACCCTTCAAATCCAGTTTTGGAAATAACAAACAATATTGTATAATAGCAGTTGCTTGGTGAGTATCTGCTAAAACTACGACAGAAGAAAAACAACAAGCAGGTAATCAGGGAAAAACAATTCAAGCTGCCCAAGCTAGACAAATTCTTACAAGCTGTACTTACAGACTAATGGGACCTTTTCTAGGGATTCCCAAGAGATTTAGTTCCATTTTTTGGACAAGAAACCCTTAAGAAGGTCTGTACAAGTATAGGCATGAGACTTGTACTACAAAAACTCTAGTCTGAAAACTTACACTTGAATGACAACACAACACAATACAAAGTCCTGGGTTAAATTTTATTACTACTATCCACCCCAAAGATCTGCAGAAGGATGCCTCCCTCCTGCATCATTGCACATTACACCTCGTTACCAGTGTGCACCTTCTCTGTGTCACGCAACACCTACCAGAACTCCTCAGACTTATGTTTCTCAGTTAAAATCTGAGATGCAAGTCCACAAGTGATGTGTCTACACAGTGTTGTGACACTGGATTAAGGATGAAAGAGTTCAGAGATTACCTCACTCTGGATTGTGACACAGAATAGACGAACATAAACCAGCTTCTCATCCCTTCAAATATTCTACATATCCCACCGCATAGAGCTCCTACAGCGTTTTTTAAAATATTCACTTACATGAATGGACTCCCCCCAAACTCATATACAAGGAAAATAAAGTTGGCATTGAGAAACTTGTGTCAAAATCCGTCAAACAGAATACAGAAGCTCTTATAATCATGAACTTCTACAAATTCTGCATTTTATCATCTTAGGAAAAATGCCACCCTATTGGCATTAATGACCCATCTGCAAACTTTCTAACTAGCAACAATTCCTGAAACAAAGTTGCCTCCTAAGAATAGGACACCCTGGTGCTTGCCAGCCTACAAATTGTGATTTCCAAATGGGGACTCTTTTACCACAGTCATTAACAGTGAGGGACCCCACTGGACTAGCTCTTCCCAAAGACTACCTCACCAGTATGACCCAATACACAATGTCACAGTGTTTTTCTGCATCCTATCAGGATTCTCTTTTCAGTTGTGCTCGTTTGCTCTTCACAGCACCCTAACTCCAAATCTCCCTTTCCTTTCTAGTAGCTACTCTTTTCTCAAGTGCATTAGCTTGTTTTCTTACTTGAGCTCATATTTGGGTTCTTTTGCCTCCTTACAACGTGCAGGACAGGGAACTCTCTGAATACAGAAAAAAGGTCAATATTACTTCTTGCCTCATTTTTCCAGAAACAGCAGTAATTCAGCTGGAAAGAAAATCACACAAGAGCCCTGTTGGTGCAGGAATCTTCCTAGACATTGCCCTAAGAATATTCATCCAAAAACACTCATCAACCAATATCAGACATGAGTTGCTCTCAATCATGCTGGTTATCCAGGCTCTGCACCGTTCAAGATCAAATACAACTAAATGCAAACCTAACAGGACAGCAGAGATTTCCTGTTCAGAATATGTCATATTTATTTTGTTGTTAAACACTCTTGGTGTTGAAAAGTAAATTCGCATCAAATATCTTGTTAGGAAACCTTGTATAGAATAACATCTGCTTGTGACAGATAAAACAAGGAACGAAATCACCATCCCTGAGAACAGCACTTCAATATCTTATATAAATCCCAAAAAACCTGAAATGTGGTCAAACCTTGAGAACCTGCTGAGCAGTTTGGAATTAATGTAAAAAGAAAATTTAAGTTTGCGAAAAGGTTTCAGAAGCCACTGGATGCTTTGCAGATTAAGCCCCTGTGATCTCTGCAAGCCCAGTGAAGATCTATGAACTACTGTGCGTGCACATGTGAATTTCAAAGATAGAGGGCATTAAAGCCTTTTGTCATGTGCATGCACCACACTCTCCAAAAATTCAGCCCTCACAAGCTACAGACTTCCAGCTGGGCAGTGCTGCAAATTAATGTAATGCTTGCTGGTGTCTCATTTGATGGTTTCTACTTGCTTCTTGCACTCATAAATAGGATTTCACACTATATAAGCACACTGAGCTGGTTCTGATACATTGGCTGAAGCCTGTCTTCCTGCTGCACAAACCAAAGCTCTATGTAAATTATCATCCTTTTCCATTCCAAGCCCCCACTTCCAGTCTCCCCCTTCTGCTTGTTTGTGTGTGACCTGCTGTCATTCATTTTGATTGTGTGACCATCCAAATAAGCCACAGAGTCAATGAAAGCACCTTGGTGGGCTGGAGACCTGACAAGCTCAGTCAGAGCTCACTCCATTTGATGTTCCCAGTTTTCTGCTGCTCCAAAGGTGGGAAGAAGTGTAGGGCCCATTCCTGATGGTCACATGCTAGTGCTCAGCTTCATATGCTAACTGCTCTCACATTTACTTTTTATAATCAGGCTGTCCTTACCTCCAGGACACAACAGCAAAAGGTGTGAATATTTCAGTATGAAATTTAAGTTGCAACAGCGAAGCAACAGATTCTTCTGACGTGACACTATTGATTCTCTGCCAGGTGACAAGAAGCACCATGGTAGGAAGTGCTTGCACACCCATCCATAAATAGTGAGAGTGAGATCAAAGGGAGACAACTCACTCCCTTGGTATGTCCTCTGGTCAGCATCAAAGCTTAGTACCGAGCCCAGAATCCCAATCCTTTGCAGCCCCTACTGCAACCCCCCCTGTACAGTTCCTTTCAGGAGACCTTTCAGGTGAAGTAAACAGCACTGCTGCTACCTGACAACTGTCCTGCTTGCCTTGTTCATACCAGGACATTGCAAGTTTACAAACACAAAACCAGTAGCACCACTGCTTGAAAGTTCAAACCTGAGTCATACACCAGGCTCACAGTCAGCATGTCCAACTGCATACCTGTTCCTAAACAGTTCAAACTAAGTAAAACAAAACTTGAAGGCTGTAATCCCTCAAGTAACTTCTTTATTCTCTATCCTTGGCTATGGAAACTGACAAGTCATTCCAGCTATGGGACATGGGACTTCTTCTAAGTCCTCTTTTTGCAAGAAAGACGGTCAAATAAATGTCAGTCCAAATCCTAACTTCCCTCTCAATCTGCCTGCTAGAAATATCCAGCCTCTGCTGGAAATATATCACCTCTCTGTAGAGGCCCTTAGAAAATATTATTAGCACCTTTGTTTTGCAACGAGGAAGGAATACAGAGATAATTTTGCTTATGTTTCAGTTAATCAAGCCCTAGGGTCTCAGTTTCCTCAGCAATCCCATAATTTTGGTCCAGAGGCCCTCAGAGTTTTGTCAGCACAATCTTTTATCTTGAATGGCCTCACGAAACTTAAAAGTCACTGGGCCCACCCTCAGTACATTGTGTCAAGGATGTACTTGTTGCAGCTCAGTGTTGATTTAAATTGTGATGAGATAGAGCAGTCATTCAAGGACACCACATGATGGTACATGGAATGACTGCACATTTTGAAAACCACCATAAAAAAAAATCAGGCACAAGCAATCATGAAATAAAAAAAAATAATACTTCAAGCTTATCATAATTTTCTTCTGTGCTGATGGAATTGTTGCCGCAGCATTGCAGAAAACGGTCTGCAATTCTTCACCACCAGAAAGGGCTAATTCAATTTCAATTCAAAATAGCTGAAAAACATAGTTTGATAGAAGTGCTGACATGTTTGACCTTTTGTAACATTTGAAATCATTTTATTTGAACTTTCAGCTTAACAATTTCCAAGGACATGGCTTTTATCTTGTTAAAGGCTGTTACTACATTTCCCAGGCCCAATTTCCTTGTATCTCACTTGTTTTCCATGAATGCCCAAGAAGGTTGCCTAGCAGTTGGTAGTATCCTGTACCAGTTCCTTTAGAAGCCTTGGCTGTGTGTGTCTGCTCCTCCTGCTGGTTTTTAAATGGTTAGTTTTACCAGGTATCTTCTAACCCTCCCCTCATCAGTAGCTCGCTGGCTAAACCAATATCTCTTCTGTTCTTTTCCTGATGGCCCATAACAGCACTGTGTTTTAGCAAAAATATTTGCTTACTTCAGCCTTTCTGCCATGCTCAGATACTCCAAAGCTGTTCTTTCCAGAGCTTCTCTCTTTTTAATTTCCTCTACTACCTCCACAGCTTTTGCTCCCCAGCTGCAACGTGGTGCAATGAATATTTCTGCATAACAAGGGAAATTACACCAGTGCAGACCTGCTGGTGGATAGTTCTCAAAAAACATGGCCACCAGAAAAACTATTTAAAGCATTTCTTGCTTCTGCCCATTCCATTTTCTTATCGCACTCATTAGACTGCATGTCTTTAACGACACTAGGAGTAAATTCCTCACTTAACAAGTCAAGTGAAAAAAATGCTAAATGAGCACAAATCTGTACAGTCAATTTCCTTAATTTGGAAAGGAACATAAGTAACAAAGCATCAGCTGCATCGGTAACTGGTTTGGTTAAACAGAGAAAGTCTTCTGAAACTTCTACCCTAGTTTTGAGTGGAAGTTAGGCATTTACAGGCTGCTAGAGGGGGTGGGAGGGAGGCAGTAAAAAGGAAGTCCCATGGACCTCTTCTGTAAAAAGACTTTTGAATTCCTAAATGCAGACACAAGAAAATACCTCTGCTTTTGTCATGAAGGCCTTCATCCTCATTCCTGTTCTCTTTAAAAACTCCGTAATGGAGAATGGGGTGTCTTTCAAAGATATTGGCAAACACTACAGCTAATACACCAAAAAAGCTGTTGCAGAAAGCACACACTGTAGAAAGGAAAAATAAAACCCAAGCCAATGAACAGGCCAAATGCTACCATCAAGTTCCCTTTTCAGAGTGACCAGATGGATGCACCAAGCCTGTTGAAACAGCTCATAAGGAACTACCAAAAACTTGGACCACGGGCTGGCTGCTGGCACCAAAGCTTCTAACTGCAGAAGTCCTCAACTGCAGTTGTGAAGTATCATGGTCACAGACACGCTGCTGCAGCTGTTCAGGATGGAGCTCCCAAAACATTTCCTACTTCTCTTTCCATACAGCAATGCACAGCAAACATGGACTTGAGCTTGACAGCACGTACCACCCTGTGCTGCTGGGCACGGCTGTACCACAGCTTAGGGAGTCTGCAGTCACACATGGCTCGTGGCTTGTGCAGCACTGCAAAAAGTCAGACACAGTGATACAAGCACTGTGTCCAGGATTACTCCCCAAATTAATACAGCTGAGTGAGCTGAAACGCCATAATCCTTCCACATGTCGTTTTATTCTTCATGTGTTCTGACACTATTTGATAAGTATTTCCTATCCAGCAAATGCTTGTGGGATTTACTAATTTAATGGGACGAATGTGTAATTACAATGAATTTGCAACATTTCTGACAAATTTGGGTCTAAAGACTGTCATATCTCTTGAGCTTCCAAACCAAAAGGGCACTGAAATTAAAGGACTTTTCAAACTTATAAACAGGCGACGCATTTAACCAAGCTAATTTATGAGGTCTTCCCAGGACAGGGGCTCTCACTGCAAACTGAATGTGCCTTTCTGCAATAGACTAAGGAGCTGGAGCTAAAAATAACAAAATTGATTGTGAACATCTGAATCTCTATCTCAGTACATGAAGATTTATTGTGACAAATACATTTTGGTGGTGGGTTTTTGTGTTGTTTTTGTTTTGGTTTGGGGTTTTTTATTTTGTTTTGGTTTTTCTTTTGTTTTTTTTTAATGCGGATTTTAATTTCAAGGTTTAAAAAGTCATCAGAACTTCTTTGGAAATAGAGCAATATTTCAAAACAGTTATGGTAAAATGAAAGGATAGTCTGAGAAGGATCAAATCAAAATTTTGGAAGAAAAAAATCAGAATCAGTATACAAATAAACATGAGTCAATATTGGGAAGGTAGCCATACCGTCATAAGAGCTGCGGGTGGCAGGGCACCAGAAAATTTGTGAATCAGCAACATGATGCTTTTGCCAAAGGCGGTTTCTAATAGTGTAATACGTATACACTGGGAAGTAATTAGGCTGTCCTATCCCATGCTGTCAAGGCCTCTGCCAGTCTCTTGCATCCTATTTTGGACACAACTGAGACACAGAGTCCAAAGGAGAAAAGGAAGACTGTTCAGAGGTTTGGAAACATAAGCTACAGGAGAGGATGAAGACACTGACTTAGTCAATTCAGAAAAGAGAAGCCTGAGGAAGGAGACAGGCATCACCACAGTTCACTTTGCCTAAAAAAGGTAGTTAACAAATTAAAAGGTCCTCAAGTTATGGTCCACAGCTTGGGGACAAGAAGAAGACATCAGGTCAGCTTGCAACAGCAAGTATTTTAGGTATGAGGGGAAGCTAAGATTGAAAGGAAAGAAGAAGGGATGGATTCTCCTGGATCACTGTACAATCTCTACCACTGAATTTAAGACACCATTAGCCTGATTTCTCAGGCATCATTTTGGTGTACTTCTGCTTTGAGACAAGAATTAGATTTCCACAGAACCAGCAGGTCTTTTTATTTGTAATAACCAAATGCTTTCACAATACAAGTGCCTTCTTCTCCAGGTGAGAAGACAGTAACTGGAGACAGACACACGGCTGTTAAGAGAGGCTGAGTGTGCTCAGCAAAACCTGGACACAAAGCACACCTGGTCCTTCTGCCACTGAGCTCTCACCACACCTTGTAGCTCCCTGTGAGTAGGAAACTGGCATTTCCTACTATAGTACTATCAGTTGAATTGTTGAAGTCCATCTCCATTTTGAACTGATATAACACTTGTGGATTTTTGCTTTTTAGAATGTTTGTTGCCTTATTTTCCCAGTTATCTCTGAAATATTCTCCATCTTCTAAGTCTAAACAAGAAGGTTCTGGGCAAAGTAGCTAAAGTGATGGTAGAATACTAGATCTTTCTAAACCTGAAAAACTAATCATGGAAATTAAGCCAAAAGTTGTATTAAATGATAGGTTGCCCCAATCTCTGGTCTTTTTTGCATATTTGTGTCTGCCTATTAAAGAAGTTTCAGCTGCTACTGTAATTTGAAACTGAAATTGGTTAAAACCTAAATATTGTATGCACAAAATTAAGGGCCATCTAGTGTGGTGAAAATAAATACATGCAGAGAGAAAGTCAATGATCAAAATAATATGATGACATTCCCAAAGATTAATTTCTGAGAAGACATACTATGGAAAAGCATACTTTTCTTGCTAATTTTGTTAAACTCAGCAAACCCACAAGATCTGAAATGTTTCTGTTTGTTACATGACAGAATAATTTCATCTTGGAGATTGTTTACAAAGTGCTGGTTACAGTTTTCTCTGAATCGTGACACCTGATGACAGTAAGATCATCCAAATCATATGAGCTCAGTAGCATTCTGCAAACCAGCTGAGTCACGAATTTTAGTAACTGCCAACTGCAGGCCCTTCATTGGTCCTTCAATTTCAATTTTATTAAATTAATTAACTTGGTCGGTTTATCTTATAAGCCTACTTAACATACCAAGTGTTGTTATTAAATTAGCTCTTAATTTAGTTACTGAACAGAAATCATTCATGCATATCCACAGAGCTCAGAGGCCACTTAACTTGTTCCTGTAGCACAGGCAGATTCACAACATATTTCTAACAACCAGAAAATATTGCTGAAGGTGTGACTGCAGCCAAGGGACTGCATTAACTTCTGCCACACATTGATCCCGCCCACAAGTCTTGTGGGCAGAGGGGAAAAAAAAACAAACACCAAAATAACAAGTCTTACAAGGAGAGTTCTGATTTCACAGTACTCCAATCCCTTTTGACAAATCATGTCTCTGCCAGACCCTGTCTTTCTCAGATCCTTTTCACGCATTTAACTTCCCATCACTCTGCTGCTCCAGCTCAGCGTGCCCACATGCACACCCCCCCCCACTTGAACACGGATGCATACCACCCAGGGAAGTCTGAAAGCCATTTCAGAGCAGCATTATGAACCAGCTGAGGCTGCTCCTCAGCACTGAATGGACCCAGTGGAGATGCATGCAGGACATCTACCTTTCCCCTGAGACTCAGACATGGTAGGCAAGCAGACAGCCCCCACTGGTGCCCAGTCCTGATGTTGCTGAGGCAGAGCAGCGGCTGCAAGGCTTCACCAATAGCAGCAAGCTTACATTTACACCACACAGAAAAAAAGCCAGTATTGCAGCAACATCAGCAGTACCTGAAGTGGCATCTCTAGCACAGGTTAGCAATCAGCAGGCTGCAGCAGGAACGGCTCCTGCAGGAGGGGACTGTCAGGAGAGACTGCAGATCAGAAGCAAAAGCCAAATCTAAATCTTGGTAGCAAATAGAATTTGCTGCCAAGGTGTTGCTTACTCTTATCATGTGTACATGTTTCCCTTGACTGGAATGGTACCAGCCACTCTTATCTTCCCTAAGAATCATCAAAGTTCACATAATTGCAGGAGACAAAAACAGGTAGAAAAGGATTCTGTGCTACAGCATTTACACCGTCCTCAAATTCTCCACAAAATTGCTTGCAACTCTGAAGTATATCCAGAAGTCTTCTTTCAGTGTAGATGACAATCTTCATATTACCTTCCTCAATACCGAGTTTCACAGCAACTCACGAGTAGGCAGTTCTAGTTTTTGCCTACTGCCTTACACAACCAATGACTTGAAAGCCCAGGAGAATTCTGCATACAACAGCTGGATGTTTTAATGACTGCCAAGATACCAAGCAAACAGGTGCTCTGCGAAACGCTGGGCTGAAGGAAAACAGAGCTGTCAGAGTTGAAAAACAAGCCCAGAAATTCAGCACAACCAGCTTCCTGAAAACCACAGCAATGTTTTTCAAAACTGGTTCTCCGAAGAGAATAAACCTATGATTAAGTTCTTGTATATAAAGAGACTGCATTTTAAAAATTTTGTGCCTCTTTCAGCCCAATTCAAAATCATTAGGAATCAGTACTTCAAAAATTAAATTTAGCTTTTACAAACAAATATAATGAGAGAACAATTTAAAAATTTTGGAGCTCCAAAACCTGAGGCTAAATCTGTCTAGATCTCCCATTGTCAAAAAATTGATGTCACACTGCAATTCACAACAGAGACCTTTCCATAATCTTTTCCATAATTCTAATGGAAAAAGAAACCCTTTTCTACACACTTTTAGTTGTACCTTTGAAAGCCATAGCTGAGAAAATATGATGTCTTGGTCTGCAGCTATGAACAATTCAGTGGGGAGAAAGAATAAGCATCAGCTAACCAGGATTGTGCTGAAGGACCATTTAACCTACAGAACTCAAGGACATGGCTTGTCTACGAAGTCAGGCTTCTTCCTGTTTTATTACCTGTGAGGACAATACTACATCATAACAAAAAGTATGAATTGTATATGCAAAAGATTCAGATTCCCTTGGCCTGAGTTACATCATGCCCACATTTTCAAATAGCCAAAAAATTCCGTCACCCAAGATCACTGAAATGTGTTTGCACCTGCCTTTGTCTATCCTGCTGTCTTCCCTGTAAGCATAATCCATGGAAAAAAATACTCAGAAAAGCACTTGGAAAGCAAGCCACAACCTTCACTCTGCTCTAGGCCAAAAAGCATGCTGACGGTTTGTAGTGGTTTGAGCCAGGTTTTCCCCCTGAAACTAAGAAAGTGGTAACCCCCAGGGGGGTGGTGACCCTTGGGGTTTGACCCAATCAGTGCTCCTGCAAAATATAAACATATCTCTGGAGACCGGAAAAGAAGCAGTGGTACTGGTTGTTGAAGAAGTGGTGGCCATGTTGTGAAGCCACGAGGAAGGGGCTCAGGGCCCCTTGGGGGCTTTGCCCCCCCCCCAGCCCCCGGCAGGGGGGTTACGGGGACTCGGAACAGTGTCAGACTGGACTGAGTGCCTGTAACTTGAGAAGCTGAAGGAGTTTTCTCCACTGTGAGTGGGCAGACGGAGCAGCAGCAGTAGACACAGCAGCGTCCGGGAGCAGTGGCAAAGAGCCAAGCAGATAAGAAGAAAGCAGCAGAGCTGCCGAGCAAGAAGAATACAGAGATCTCTGATGGAGAGAGACAGAGACAGAGTTTCGGGGTAAGAACTGGACAACCCAAACTCCCCAAACTCACTGGAGACTCCTCTGAGAGAGAGGAGGATGATTGGACTCACTTGAAGAGTCTTGGAGTGCAGTATGCACTGCTGAGAGGAGCTAAGAAGCTCATGGCCTCCTGAGGGCTAAGCCAGGACGGCCAAAGGAATGTGTGTGTGTGGGGTGACCTTGTCCCCCCCCCTTTGCTGCAGCTTCAGAGAAGCTGGTAGCCATCTTGAGGCAGAGCACAGGAGCTCTGTGAAGGGGCTTGGATTCCCCTGAGGATACCAGACCGTCACAAAGTGCTGCACTTCGTTGATATGACCGTGGTGGAGCAACCTTGTCTGGGGTACAGCAGCCCACGGAAAGACCCCTTGTTTGGAGACGGGGGGCTGAGAGAGGCTTGGAGGCCTCCCTCGTGTGTGCTGGCAGGGAGCCAGCAACTGTTTCTGCTGCATGGAAGAGAAGAAGAGCTTGCTGCCTAGAGAGACCTGCTGCTCAGAGACTGGAAGGGGTCTTTTCTTCTTCTTCTCTCCTGGACTTTTATTTAGAGGGAGAAGAGATTTGGCCCATTGTAAATATTATTGTCATGGTAGAGATAGAGTTAAGATTGTTTGTAATGTATTATACTATTTATTTGTTGTATAGTCCTGTAATATATTCCTTTCCCCCCATATTGAGTCTTGTGTTTTTGTCTGGAAAACCCATCTCACATGGGGTTGAGATGTGGGAGGGGGGCTAGGAATCAAGAATTGGATTTTGAGGCTGTTTTCAAACCATGACACGGTTTTTCTCTTTGTCCCTGTTACACAGCAGCACAGCTGAGAGCAGAGCCAAACCAACATGAAGCAAAGAGTCTTCTCAGCTCCAGAAATCTGAGCTGTTACATTGCACCAACAGCTGGAAAACTCACTTGTTCACAGCTCCTTCTTCAGTGACACTGATGATGGGGCTGTCACAACACAGGCAGAATAACTGTGAGGAGATTCAGACCTAACATCCACTAACAAACTCTGTCACTGGAAAGAAATAGGGGACTTTAAACAGTTCCTTCAAAAATCCAGTACTATACAGATTTCAGTCTATCCCATACAGCCACAGTGAGCAAAGATTTTCGGATGCAGACAAGGGATGTAGGAGTCCAAATACCACTGAGACTAATAAGACTCACTCTTCTAACCCACTTAATACTTTTCCAAATCTGCTTCAGCCAATACACATTTACCTATCTGGCAAACATCCCATCCAGGAGCAAAGAGTATGTTCTGCCTTCACACTGCAAGAAGCCTGTAGGACACAGTACATCGCTCCCTGCACTAAACACAAACCCATCGACATGACCCATAGGCTTGAACTAAAAGTTTTCATGACCCAGCATAACTCATTTAACCATGAGACAAAGCACTCAAGAGACAAAGCTGTAAAGAACATTAGGTTCAGGCCACATAGCAGCATCTGCCCATACCCTCTCTCCCCCAGTGTAAAGAGACTCACCCTCCTGCTGTTTTTTAACATACCCTTTGGTGACAGAAGTGTGAAATACTGCTCCAGTCTCCAAAATAATTCAATTTCCACTCAGTAGAGCCCTGAAAATAAAGATATCCTGAGACATCACCTATCCTCCCCTCCACATAAGTATGTAGAGTCACTTTGGTGCAAGAGTAATTATGTTCCAGAATATAATCTTCTCAAACATGACAATCTAATTTCTGCTAGAGGAACAGAGATCCATTAAGAGGCAAAAACCAAAACTCCCAGCTACACCCGGGTCTCTGCAATGCTGGTCTACTGTCAATCTTAATGAAATTTGTGCTAAAATTTAGACAACATAAACTAACAAAATCCACCTTCACTAAATCCTTTAACGGCAAAACATTCTTTAAAATAGGAAACATCAAAAACAAGAGCAGCATCACCTAAGAGACACATTAACAGAACAGTGGAGAAAATAAGCAAAACAATCCTATTCTGGTATTTCCTTTTCTCTTAGGCAGTTATTTGTCTGTTGCTTATAGAACACATTTTGTACCCATCCACAAAAGCACATCTGTTGTAATCCTGATGCATACTTTCCACTTTTTGACAAAAAGCCATCCTTAGCTCCTGAAAGAAAACATTTTAAATCCATTTTATTTACAGAGCTTCACTGCATGTGAAAAACCTAAACTACTTGGGAGACTAAATCCACCTTCATTAGAGCAGTCAGACTACCTCACGTCTCCTTAGCTTGCTTTGCAGTAACAATCCAGTTCTACCTCCCTAAAACCTATTGGAATGGCTTGTTACTAATAAGGAAACTGGATTCTCAGGCTCAGAAAGGATTAGTTTCTCAAGACTCCTAAAAAAAAAAAAAAAGAAATGAACCTGGAGTGTGACTAAACATGTGGCCAGGCTGTATTTCTCTAGGAAACCCAACAGCAGAAGCAGCATGCTACCATCCCCTCTGTTCCTGTAAACTCCTTTGCTGCTATTTCCGAGTACTGGAACAGTGCATTCATTGCAACATCTCCGTTACAGCTCTGTACAGCACTGCTGATCCTGATGTTATACAAGTAACAGAAGGCACAGTAGAGGAAGAAAGGCAGTGGCATTATTATAATTTTTCAGCCTGCAGATACCAGATTCTTTTTTCACCACATACCATCCCACAGCATCCTTTAAAGGAAAAGAAAGTTTTAGCCAGGAAAAAGAAAAAAAGCACACACAAAATAAACAAAACAAAACAAAATAAAAACGCACAAAAAAACCCACTCAAGACAACAAACAACAAAACACAAAACCCCGACCAAATAAAAAAAAAAAACAACGAAATAACAGTCATAGGAATTATCTTTTTCCAATCTATCATCAAGATTACATTAACATGTTTTTTTTTCAAACTGAGAACTCCCTGACCTTTTCAGAAAACTTTTGGTAGATAAGAGTCCACAGTAATTCCTCAGAGCAAATCCAGTCTACATGACTGGCGATGAGGAATTGCAGTGCTGCCACAAAACTGGCCGAGAACACAGGGCATAGGTGAGATGTGGAGGGCACTACACCTCCTTGTCACCCAGAACAAAGTAGGTTGAAGTCTGCAGGAACACACCAGCATCTACTTTCCCTCTAGCCCCGGACTTGTTTGCAGAAACTTGCTGCCAGCCACCACTTGCAAATAAGGCTCTCCATCTCCTTCTCCTGAATACCAAAGCCTGCCACTGCTCTAGACATTGCCTTGCAAGCTTTGCTTGGCACCCTTGTACACGTTTTTGGGGCTCAGCCTCCTTTCGTTTTTATCTGGTGGCAAGTCTCTGTTTGAGGGGACAAACACAGAGAAAGAGAGAAGGGAGACGAGACCATACAACCAGGAGTTCTGGCACTTGGAGCATGTGTTTGGAGCATCTGATCCCTCCTCTCCCACTTCACAGAACCCCGGTCCTACAACTACCTTGGTGCTCTATGCTCTTCCTTTTTCAATAGAAGATCCATTTTGCATAGGTAGGCCACTTGCTAAACACATTATGCTGCAGTGCAGGGTCCTGGCCAGGCTAGATTGTATGATGTGAGCAGTTAACACGGATATGTCAGCATGCTGATCCTCTGAACTTATTACAGTCAGCTAATTATCAAATAGCATTTGCCACATGAAGCAAAGCACAAGTGACTGAACTCCACAACTCCCAGTGGCAGAGCCTGGGGTAAGATAACACTAGTCACCATGAAAAGACGTGGAGACAAATTCTGCAAGCTTATCCATTGACTATCAGATAAAGAGTATGAGCAGATATGCACGAAATGTAAAATTTAAGAGCACCCAGACTTCTACAGGACATGCTAATGCTTGCCACTGGCATAGCTTGGAGAAGTGGAGGGAAAAGGAGTGATGCCAGAATTAGGAGCTGGTCTATCATGCTATTTTCCCCATATTCTCTGTCACTTACTCAATGACTGCAACACCTATCACACTTAGTAGTCTCTGTCCTTAAGAAATTTTACTTCAGCCTTCTCCACTTCTGTACCAACCATTTCACAACCCATTTTCCCGTGGGTGCTCATGACGTCCAGTTTTGAAGCCTGTACCAGCAAAAACCTTTGCTGTTTGACTCATGCTGGGACAGAGTTATTTCCTACCACAGTTCTACCACTCCCAAATAAGATGGCATGTGACTGAAAATAAGATCATCTTCCTGGTAGGAGCTAAAGCTGAGAAATGGATTGGCTTCAGTTACTGCTACCTGAGACCTAGAGACTTTACCAGATTTTCATTCCTGTGAGTCTTAGCAACAAGACAGTATCTTAATTTTCCCTTGCCACTCTTAGCAGAAGTCATAGCAGAGATAAGGGATGACCACTTGTACTCAAATTAGTCTGAGGCAAGTACACTTTCTGCCCTCATTGAAAGCAAATGCAGAACAGCTTTCAGAAAGGTACTTTTGCAGCAGTAATAACTCTCAGCTATGAAAAGCCCATTAATAAAATCCTCTGCTGGAACCCTCTATGGCCAAGACAAAATTCCTGTTATCCATTTTCTAACCTGCAATTACTCTGCTCTAGGGGCTGAAGGGGATGGAGGAAAACATCTTGGCCAGGGCAAATGCAACTAGAAACAGAGTAAGCAGTCTACAGGATGTTTGAAAGCCTTACATAATACTTAAAATATTTCATGTGAAGACTCATACCTTGGTGAATCTCCAGGTTTCCATTATATGACCCGCAGCTAGACCCTAAATCGCCTGTTTCTAGGGGAGCCAGGCTGGATTAAAACACAGTTGGAACAGAAAACAAACCAGAGTTCATGCAAACTAGAAGTGCCAATGCATACACTTACACTCTAACAGTGTAAAGGCAGGCATTTGCAAGCAGAGACGTTGGGGCTGAAGAGGATCTTGGTCAATTTGTTGTGAGATACCAGCTTCAAAGCAGTTCTCTCTCTTAATTCACCAGAACCGCACCTCTGCCTGGCATGGGTGATGGGGCAGAAAAAAGGAGGAGAAAGAGGGGACATAAAAGGGCTCTGAACAGAAGCACTGCATTGTCCCCTGGAACAATGTGGCAACATGAGAATATCTGGCTCATTGAAAGTCCTTGAAAGAAACCAGGAACCTTAGCTGGGGAGAGAATGCTGAGAAAATGCAGCAGCGCTAGAGCAACTGCCTTGTTCCCAGCCTTGCAACAAGTTACATTTTTTCCTCCCTCTACCAGGTAGAAGTTGACAGGTGTCTGTGCAGCTCTCACCACTGCAGACCCTGGGAAGGTCTTTGTTCATTCATGGAAGCTCTTTAACCACCCATGGAATGGCACTGTCTATGTACAGCACATGCCCTGGTGAACCTGCTTCACCTGCTCATGCTCTGTTCTCTGTTTCCCAGTTGGAGGAAAGAGCATTCCTTTTCACTTCACAAGGGCTGCCAGCAAGTGGAAAACTAAGTCTTAAGCCTCTCTCCTCCCTGCATCTCTGGCTGTGCAACCTGCAGAGCATACAGATGTACAAATCCAGCAAGGAATGCAGTTCTGCCCAGAGGGTATTTTCCATGTAGAGTGTAACAAGGTGGTGGCAATTGAACTGGGAGGAATCTGGGCTTCCCTCTTGGTCATCTCCTGGCCAGCAGAACCATCACCTGATGCACGCACCCTGTGAGCAGGAGGAGAGTGGGGAGACCTATTGTCCTAAGACCTGCACAGACATCACATGTGCTTGCACACGATGCTGGAGGAGGAAACCCTCAACAGACACCGACTTCCAGGAGGCCTGTGGCACTCCACCATGGAGCTGAAGCACCTTGGCTCAAGCAGTGATGCTCTTATAGAGCTGATGCCTGTCACTCAACAGTCAGGAAAGTTTGCCTAATGGTTATCACTGTTTTTAAACATGAACTCTGGTGGTAGCCAAAATAGTTGCTTGATTACAGTCCAGGCACTCCACCGGTTTGCATTTGACCTGTCCAAGTGTCCTGTGAATAAATGTGTCTGTCTATTTCAGGAAAAAATAAAAGCAGAAAAAAACCCCAAACCAAAGTTCTGGCTAAGTATTGATATTGACCTGCAAAAAGGAACCAGGCAGAAATGTAGTTAAAATTCAGTTCTACCTCTGCTGCTTTGTGTTTACTCCAGAAAAGGGCACGAGCCCAGTATTTGGGGAGGTGGAAACAAGAAAAAAGAACTCTCTTCATACGAAAGGGGAACAAGACTGAATTTCCTGATTCCTGTGGAGTTCAGAGGCAGCAGAGAAAGTTACAGCAGCAGGATTGTGCAGCCTCGCGGCACCAGGGTGCCAGGCAAACCAGACCTGACAGAGTTTCTAGAAAACAAAGCCCTGGATGTGGGGTGAAGGGTAGACAGCCTTAAGCAGAAACTGGGAGTAACTCAAATCCCATTTCTTTTGCCTCTCCCCTCTTCCTGCTGCACACACCCTCTGGGGGCTGGTGCTCTGCATACAACCATGAAAGCACAAAGTGACATTTCATTTAACTTCTGCATCAGCAGCAACATCAGCCCTAAACCACATTGTTGTTAAGATAGGGAGAGAGGAAGAAGAAAACACAAGTCAAGGGAAAGGAGAGACTCTATGTTCTGTTTTCTCTTAACACTACACCTAAAGCTCTTGACCACAGAAGCTGGACAAGGAGTGAAGTTATAGGGACAGCAGGGAAAAGCTGATGGACCTGAAAAGGCAGGAAAACAGGAGTGTCACTTGCGTGAAGTCTTCCAGTGAGCTGAGATCCTTTGGGCTGGTTCTAGCCCATGTAATGTGCTCATTCAGTCCCCATTCAAACTCTGGGCACTGTATGTGAGTGTCCACACAAAGACTAAAAAGAGAGAGTTGAATGTGAAAAGCTTGTATATTTCTAATAGAGAATTGATGCTGATTTGAATGAGTAGGAAGATTTTGGGATGTAAGCCAGTGTAACAAAGGCATATGACTACAGAACTAGTACCCTGAAATGTTACACTACAAAAACGTATATAACATGCTTGATACAGGGAATTGGTGCTGTCCCTGGCTGGGACACATCTCAGGAAAGCAGTGTGCACAGAGGGGCAAAAAGCGAAGGTCAGCTCCACCCCCTGCACCGAGAAGCAGCTGTAAACTCGGTGTACAACAGTTGTGTTTTCCAGAGGTACTCTCCATGCATCCCATGCTTGTATAAAGAAGTCCACCATCAGAATTTATTCCTAGGGCTTTTCTGACTTCTCCTATAGCGACTGAAGCGTAAGGGACTGATGTCTGCCAGAGATCCTGTGCTGATTTACACAAGCTTCGCGTCAAGGAATAGCAGCTGACTTTTCAAAAAATTCATTCAGACGACTATTTGTAGGTACCTTTTCATTTGCCGTGGTCTACCTGCTTCACCCTTTGCCAGCTTGGTCTGTATGCAGAGGGAGCTCTTCGCTGGGCTGTGATCTTCACCACCACAAGTCACAGAGGAGGAAAAGAAAAATTTCACTACAGGCTGGGACAGCTTCTCTGCAAAATTTAGAACAGACGTGATGCAACTCACTTTCTGTCTGGCTACGAAAGACTCTCCAAGGTCTGCTCAAGTGCCACAGGACTCCTTCTTCACACTCTTTCCTAAGCCAAGGCTATTCTGGTTTGGAGGGTATGTTCCAGATCCACTAGCCTGGCTCTGTAACACATTGGTACACTTTCTTATTTAGTGAGATCTAGCACCCTGCAGCAGTTCTACAGACTAGATTGAACCAACAGGCCCTCAAAATATCTCCAGCATCTCTCTTGAAGAGCAAGAACAGAAAAGCATGCAGCACAGGGGATCACAACTGGGCAGACACCACTGAGTCACCACCATCACTCCACTGCACTGCCTGAGAACTTGCTCTGTGCCAGCTTACAGTCCTGTACAATCCCTTCCAAATCACAGTCACGAGCACTGAACTTCACAGTCTGCAGTGTGGTTCTTTCCAGAAAGGTATTTCAGATAGAAGCATACATGGAAGCATCAGTTATGGATGAGCGCATGTCTTAAGACAGTAGTAAGTGGGAACACCTCTGTTTCTCCTGTATCATAGTCACACAGTCTCTAATTTGTCTAAATTTTAGATGTCTGCTTAGCTACTGCCTGTGCACAATCACACCCGATAACTGGAAAATGAAACCATGCCTTTTCTCAAGGACTTCCCCCTGCAAACCCGTGATCTTGAAATGAAGTAGTAGACTCTTAATCTTTTGTAACTAAAATAGAGTTAACCTGTAACCTTTTGAAAATAAAGCATATATCAGGCATTATTTTTGGGACCAGCAGTACTCAGGGGACATACCTATTTTTTTACCAGCCTGGATGAGGTCTGAAATTTCATTACTCCAGAACAGCAGTGATACTTTCCAGTCAGAGTGTTATTCACCTATGTATTTTAGGTGTATAGGTTTCTTCCAGTGCTGCAAAAATGTACCTGAGATACCTAAATGGAAGTATAATCTTTCTCTCATTCTCCTCTGACAGAGTTTAAGGGAGATGTTCACTGAAGCACTGTGCAGTACTGGTAACAGGTGTTTCCATGCCCTGTATCATTGTTAATCAGCTAAACCTTGAGTTTTCCATGTCTTCTTTTGGTTTACCAACAGCTTCAAAGCCAAGAAAAATACATGTGGTGTCACCCTCTCATCTTTCTCCATTCTCCCCTTCCTGGAAAACATGGCTGTAGCCACTTTATTGTTAAACACTCCAAAAATGCTGCTCATCCCATGGGACTCCCGCTGTGACAATAGCCCATTTATCTTTATAAACAGGCCTCATAAATTCACACAGGGATGAAACTTGTGATCAAATTACCCTAGCCTAACAAGTTACCGTACACTGGCTGAGCAGCGGAGACTGTTCAGGAGGTCAAACCTAGCTTGTATGCTGTGATCTGTTTCAGCAGGAATGCCTCCATTGGAAGCTCTCAGCTACTCCTGACATGCCTGCATTTTGCAGGGTCAAGCCTCTTTGCAGGCTTCTGTGAAACTGAAAATGCAGTGCCCAACACAAGACATAAAGAAAGGTACATTACACCTGCCTACCAGGTTCCCAGTATGGTCTCCAAGAGAGTACAGATATAGCTCACCTCAGGTTGTCCGCAACTACTTGAGTACAGAAGTTTCTGCCCAGGTAAAGAAAGTTGATAGCAGAGGCTCTTTGGTGGAATACAAACCCTCACAAAATCAAACAGCTGAAAACTAAAGCTGGGCTGTATTTTCTGTCTGAATTTGCCTTGATTTGTTGATGAAAACTAAAAATTAGTCTTGAGAACCACTGCCATGGGACAGAAACGCTGTCAGCTGGGTTGCAGGAGCCAACTTACATTCCTTGCAATCCAGTTTGGGCCAAAAAGGAACCATCTGACCAGTACTGGACAGGAGGGTGACAGGAGTACAGTCCAGTTCTGAAGTTAGAAAGGAAGTTGTCTTCAACTCTGCAAGCATGTGCCTTTAGGGTGTCCAGAATGGTTTCAACCTCATTGTCCAAGGAAAAGCTGGCAGCTACAGAACACTTCAGGTTCTGTAATAAACAACAAGTAGCAAGCCCTTGGGAGCAGCCGTCAGGCAGAGCCACAGTATCAGAGCACCGTAATTCTGTGCCAAAACCCGAGAACATGAAGATCAAAGCTTAGCACAGAGGCACCCAACTGCATGACCAGGTGAATAGGCCAAGCCCACATCCCCTTCCTGGTCCACATTCCTTACTGTTGGTTGAGCTGCTCCAAAAAGCACCCAGCCCAAACTTCTACCTTGAGTGGCTGCCAGTGCCCAGGACCCTTCAGCCTGTGGGCAGGGCTGTGCTCCTCTGCAGCAACAGTGCTCTCACCCAAAGCTAGAGGATCTCAAGCGTCACACAGAGTACCTGCCAACCAGCCCACCAGTCTAGTGCTGACTTGACAGGATGACAATCCAGTCACAAGTGCCCTCAAAGCTCTACATACAACTCATGGCCCAGCCTTTGCTAGTTGAGTAAAAAGGAAAGTGCATTGGCATGCTCATGTAACACTGGGAGCCAGCCACAGGCAAGGAGCTACCCGTGGGAGCAGCAAGGAGAGACAAAGCCATGTTTGCCATCTGACATCTGTTTCTGCTGTGTAATGTGCTGAGCAAAGAGCATTTTTAATGGGAAAATCCAGCTAGCTGACAGACATATAGCGAGCAAATGCAAGGAGCTTATAATGGTACATGTGACCTGTGCAAACCCTTGTCACAGCAAAGTTCATCGTCTGAGATTTCAAAGCCCTATCACACAGTCCAGGCTGTTTGAAACAAACTCTCCACCCTTCTGAAGGCAGAGACAGCAGATTAGCAAGTGAATCCCCCTTTTACTCTCACTGAGGGAAGAACCCTGAAATCCCCAGGTAGTTAAAGAGATCTTAATTAAACTCTAATTATGACAATAGAAATGTGAAGCCTTGCTTATTTTGATTCCCACCAGCCAGCCCATTCCCCATCCCTGATGTCTAGACGTGGAGGCTGCAGGTGTGTCTGCATAAAAACTGAAAACAAAAACAAGTCTAGGTCACAGACTCCAGCAGCCAAAGATGCAAATAGGATCAATTCAGTTGTTCCAGCTCCAGCTCATGTGCAGAAAACCCTGATGTTCCCATCACCTGAGGAGGGAGGGCTGTTCCTGACAAATACAACTTGAAGTTACACCCTCAGGGCAGAAGATGCAATCAGGTTACCACAAACATGGCCCTGTCCAACTCGTTTAGCAATTAAATGCTCTGCTCCTCTGTCAGCTCTTTCATCAAGCATCTGCTCTTGGTTTTGTTCCAAATTTAGATTTTAACTACTCTTTGCAGGTCTTGCACCATGTGCCTCTCCTTGCTTTTTCTTTTTCTGAGGTACTCCATTACTGTCATTGTCAAAAACAAACCTGAACCAAAGTTTTATGAACGGAAACACTGCCAGATCTGGCCTCATCATCCCAGAAACTGAAAACAAACAGTATAGCTGACCAATTACATGTAGCAAAAAACCCTCTTTATTTGAAATGAGAAGTCTAGCACAATTCTCTCCCATTTTATACTGGTATCTTTTGCATCTAATTTCAAGCCATCACTTCTAACTTCTTTAAAAGGGGGGGAGAGGAGAGGGGACCAAATCAACCAACAAACCATGTAACAGGGCAGTAGTGTCTTTGCTTCCTACTTTCCCCACATATGTAGCCTGTTACTAATTAATAATTTTATATGAGGGGCTATCAAGGGCAGCCCTTTCACCTAAGTGAGTTTATAGATTAAGTAGGAAAAATTATGTTGCTCTTTTGTCGGAAGGGCTGTATTTTCTAAGCAGGAGTCTTACAGCTCTCACAATCACGTTAGTGGTCCAGAAATTGGAAGAGCTGGGAATCCTCTAGAGGAAAGCAAAAATCTCTCAGTACTTTGTTGCTTGCAAAGGTTGCTCTTTGACTAGAAACATGAACAAATATTACCCTAATTAATACAAAATGATCAGTGTAGAAAACTTTGCTTCATTATCTGTCTGCAACTAACTGTACGAGGAATCGGTTGTAACATGAAAATGGAAAGACTTTCAAGTGCTCAGTCCCAGATTTGGAGCCAGGATTTCATGAGCAGTCAGCCCTTAGTGGCTGCCTGCTTTCTACTGCCACCCAAGCAGTTTTGAAGACTACCTTTGAAGATGTAGTCGTGCATTCAGATGCTCAGATAGGAAGAGTGCTGTGACAAGGTTTGGCCACAGGAAAGTCACATGGGGAGATAATTCTCAAATCAAGGACAGAAAACGGGTAGAATCTTCCACAAAGTGTCCCTGTAGTAGAGAAGCCAAACCAGAGAGGGTCTTGGCTAGGAAGTGGTGATGCCTGGACAGTGTTTACACACTTAACTATTGGTCCACACAGAGGGTAGACATAAGTGCAAACTTTTTATGTTCAAGCTTAAACCAATTTGTGATAAATACAGCCTGGACATCACCTCAGTACACCAAAGCAAGTGCATGCCACAGTACAGGCCAAAGTCTGCTCATTTTCTGAGCCAACACCAAACTGATGCTCATGACACTACAGCTGAAGCCAATAGCAAAGCTGCACTGGTTTTAGTCTGGAGCACTGATGCTTCCAACACAACAAACATGTAAGCATGTGCGCAACTTGAAAGGAACAACTGGGAGGTCTAAGGGACTGACTCCAGTCCTGGAAGTCAGTGGTGGCAGATTCTATATAGCTACAAAATCTTTTATCTTCTAGAAGCCCAGATACTGCTAGAAATGAGACTTGCATCCTTACAGGGTATTACGACAAGAGGCACTACCCATGAGAGATGGTGGGTGGGAGAACAAGTCTTTAAGAAAAACTAGGATAGACAGAGCATGGAAGGAAAAATAAACACCATGGCCCTGGCATGGAGACAGACTAATCTTTCCATACTCCCTAAAGTTGCAGAGAACTTAGAACAAGATTAACAAGGCAGTAAAGTATTTCACAAATAGTGTACACATCATTGTGCACCGTACAGAAATGATACTTTTATGACTTAGCAATGTGGGCAGCCAGCCTGAGTGAGCAAGAACAGAGAGATCTGGCTGGTAAAATAAGAGAGTCATAAAAAAAAAGATGAGGAGAATACAAATAGCAAAAAAAACCACAAAACAAAAAATAACAACAACAACAAAAAAAGTGACAGGCAGCGTTGGCTGTTGGGAGTATTTTCTTTAATTTTTTACTGTTCTTACTTCACAAGGAGAAGAAGGAAGTTGATAGCTTGGGTTTGTCTGGACTTTGCAGTTACTGAGCATTGTGGAACCCGGGGAGACAACAGTAAACTGTTCCAGACCTTCACCTGCAATAACATACTCACATCAACAAGGCCTTGCTCAATAGCACTGATCAAAAGAGGAATGTAGCTAATAACAACACATTGCTTGGAAGTGGCTTGGGAGTCCTCCTCACCAGGTAGTAAAATCACGTTGGATGTGAAGGAAAGAGCAGATCCTACACAGAAACAAATTGAAACAACTAAACTTGCTCCTCTGCCAAGTAAATAATTCCTCTCTGACTCTGCTGCAGGATAAAAAGCATCCCTCCAGGTGCCATCCAGAGGAACCTGGACAAGCTTGAGAAGTGGGCCCATGGGAAACTCTCAAAGTTTTAAAAGACCAACACAAGGTGCTGCAGCTGGGTTGGGGCAACCTCCGGTATCAGCACAGGCTGGGAATGAACAGACCAAGAGCAGCCCTGCTGAGAAGGACCCAGGAGTGCTGGTGGATGAGAGGCTGGATATGACCCAGCAATGTGCACTCACAGTCCAGAAAGCCAATTGTGTCCTGGGTTGCTTCCAAAGCTGCATGGCCAGCAGGGTGAGGGAGGGGATTCTGCCCCTCTGCTCTGGTGAGACCCCACCTGGAGCACTGCATCCAGCTCTGGGGTGCTCAGCACAGCAAGGACATGGACCTACTGGAGCAAGTCCAGAGGGATGGATTGGATGGATGGAGCACCTCTGAGGAAAGGCTAAGAATTGGGACTGTTCAGCCTAGAGAAGGGAAGGTTTCAGGGTGACCTGTAAACATGCCTTCCAGTATCTGAAGAGAAACTACAAGAATGATGGAGAGAGACTTTTTACAAGGGAATGGCTTTAAACTGAGAGTAGGTTTGGATTAGATATCAGCAAGAAATTCTTTACTGTGACAGTGGTAAGGCACTGGCACAGGTTGCCCTGAGAAACTGCCTGAACAAACTGAGAAGAAAGCTCCAAAATCAAAGACTTACAGAATTGCCAACCATGACAGTTCACAAGTAATTTTCTGAAACAGCCAAGAAATTGACTTAGAAATAAAATAGTCTGTTTCTGGTTCTCCTTTTCCTTAAGCTACCCATTTTGGAAATCTAGTAGCGGGCAAAAGTGAAGGTATGAATTTGCAGTGCAGTAGCTGCTCCAGACCTGCTCTCTCAAGGGACTCCCCTGGAAGCGAGCAGGCATAGAAAGAGCCACAGCCTGTACAGCATATGTACACTTCCACTCGCTGTGGGGCAACCATGGGCTGTGATTGTCCCAATTAGAGGCAAGTTTCTCCTGCAGTTCTGGTCACTCTGGCCCCCTCAGCAGGTTGGGCAATTCTGGATGTTGCAGCTCTGTGTCCCTAGCCCATGCAGCTTGATGTTTATTCCATCTGCAAAGCAGCACAGCAACAGCTGCTGTTTGAATAAAGCCGTGTGAAGGCTTAAAGAGTCAACATTTGCAATGAGCTTAACTGGGACATAATTTGCAACCAATATTTCTCAGTCTCCCTACCGCTTTCTTACAAGGCAGTAGAGAAGAATGCACATGGCCCACTCTCTCTCTCTCCATCTCTCTCATGTTAAACCAAAGGGGCTGTGGCAGCAAGAGGAAAACATGGACAATAACATTAACAAAGCCTCAACCAGGAAAGAAGTGGAAGAAATGGGACTTCTCAGCCCATTCCTGTGTTAGCTGTGAACAAAGAGACAGCATAAGGATTCAAAGCACAGTTAAGCAAGATTGGAGATGCAAATGAGGCTGCCCAGCTCCAAACAAGTGAAGAGATATCCTGCCTGCAGTTAAGGACTGCAAAAGTGATGCAGTCTGTGCTGCTGTGCTATTCCCCGCACAGTGATTCCCCACCAATGTTGGCTAGGGTAGCAACACTGCAGACACTTGCCCCAAAACGCTGTCCCTGCCCTTGCTGGGCTGCACCTCCCCTTCTGCTCCTTCCCTTCCAGCACAGGAAATTCTACATCAGTGTTGGACAGGATGCAGTGGGAAAGGGTTGGGCATCAGTTGAAACTTCCCAGCTCCATGACCAAAGATCCTCCCACCTTGCGCTATCAGGGCATGCTGCAAAATGCAGTCCTCACCTATTCCTAAGTAAATGCCACTTCATCTCCCTAAACTAGCACCTCCCTGTAGCAAAGTCATCCAACATCAGAGAGCAACCTTATGCCTCCTTGCAATTAGCACAGGGCAGAGACAGTGACAGATACTGTTTCCTGGAGTATTTAGTTCTGAGAGGGACACCCCAACACACAGGTCACTCTACTTGCCTGGTGTGATACTGCATGAACAACAGTGCTGAACTCTATCTGGTTTGCAAACACAAAGGCGCTAGCACCAGCACCTGCACTAGCCTGTGAAGCTCCCTGCAGAAAACTGTGCTGTTCTGCCCTTCACCTGGTATCAAGGGAAGGGAAAAAATCCAAAACAAAAAAGTACTTTCCCCAATGTAGAGGTCCCTACAACTGCAGGCATTGAAATGTCCACTGTGATACTTTTACGATCAGCACTTACTTCTCAGCACTACTCACTGCACCCCTGCTTTCCCCAAGAGACCACACCTTTCTTTTTAACTTGCTATTACAATGAATTTACTATCTGGCCTGAACTCCTATGCTAACAAACTCCCCTGAGGACTTCAGCAAAGACACAGGTGGCAGGGAGCAAGCGAATCACTGGGTAGAAAGCACTTACCCCACACCCCAGCCCGTGCTCTTGCTGCTGCGATATCCACCTGAGCAGCCAGCCTGGCACCCTGCACATCACTCTGCCTCACCTGGGAGAAGTTCAGCCCATTCAGCAGGTGGCACTGCTCTTCTACTTTCTCCACAGCACCCGTTTGCTTCCGCAGCCGCTCCGCTTCCTGGGCCAGGTACAGATCCAGGACGGGCACACCCCGTGACTTGATATCTGCCTCTGTCAGAGAGTTCACCATCAGCATCGCCCAGACTGGCCTCTTCCTCTCCCAGTTGCCAGCAATGGCGTTGAAGAGGTAGTCTGCATACAGCCCTTTGCCCCGCTGGTCTGGGGTAATCCAGGATGGCATCATGAGCTTGACATACTCCAGGTGCCGCTTGAGTCGGTGGTAGATGTCACGGGGCAGCACATCCTGGAGGTTCTCCCCCTGTGGCAGGAGCTGGCAGCTGGTGAGAGCTGAGATGGTGTAAGGGTCAGTGAGGTCCAGCTCAAAGTACACGATGTGGCTCTGCTGGAAGGCTTTCTTGGAGTTCTCTGGGACAAAATCCCAGACACGCGTGTATGGGACATGAATGGTGCCAAAGAAATAGGATGGAGGATCTTTCTTGATGGTCCACAAGAAGGAGTTCAGCTCATTTTGCTGTGAGAGAGGGAGACACAGATGAGTAAGTACACACTTACTTACACCAGGCCACTGCAGTACAGGCTTAAGGTGCCAAGCTAGCAGGTCACCTGGCTCAGCAGCTTGCCAGCATGGACTTTTCCTAAAGTGACTTCACTCACACAGAGTCCCCTTTGACCATCCTTTTTCTCAGGTCTTGAGGTCAAAATTCAATTTTCATTAAATAAAAACATGAGAAGATTGGCCGTGGCTTTCTGCCCCTGAATGGTAACACCAGGTCCTCTTGACAGTAACGCCACCTGATATATCACCCAGGTACCTACCAACACCAGCAGCAGAGCACAGCCCTAGCACACCATCTCCAGGCAGGATGCTTGTCCAACTTCTGCCTTTTATTGAGTCAAAAGTTGGCATCACTTTGGTGAAGTGGAGCAGGACAGCAGGGTTTCTATCACCTTCACCTCAGCACAGCGAGGCATCTTTCATCAAAGAAATTGTTATGACACTCAGTCAGAGGGTCATGCAGCATCTTGGGAGAACTTTCTTCTTTGAGTATACTGGTTGTGGTTGAGGTAGAGTGAATTTGGGACTATGTTTCAGATTTGTGCTGAAAATGGTGTTGACAACATAGTTTCTGGTACTGCTGAGCAGGGCTTAGACAGCATGAAGGCCTTTTCTACCTGTCCTAAGGCTCTACCAGTAAGGATGTTGGGGATGCACAAGAAATTGGGAGGGGATACAGCCAGGACAGTTGACCCCAACTGACCAAAGTGATATTCCATACCATACAGCACCATGCTCAGCACAAAAATCTGGGGAATAAGGAAGTAAGGACACTCAGAGTGATGTGTTTTGTCTTCCCAAGTAACTGCCACATATGATAGAGCCCAGCTTTCCTGGAGATGGCTGTATACCTGCCTATCAAAGGGAAGTGTTGAGTGAATTCCTGGATTTGCTTTGCTTGTGTGCATGGCTTTTGCTTTACCTACTAAACTGTCTATCTCAATCTAAGAGTGTTCCCACTTCTACCTTTCCAGCACCCTCCTGCATCCCATGGAGGACGGATTCAGTGCATGGCTGCGTGGTACTTGGTTGCCAGGTGGGGTTAAACTATGACAGCGAGACATTAAGAAAAGGAGTAACACAAAACACAGCTGGCAGGCAGACTTGCCAGAGCAGGTAGAAATCCAGTTTTACAGGGACATAGCACATGGCAGATAGACACATAGTCAAGACCCTTCACAGGCCAGTTCTCCTTCTTAAGGAGCAGAGAAGGGCATGCACTACCCTGGAAAAGAAGAGAAAAAATTCTACAGGCCAAAACTGGCCTGTGGTTCCTGAGTACACACTTTTAAACACAGTGGAGGAAAAAGCTTCTTTCTTTAGATTAGCTTTTAAAATCTATCCAAAACCACAGCCATCAGGAAGCCAGAATCAGATTTAAGTTTGTTCTTCTGAAAAACATACCTCACAGCATCACCAGGAACACCTCGGTACAGGCCTGTGGTGTTCCCGCAGGACAGAAGAATAGATGGGACAAAATGGATCCTGCTTAAATCCTTCCAACTCACTTTACACCAGCACCAGGCACAACCTTCCTCACCCACAGCATGCATGAACCCCACTGGTCAGCAGTACTGACTGGAGCAATGGACACAAACAGTTTCTGTCTGCACAGACAGGAAGAGGTAGCCTTTGCATGTCTAAGTAAGAGAACAGGCTTCCAGATGCACTCAAACATCTGGTCAGCTGTGAGCCAGTAGATAACTTTAACCTCAGCACTGGGGCTAACTGTGCATGTATGCTGATCCAAGAAGCCTGCCTGACTGCCAAATGCAGAACAGGCTGCTTGGAGGAATTTATTGGAAGCACATTGACTATAAATTTCTGACAGTAAAGCCACAGGGTCAGAAAGGTTAATCTTACAGGCTGCTCTGCAGTGGCTTATCCAAGACAACCTTCTCCAGCAGCTCTCTACATCAAACCCAGGCCACGGGTCAGGCAGCACTTCAGAGAAGTGCTACCACCAGTCCAGCTTACCAGCATGCACCACAGAATCATAGAATATCCACAGCTGAAATGGACCCACAGGGATCATTGAGTCTAACTCCTGGTGCTACACAAGAAAAAAATAAAAAAAATCACACCATGAGCACTGTCCACACCAAATATATTGCAAAGGGCTCTTCCGACTCTTCCACAGCGTTCAAGAGTCAGAAGGATACTTCAGACCCTGATAACACCATGCTACAACTCTATATCGTATAGGACAATCCTGACACCCGAATTACAGACCATAAAAACTCTCCTGAAGACCATGGGAAGAAGGGAGAACAAACAGGAAGAGCACCAAGAGGTAAAGATACAGGGCAACAGGTGAATACAAATCTGACATAGACCTGACATAGGAAAATGAACATGCAAAGTAAAACAAGAGGGAAAACAATACAGGGTTCCCCCTGTCATTAGTCAGAAGGGAAAAATGAAGGGACTCACGACTGTGGAGGGAAATGAAAGTAGTGGTCAGCCAGCAAGAAGGAAGGACCAGAAATTCTGCATTCTATCTAATGCAAGTGTAAAGACAGAAGACACAGGTGGGGTGTGCAAGGGGTTAGGAGGTCAACACTTCTTTTCACACAAGTCTGATCATGTATCTTGGAGTGCACAAGAACAACCACAACTGCAAGGAATTGTAAAGAACAAGCAGTCACCAGCCAGCTTAAAACTTCAACCCAGCTCCTCAATAAACCCAGCCGGAAGGCTCAAGCAAGTACCAGATGAATGGTACTAGACTTTAACAGGGTTCATCAGTGCTGCTCTGGACTGCTACACACAGCCTAGCTAGAAAGGCTTTTGGCATTACACCTTATTTGCTCTGCACAGCCCTCCCACTTCCATAATTGGATACTGAGAGCAGAGTAATACTGCCAGCTATTAGTGGTACCAGTGAAGAAATCACACGGGCCATCAGGCACAGAGTAAAGCCTTCCTTCAAAGGGCCTGTAGCACAAGCAGAAAAAAGCAGGCTGAGACCTAGCAAAAATTTTCACATAGTCCTCAAGACTGAGACCTTACAAAGCAGAGCAGCTAGACACTCTTGCTGGCACTTCCATTTCAACAAGAGCCATCACAAACTTGGAAATGACCCCAAACACCATTCAGACCTGCCTTCTCAGAATAGCTTGGAGCCAGCACGAGAGGACAGAGAACCCTCAGTTTTCCACCATTGATGGAGAACTTCCCCAGACTCTGCAGAGTCAGTTTCTGGGCACCAGCAGCTCAGTATCATCACTAAGTGATGGTACAAGGGAAGCTCAAAAAGCCCACTCTGCCTTCAAAAGGCTGCTCAGGACACAGTAATGCCTCACACTCCTTTGGCATCTCCTTTTTCTTCAGAAGGTGGAGACTGGAGTCCCAGCACTGCCAGAACCCTGTAAACGCCCTGCTACTGCTCTGCGTGAGAGGGTATGGGGCAAAGTCTTTGGTGTGCCAGAGCAAGTCTGCCTTCCCCTGCTATACCTTTGTGCACTCTCACATCCCTGCCCACCTCCTGGAGCTCTCATGTGTGTCACTGCAGCTTCAGAGAGGGAAAAGCAAGGATATAATCTCTCCCCAATACCGTAAAAGGGAAGCTGTTAAACAATGCTCTAGGTGGCTGTGAGATAGCACAGGAGCAGTGCTGAGCCTTGTTCAGCGTCGCACCATACACCGTCACTGGCGGCACCTCACTTGCCTGAGAGCATGCAGTAGATAAAGGTGCTACAAACTGATTTTCCTTTGCTGTGGGATCCTTTAACACAGCTGTTACATCAAAAAAGGGTGCTTTAAAACCAACATAAATTACAGTCAAAGTGGTGTCCTGGAGGCTTAAGAGAGCTGGGCTGTACACTTGAGGGATTTCAGTTACAACAGCATAACAAAAAGGTTCACGAATAGATCAATATGCATATTTCTGTCTCCACTCTTCAATTTACTGGTGGTACTCATGATGGGAAAAACCAGGAGCAAATGGAAAGAGTGGCAGCCCCACAAGAGAACACAGCTTGCTCCCACACCAAGATCCATCTGAAAACTAAAAAACAAGGTGGAAGACTGTAGTGATATGGGGAATGAGGGCTCAGAGGGAAAGAAAATCTGCTGTCCAGACTGAGGATCTGGATGTGAACTCCAGACATGGAAAACCTACACTCAGTCTGCTTCTTCCTACATCAGGTTTACTTTCTTCCATCTTCCATCTCATCTATGTTGACTGTGTGTTTCAAAGCACTGTGCAGGTAGGTGCACTCTGTGGCTTCAGTGAGTTTCAGGACCCCTAATCTTAATACTCACCACTTGGCCTCACAGCTACTCCTTCTTCCAAATCTCAGCCCAGAAATGCACTGTTTCTTAATCTACAATATTCTCTTACCATTTTTTTTTTTTGCTTCCTGCAGAAGGCAGAGCACGTGGCATGCAATATCTCACCCAGGCAGACAGGCCTATAACCCTCCCTATATGGCTTTCTTCCTCTCTCTTATCTATCCTGGCGTCGTATCTTGTCATGTTCATTTATAACTAATTGAGGCAAGATTGTGATTTTACTAACCACACTAAGTGCCCATGCAACTACAGCAATGCACACAAAAATGCTAGACACATTTTAATAGTCTTGAGCTTTTGCCCACCTGCATTACGACACTCTCAAACTCGGCTTAAGACTTTAAGCAGAACTCACTTGGCAATAAACACTGCACTGGCTACAGCTACTGAAAGAACACATGTTCGGTCTCCATTTGCCAGAAGTGAAAAATAAAAACAAAATTTTTAACTAAAAAGCCACAGGCACAGATGACTTGCTCTGCTGAAGTGCATATATGGGGAAAAGTAGCCATAAAAATTAATTGGCCCTCTGTCAGGAACAACACATCATAAAAAACTAACCCACTACAACTACAAGCATTCCACTGTTAATCCCTAAATTCTGGCTTCAACTTTTCCTATACACTCCAATGTTAAGAAAAAAGAAAGCACTACCAGACCACATTACTTAGTAACTGGCATATAACCCAAAAAGATTTTAGCATACTTTATTTTAGATTGATTGTTCTCAATGTCTTTCTTTTTTTCCTATTAAAAAAAAAAGAAAATGATGGGGCACATTATTGCTTGTAGTTTTAACTATTTATTAACTATTTATTAACTATTTATCAACTATTTATCAACTATTTATCAACTATTTATCAACTATTTATCAACTATTTATCAACTATTTATCAACTATTTATCAACTATTTATTAACTATTTATTAACTATTTGGAATGATGATGAGAAAGCCCTCTTAAATATTTTATGTTCATTCCTTAAAATAACTTCTTTTTTTCTTTTAGGCGCCAGCGTGCATATTTTTTTCATGACAGAAACTTTAGGTAACCTAACAAAAAGAAGAAACTTTAGGCAACCTAACAAAAAGAAAAAACCTGTAGTCTAGAGAAGTAAGAAAAGAAAACCCATAAAGAACTAAAATAAAAACAAACAAAAAGCCATGCCTGATGATGGAGGAACAAGAGAATATATTTTTTTCCTAAGGGGTTGGTGTAAATATTCATAAAGATAAACTTAACAGCTTTGTAAATAAGGCAGATGCTGTTGTACCTAGAGAGTGTAGCTACTACCACTGTCCTAATGACCCTAGGAAACAGCCTGCCAATTCCACAACTACAGGTGGTCTCATGTTTTAATGACAGAGTAATCAGCAGATAATGAGATATCATTAACACATTTCTCCAGCAGTTTTGCTAGTAACTGGCAGAAGTCCAGTCAATATCTCCTGAGCAAAACTCCCTACCTGTCCCACCAAATCTGTGAAATTTCCACAGCTATGACTTCTGTTGCTCAGGCTTTCAGGGGCTGTCCCCTTCGTCCTTGCTCTCAGTAGCTTCTTGCAGTAGTTTCACAGCAGCTCACAGGTTTTTGCACTTCACACCCTCAAGGGGAAGGAGACACCCACTCCAAACGCTTGACCTGTCTTTATGACAGTGTCACAGCTGGCCACCTATAAATCCAGTTGACAAACTGGTTCCAGGGACAAGCAAATTTTAAAGACACTACCCCACAAGGCAGGGTTAAGCTCTGTTGAAGCACGTGTAGCTTGGCATATGGTTGAATCAGCAATTCCCTAACCCCTAGAAGAAGATATCTTGGGGAACTGGCAAGCTCAGTTGGAAGCAGCAAGGCCCCAAGACCAGGTGCAAGTGAGAGGGAGGAGTAAAATCATGGAACAGACCTTCAGAGTTGCAAGACTTTCTCACACCTACCCTGCACTGAGTCTGCTGTGGCTTTGGCACCTCCCCAGTGCAGCAGGTCTTACTTCTAAGGGCATCCAGTCTCCGTAACAGCTGTGCTGGAGGAGTTAACCCTGCCTGGGAAGGATAGTGAGCACAAGTGGTGGTCCACATGTCCCAAAATCACCTTGGGTCCAAGTAGATGCCAACAGACAGCATAGACAGTCTGTTAACACAAAGTTCAAGAAGGCTTTTCCTTCATGATTTTTGATACTTTCATCTCAGAAGCGTCAGCGAGAACGACTTTTCCTCGGTGTCTGATTTTTCATGGAAATGACAGACACGCTGCTCACGAACTTCACACTGGCCATAGTATCACCCCTAACCTGCAGCACTGATCCTCAGCTGTGTTAAGCACCTATCGGAGCTAGGTCAGTCCATGCTGCACCCGGTTACTGCAGTCAGGCTGATGAGGTTAGAAGATGATCAAAACCTAACACAATTTGTAACCGCGTTTTCGCTCCAGAGGCACGACCTGGACGGTCCGAACCTGCTCCAGCACCTTGGCGTTCGGCGGTAGGGCTAGAGGGTACTCCTGCGAGGGATGTTGGCAGCAACTCACTCCGGGCCAATCCGTCCTGTGGCGAACGGCGCAGCTCATCCTACTTGGCACAGGCAAAAGATCCTCCTGGGCTTCGCCCCGGGGGTCAAGCTCTTCCATCAGCACTCAGGTGGTGGTCGTCCCACCTGGCGCACAGCCCCGGGAAGCCACCTGCCTGCCTCCCTCCCTCCCTCCGCTCCGCGGTGCTGCTCCCGGGCAGCGGCCGCCGGAGATCCGCGCCCCGCGCCCTCTTGAGACCGGGCTGAGCTGCGGCCGGGACGGCCTCGCACACCCCGCGCTGCCGCCCCCGCCCCCCGAGGGGCGCAGACCCGCGTCCCCAGGGCACCCCGGCCGCCAGGGCACCCCGGCCGGCACTTACCTTCCTGCGGAGCGGGCAGGCGGCGCGGCCGTGCCGGGCTGTGGCCAGCAGGAGGAGGGAGCCCTGCAGCAGCAGCAGTAGCAGCAGCAGCGGCAGCTGCAGCAGCAAGCACATCCCGCCGGGGCGCACCATCGCCGCCCTGCGCGCAGCCTGTGGACCGCGTCCCCCTGCGCTTTCTGTTCTTCCCCCTTTTTCCTGCCTCCACATCTCCCGTTTTCCTTCTTCTCTCTCTCTTTTTTCTTTTTTTTTTAACTTAATTTGACTTTTTTTGCTTCCTTTTTTTATTTTTTTTCCCGTCGTGCTCTCTCTTTATTTAGTTTGCTGGGGGTTTCTTTGGCCAGGCGACCCAATTCCAGGGCCCTGGCAGGAGCGGCCCCGTCCCCCAGCCGAGCCCTCTAGTCGCTGCCCCCTCCTCTTAAAGGGTCCCGTGCCGGGCGGGGGAGGAAGGGGAGGGCGCGGGCCCTGCCGCCCCGGGGGCGGCCGATGGGGCGGCAGCGGGGGTCCCGCAGCCGCCGGCCAGAGCCACGCATCGCGGGGAGACCCCCCCCCCGGCCCCGGAGGCCGCGGCGGCTGCGCCCCCCGCCCTGCAACCCTCGACGGGAGCGCACGGCCCCGGCCCTGCCCGCCGGTCTCTGCCCATCCTGCAGCTCTGCTGAAGTGAACACAAAATGGAACGTTGTGGTTCTTCACAGGCCTCTTCGCTGGCTTGAGCTGTTCCGACTCGTTCTTGTTTCGGGGTGGCCGTTGCAAAACTGCGTGTCCGGGGTGCTTTGCACAAGTGGTGTTCACAGGATCACAGAATGTTCTGAGTTGGAGGGGACCCACAAAGATCATCGAGACCAAGTTCTTAAGTTAATGGCCCTTACAGAGATTGAACCCGTCACCTTGGCGTCGTCAGCACCATGCTCTGTGATCCTTTTATGATCAAAAATACACTGAAAAATTATTACCGTCTCAAATAGTGAAATTCAGCCATTTTTGCTGAAGTGACTGGTATTTAAATCATCACAGAAGTACCTCTTGCTATTAAGCACAGTCTTAAAAATATTGGGAAAAGCCAAATATATATCAGTTTTTAGTCCAATGCGAAATAAAAGAACGAGCTTTCATAGGTCTCAAAATATTCAGTAGGGTCTTCCTGATAATTTTATTATGGCATATGTAATTAATTCACATATAGAAAAAATTAGCACTTTTAAGGCTTAAGCTACGTCAACCTTTAAAGTTAGAACACTAACACAGTGGCTCACTAAGGTGTATGGTGCTACTGTATGGAACACTCCCTCCTGTATCATCCCAAGTTGTTTTAATTCAGTACTTCCAAACACTGAAGCCAAAATCTGTTGAAGCCTTAAATAGGGACAGCAGAGGTCAAATGAAAGGGAAAAGGTTATGCCATTCTATGAATCAGCATCTGCTATCTAATTAGAAGAATAAGGTATTGCTTTTATGCAGACCTTTCTGCACAATGCATTTCTCCATCTATTCTATTATTATATATATATTAATATAGTATATATTAGTAATATATACTACTATAATAGTAATGTATATTATATATATTATATACCTGTAAAATATACTATTTAGTAACAGGATTTTTACCGTTTCTACTTAGTAGTCATCATTATGCTCACTGTCCTGTGAGGATGAATGAGGTTGCTTCTGGATTTTTTTTTTTAATTACTGGTGGTTCTAACCTACTCTTGGTCTGGGTACACAGAATGAACAAAGATGGTCTTAAAAGACCACTCTAATTTCTTTATGATGTGGGCCATTCCTTCTGAAGCTGTGCACTAAGCAACAAGCAAGCTGCAGACCAAGTGTTTCAGGCTATTTGCAGACTCAGCCATTGTTACTTTGGCTTTCCCATATTCCTACTCTTAAACAAGTCCTTTTCAAACCCAGAGATCCAGATATCTGTCCCCACGGTTAAATTCTGGTTCAGAGCAAATGGCAAACTTCCCACAAACTCAAAGTTTTTTTGGTGGAAAGCAACTCTTTCCAGTAGGTAGGCAGAGCCAAAACCCTTCATTGTTTTGCCTTCTGTTATGTGCATTACTCTGTTTCTTAATACTATGGATTTTGATGAGGAGAATGATACTGGAAATACATGAAATGCATTTTCTTTTGTTAGGTCATGCTAACCATTTAGAGCAAAAGGCATTACCTGACTAAGAGTATGGCAATATTATGCAATATATAGTAGTTATAATCCCTAATTATTTTAATTTAATTTTTATTCCTTTTTTTTTTATAGCAGGGAAAAAATAGTACTTTCATCTTGCCAGCAATCCAGGTATTGCTATACTAATCCGAGCAAGAAGTGTTTTTTCATCATCCTCTTAAAAAAAAAAGGAACCCTTATTCAACACTGGGTGTTCGAAAAGTGAATTTGCCTAACAGTCATAGACAGTTAAGCAGCTTTTACATACATCACTCTTAGCAACCAGGTGTAAAACAGCAACAACATATTCTTTGCCCTGAAATACAGTGAGCTGGGCCCCCATTTTGTCATATGTATTTCTGGGCATGGAAGCCAAAAAGCATTCATACAACACCTATATCAATCTATAGAGAATAAGAAAAATTTTTCATAGTGGAGAGATGTGCTGCCAGACCAACCAGGTACCTTCTGTGTGACCATTTGGTTTGCTTTTGATACTAAATTAGCAAAATATATAATAAAACTTTCTGAAACACAGCTTGCAGGCATACTGGCAGTGCAGGTTAACGTGTTGCTTGGCCTTATTTTTGAGTTTGTGGGAAAGTCTTTCTTTGTGGTGAATTGCGAGTGGAAAATAGGGAACAAGAACGGACAGAGGGAATGTTTAAAAAGACTTCCAAAGTAATTTTTATTTTCACTGCAACATTTCAGTAGAAAGCCACACCCTAGACCTGTTGTCATAAACCCAAGAGATAAACCCAACATTTTTATTTAATGAATTTCTGTCTCTAGAATGACCAGGAATTGTTTATTTCCATCCTTTGTGAAATAATTTCAACAGGACTTCAACCATGTGCTTATGTAGATTGCAGAGAAAGTGTAAACTGAGGTACACACTTAAATACTTTCCTTAATTCGGGCCTTAGGACCACAGAGAGTCTGTGGGCTGAGTTGTCTGGTTGGTAGTTAATTCAAGGTAACTGAAGCAGCCATGTCTCTTACAGTAGCAGAGTTTAAGCAGCTACTTTAAGCAGCTGTCATGCACAGGCAGTTGCTCACACTCACATCCCACGCTTTAGGTGTGCCTGGGGCCAAGAAGTGGCCTGGGCTGTGTGCAAAAAGTGGCTGCTTTCTTTTTTCATCAGCTGATGCTTTACTTCAGTCAGTTTCTTAGGCCACAAGAGTCGTTATGTGGAAATGACTGAGAGGCTGTCAGAGGAAAAAGTCTCCTCAAGTGGGTGTTACTGCAGACAGATCTGCAGAGGATCACAGTCCAACTCCTGCAGGTGCTGATTTAGGTGGCATGAATCTGTGTATACACATGGCACAGAGCACGCACCCCTGAGAGACCTCCAGACTGTGCATGTGCCTTTGTTACCTAACTATCATCAACCTGCAGCGGGAAAGAAAGCCACCTCATACAGCCAGACACAGTGAACTCTGAGTGAAAGACACTGCAACAAAAGAGATTTGCACAGACTTCAGGACAGAATTACATTCATGATCCGTTAATGGGGAGGTCAGCTCTGACTCACCCACTGTTGGACATGATTTGGCTGGTTTTGAATTTAACATAGATTTTAAACAGCATGAAAATTAAGCATGAGGATTTCTCACCATTTAAAATTATGAAACAGATATCATAAAGCAGATAATAAAGAAGAAAGAAGGCAAAGGGGCTTTCTTCATCAAGTTGAGAAAAAGTACTCTGTCTACATTTGAAAAGAAGTTTGCTTAGAAGAATTGATGTGGACTTCAGAGATTCAGGAATACAGAGTCCCAATTATGCCTCTAAATAAAAAAGGGTTAATGAACTTTGTAGTATATTACTGTATGAAAGTGTTAGGTCAGCTGGAAGGGAAATATGGGGAATATATTACAAAGTGAAGTGGTTACATGTAATTATCAACCATAGTTAGTCAAAAGCCAAAAATAAAGAGTAAAGAGTGGAATTCTGTTCTTCAAATGCATCTTAATAATGGTAATCTCAATTTGAATGGAGAGAGAAAGCTAAACAAAAATAAATCTCTTAGACATTGAAAGGAGGTGAAGAGAAAGTACATGACCATAACAGGGAGCTCTGAATTGTGCTAGGTCCCAGCACTTTAGAAATAAAGGAAAGGGTCATTTGAAGCCAGGCTGGAAGGAGTTAAAGGACAGCTTATAAACCACTTTCCCCCATCTGAAAGTATTCTTTGTAAGAGTGCAATCCAAACTCAGACTGTTTAAAATGTGATAATAAAGTGCTAACAAAATAATAGAAATAATGTGAACTATTCAGCCATTAATCAATAATGCTAGGAGAAAAAAATGCAAATAATCATAAAAATAAATATTATTAATGCAGAATTTTATTCAATTTAGTAATTATTGACCCCAAGGGACCCCATAACTTATGCAGATAGAAAACTACTACAAAGAGAAAATACTGAGGTATTTTAAAGGGGTGACTGAGTGGCATTGTCATCATAGTGCAACTGGAAAAGTAGAAACAGACCACAGCTCCATGGTGAAGCTCCAGTAGTCTGAGTTATATTAACCCAAAAGGGATGTTCCATCTTAATCAGGCCGTGGCTCACCCTCTCACCTCCTCTGCACTGAATGTGGCTGTGTCATGGAATCACATACTGGGCAGTAAGCACAGTGACTGAACAGGCCCTGCAGGACTGGAAGGGAAATACCTGTCACTGAAGACTTGTCTGTCTGTCAGAGGGAACTGTAGCCCCACTTCTAGGCTATAAAAGGCCCTCAGCGCCGCTGAAAGAAGAACAGCTCCTAAGGCATCGGAAAGGAGGGATGCAACAGTCCCTCTTCTCACTTCCATCTCAAGCCCTTCACTGGGTTGGAGGAAAGATGCAGGAGCGATCAGCCCTTGAAACCCGGGTGCATCCTGGTCCTGTGCACTTAAGCATCCATCTGGGAAGCAGCTGCCCTGCAGGAGGGCTCCAAAATTTGCAAAACCCTCAGTTTACCGACGTCTTTCGGGAAATATCAGCAAAACTTTGCTTTGGAACAGCTGAAAGAAATCTAAAACACATAGACATGCATTGAATTCAGCTTGTTCATTAAATTAGCATAATTTTTTTCAGGATGTCTTCGGGGGAGAAAAACTATTCTGGTTTTCTAGCAGTTGTAATTAAGGATTTCCCTAAAGATGGGAGGAATTTACCAAGACATTCAAAGCACATATTTTCTCCTGGTTTTCTAACTGTCTCTAAAAGACTATGAACAAAGATGAGAGAGCTGAAGACACAGTGTAAGTAACAGAACCACAGGGTGTGTCATGGGAGTGAAGCTTCAGCACAACGGAAACCATTTTTTGGTATTTTTTGGTGATTTTGATACAAACTTCAGTGGGGCAGGATTTTTCTTCAGGATGTTGAAGGTCAGATGAGGCATTTGTGGCACTACAGACCTTCTCTGTGTTTGCCAATCCATTTAGACCTGACTTCTGAGAAGCACTTGAAGTACACACTTGCACGACATAAAGCCACTGGTGATCCTGCTGGGTAATTTGCTATACAGACTTGTACAGCAAATGGCATCTCTGCCCTAAAACCTTTGAAGCCTAGACCTTGTGAAGATTTACACAGACAGTTTGCTTTACTCACTGCAAAATGTCCAAGGAAAATTAAAGAAACAGCATACTGAAAAAGTTTCATGTAATTCTGGATTAGCCTTGAGCCCTCTCAAGAGACCACATAGCTGGATATGATTCTGTCAGACATTATCCTTTACGTGACTGCAAAGATTCTTCTTTCTTGTCAGCCCATTGGTGTAGCAGAGCTGAAATTAAATTTCTATCCTAGCCCTATTTTCATGGGTAATTTTCTTTTAATCAACACTCGCTTTGCTTTCTGTCAGTTGGGAATTTTCTTTCTCCCCAGTAAATATTGAGGAAAATACCTACACTTCATCAGGATTAAAAAAAAAAGTTAAAAAGAGACAATAAACGTATTTTCTATTCCTTCCAAGAAATGCCAAAACCCTAGCTTGTCAATTTTTTATGCTGAATTTATTTGCTAAAATAGCCTTTTGGGGTGGGGAGAGAGGGCTAATAACTGTCTTTAGTCATGGCTGTTGCACTTACCTTTGCCAAACAGGTGATCTTGAGGAGCTGAAAGATTGTCCAACCTTCATCAGGCACCATAAGTGTTTCTGCTGGAAATACTGTGTAACTTTCTTAGCCATTCTGGATCTGATTTGCACTCTCTCCACTAACAGCTCTGTCCAGGATTTCAGCGACCACAGGATTACTCCTTAAATCCTGTGTTAAAAACGTGCTACAAACACAGGCCAAATTACCACCTCTGCACCCATAATGATGACATAAAACAAATTTTTTCATCATTGTGGTGTCTTTCAAGTAAGTGAGTTGCCAGGGACATGAAAGCAGCAGTAGCATGCTCTAACTCCAGACCAGAAAGGTTCTTGGAAGCATGTTTAACTTGAAGCAGATGGACAGTACCACAGCTGAAACAGATCTCCACTTGAGGCTGAGATCTAATCAAACACTCTGTCGTGCAGAAAATAAAACCAAAACAGAACAATAAAAAGAACCTGAACCCTCCATTGTTCTATGCATTTAATACTGAATACATCTGAAAACATATAGGAGGGAAGTTCCTGGGGAGACAGTTCTTTCCTAAGAATATCTCCTCACCATGTGAAGATTAAAGACCTAGCACTGAGCCATCTGCACAAAACCATTAGCAAGCCAGCCCATTCTTCCCTGGACCCCAGGCCCATGCAATAAAACTACTCCACCCTGCTTTTTTGCCTTTCAATGGTGGATAGGACTCCTGCCTAGTTGCCATGACTGTCTGCAACTGTTTTAAACCAAAGCCTCAATTTTTTAAACTTCAGAGGCATTTTCTACAATGAGCTTTGACACTTCATGGTGAAACTCTGAAAGGAAAAGCTTAATTCTAACATGTGAAACAGAAGCAGAAGGGCCTGTGGACCTTATCTAGCCTTTCTTCAGACAGACAGGGACATTATCCCATAGCTAGAAAATGACAGATTCAAAGCAGGACTTCTATGAATTTCCCAGGTCTCTTCGTCTCCATACCTGAGAAGTAGTCAAGCTAACTGCTACCTCTTTGCCATGGATTTCGCTTAAAGTAGTAACAGAAGTCCTGTCCAGACTTATTCATCTGCTTTCTGAGCACACAGAGGGTCAGAGCTACTTTCCCAACTCCAACCGCACAGGATTGCAGACCAAGTGCTTACCCATGCACAGATGGGCTCTACATAAGATATTGAGGGATTTTAGAGAGCACTCAACATTGACTCCAGTCTTCTTTCTCTGCAGACAAAGGGATTTGGGTTGTTTGCCCATTATTCTTTGCCCCTTATCTTCTTCTGATTCATAAAGACATTCTGACACAAAAATGGCATTATGATTTCTGTAGATGCATCCTAAAGCACAGGACCATACTTTTCCTAGCATGGTCTCTTCCCCCTTATCCATCTTCATGAGATTTAAGCCACTTCAGCAGGCTTCAGGCTTCAGTAGGTGCCCAATATCTGTTAGACATTATAAACCATCTGCCTCTGGGTCCTTCTTCTCAGTAGCTGCCAACATCACAGCAGGGTAATGTCTAGACTCCACACAAAGCATGTAGAATGGTACCAAGCATTCAGTGCCAGGGCAAGTCAGCTCTCACAGCTCTGCACAGAAGGTAGGAGGGCCATATGCTCAAATAAAACCAGCTAGATTCAGCACAAGAAACAATCTTGAGCAGTTCTACTAGAAGGAATAAGGGGGGTACAATTTTTTCCCAGACTATAACTTCCTGGTCAGATTTGACTGATTTATAAATGCCAGACATTTCTTATAGGTGATTAAGAAAAGTTACAGATAGCATTTTAATTCCAGTTAGAGAATGTTTCTTTCCTCTGCTCTTTTCTTGATTGTACCTCTTTCTGTTGTCCAGCAATATGACAAAAAGGCAAGAATGATCACTATCTAGATGTGTCAGTCTGTCTCTGGACAGGTGAAGCAATGAGATGGAATGACATTCATGAAACTGAAGTGAACAGAAAGTGTTCTAATATCAACAATATAGAGACTGTGTTCTAAAGAGCAAGATTTGAGGGATAAGTGGCATCAAAGACAATAGCCTTTCCTGACTGTCTAAAAGTTCAATAAAATATTTTGAGATGAATACCAAATTTTGTAGGATATATCCTGGTCATTATCAAGTCAGAAGAACAGTTAGATGAGGAAGTGAGGGCAGGAAGAGATTGTGTTGTTTCTTCAAATGCGTGATTGTGAATAATTCATTAAAAGTGAACAAGATATTCATTACTTCAAAACTGGGCCTCTAAAAGCCATATACAGGCTGGAGTAGGGAACCAACTTAGATGATTCCCTACTCCAATCTGTATATGGCTTTTGCCTGGATGAGAATTTAGTTCCTGGTGAGGGAAGGGGAAAGAGCACAAAATATTTATTCTGTATGTCAAAAAAACCTCTGGTGCCAAAGCATAGCTTTTTTCACCATTTCTTTTACTCCCAGCCACACTGCACACCAGTTCAGCAGCCTTGATGCATCTGCTGCACCTCCAGTCTTTGCATTGTGTTGTTATCTTTTGCATCACCCACAAGATTACCTTCCCAGAACTGTCTGGAAAAGGAGAAGTTTTCTGCCTATTTGCACTTCGCACACGTAGCACACCCTTGTGGCACGCTGCTGGCAAGGATTTCTTTTTCCCAACCTCTTGCTCCTTTATCCTGCCTGACAGTGCTGCCAGAATGTCAACTCAGGCCTGGCAGGGCTTGTGAATTTGGGCTCAGTGCCTTACATGCACAGCAAAATCACTTCTAGTCCCAGGCTGTCCTTGTGAGGCCTCCTGAAGTGACTGGTGGGATTTAGCTGCAGACTGACTAAACAGAAGTGGATACTGGAGCATCAGTTACATATGGAAGGGGTTTTACTTACAGTATGCTTCTATCAAGTCAACCTTTCCATCTAAGATAATCACTTTTAAAAATCATCATCACTTAGAGAAGTGATAGACCTCCAATGGGGGGTGGCAGATAGGGCACAGGGGGTGAGGCCAGTGTCTCGGTAGGAGAGCAATGTCACCACTCTGGTTTTGATGCTGAATCCTAGGCGTGCCAGAACAGCAAAAGGTGACTCTGTCCCTCCACCTCCTTTATGAAGAATTCATCTGCAAGGTGGTGATATTAGAAACACAAGAGCTAGCCCTGTGGTAACAATTCCATGGCTGTGCTAAATGTCATCCTGCAAGAAAACTCCCTCCAGTTGCTCATCAGGAGCAGCTAATATACCTATAGTGGAAACCACATGGAGACACCAGGACATGTTCTTCCTGTGCTGGCACAGGACATGCTACCTGTCAGTTCTAAAAATGGCCTTCAGGCTGTAACCCTAAACCGGAGGAGGAGATTGCACTTCCTCATGAAGCATTCCCCCAGGCACTCATAAATTACGAGAGACTCCCAGTAAAGCCTGGAGGGCTGACTGTTTGTTTTTCTCTAGGAGCCTGGGCCAGTGTTGATTCAGGTCACTTGCTCAGAAGTGCTTGTTGGACCCATTTGGGTGAGACAGCAGCAGTGCATGGGCTCTAGCAAATACTAAAAGCACCACAGGACCTGTCCTAAGCAAACAAGGGTGTTAAATTCTTGGCTAAACCCCGCTGGGGAAAACCAGATAATTTACATCCCACTTTGTGGGATTCTCCCTATCACTCCTGGAGACACAATTATACCTTGTCACTTCTTGCCCGAGATTCAAATCCTTCTGGTTTTAATGCACACTTTTCACTCCTCAGCACCTATTCAGAGGTCAGTTTCTTGCTAGACTCCAGCAGATTTCCACGGGACTGCTCTCTCTGATTCCCTTCAAGAAAATTTGAAATGAAGGAATGGAGAACTAGTGTGGGTTTGCCCTTTGTCTTCCAATTTTAAGGCAGAGCAGGCTCTGATCCCCAGAAGCATTTTCACAATAGCTTTGCCTGCCCACCTGTCCTCACACACCTGTTTTGGCTTCCAAAGGCAGATCTCATTGCATACAATGAAAAGCTGGGACAATGAATATTTGCAAACTACCTGCTGTGTCACAACAGTCTGACCAGCTTTTGGGACTGGTCACCTTACTCTAACCAACAGAACACACCCTATGAAAGAAATTGGATCATATTTTTGCAGTTTGTGTTTTCAGAAAAGTTGAGGGATCCAGTTCAACAGCCAAGTGTTCAAGTGAATATGCTATTACATGTAATGTCATGCTGAGATAACAAAGTTCAAAGGCTGGTAGGACTGCTCAACTCCATACTGCAGCACATGGAGTGAACAGGTTATGTGGTGCGTTCATGTATCACTGTGCTAAAGCAGCTATGCTGCTTCTGGACCTGTCTCTGTGATCCATGCTCTGTTTTGGTGTCCAGGGTCATGGAGCCATGCTGAGTGAAGACGACAAGTGTCCTAAGGTGAAGTATTGTAATCAAGCGTCCTGATACATCTATGGCAGCCACCACTGTCACAAACATTATCCAGTGCTGGTGTAAGCAGAACCAAGAGTTTAGAACTGACACTTTCAAAAGAAAAGAATTGTTATATGATAGCTATAGTACCAAAAAAGTTCCCATCTCAGTATGGCTGCATCTTCACAAGCATGAATAGCACAGGTGAGTTCAGCAGAAGTCAATTGCCACAGAAACCACTGGAGACACAGGACATCAGTGCTGCAGTGATCAGCTCAGCAGCAAGAGAGTTTTTCTTCAGTGGAAGTCACCACACCGCTCCATATGCACATTTGCTTGTCTCCTAGACATAAAGCTTCTGCTAACTCTGGGACATGGTTATCTTAAGGCTAGTCTGTAAATGACAAACAGTGAGAACACAGCATCTCAGGTCAAGTCTTCCTATATATAATTATATAAATATTTTACATGTTATATTTATGTGAGCTGGAAATGCTTTCAGAAATTTCACATTGGTCAGCTACCAGTCAAACTGTCTCCAGACACAGAGGACAGAAGGAAAAGGAAGGTGCTACAGAGTTTTCCTAGGTGAAAAAGCTGGAATGTATTGCTTCTTTTACTCTCTAGGACAGAATTGCATAACCACCTCACGCAGTAAGAGGTATTACCTGGTCTGTTGGCTTCTGGAGCTGTCTTAGATCTAAATGACCCCATTTTAACTTTCCAGGGCCTCATTTTCCCATGGCTGTGAAAAGAAATTAGCTCCAACATATTTGCACCCTTCCTGCAATTATTTATACACATTGATGAGATCCACACTTTTCTCCCCTTTTGTGTTTTTCTTCTTTTTTTTTTTAATACAGAAAGACCTTTACTCCAGATGGCATGATACAAGCAAAACAGCTCATGCATTTTTACCTGAGCCACAGCCTTTTATGAGAAGATTTCCTTTCTTGTGAAGACATCTGTAATCTCATACAGTGGATGCCTATGGACGAGGGAATTCATCTGCTATGCCAACTAGTTGCTGAATGACTGCTCTGCTCCTACCAGAATTAAAAGGCAGCCTGCAAAGTACTTACTCAGACATCACAGTCATACTGGGAAGTTTGAACTACTGTGCTAACAAGGTATCCTTGAGTTGCAGAGGGAAGATCATTTAACAGGCTGATGGCTCTGATTTAAAATTGTGTGGCAGATCCCCTCTGTCAGCTATAATAGCCACAGAGTCCCACAAGTCTGCTAAAGCAAAATTTCATCTCTCTGTCTCAGAAACAGGGCTTTAACCAGTTCTGCCTGTGCAGAAAGGCTCTGTACCCATTGCTTTCAGAGCAGCATAAAAAACTAGACCATGACATGATCTCAGCAGAGGATTTGGGCACATCAACAGCAGTTAGAATCAGAAAGATGTCTCTATAAAGCTGTCACTTTCTAACTCACTGTGTGATCCGTGTATCATGTCTGGGTGATCACATCTGCCTGAAAACCTTACAGCAACATGTTGCTGTCCCTTCCCCAGATGATGCAATGTAGGGGTAAGTGAGTGAGACAGATTTTCATTTTCTCCTCTCAGGCAGTGTTTGGAGATCTGTTACTTAAATGATAATGGCTGAATCCTTCACTAATTACTGGAAGGGCACAGATAAGCCCCAGGTCCAGGCTGATTATGCAGTACTGAGTGATACTGCGGTTGCTGTGACAGATACACAACCATAAGCCAGGCTGCATGGCCTTGTGCACCACATTAAGAAACTAACCACGAGAGTCTTCTTAATCATCATCATACATGTCTTCACTTCCAGAGGTCAATAAAGAAGCAGACAGAAGAGCAAGAGTATTTCTGGTGAAGACTGCCACAACTGCATGTGCACATGGCCCTAGGAAGCAGGGAGTAGAAAGAAAAGAGCAATGGTGGCGACCAGTGTAAATGCAATCAGGGATTAGGCGAACAGAAAATAGGACTTCAGCTTCAAACAACAAACTTTATTTTCACAACTGCATTTGATTCAACATGATTCAAAAGCCAAAGGAGAAGACACCCCAAAATGTTAAAATCTCTGTTACAGAAACAAGTCCAAACACCATCCCTGTTTTCCTGCTGAGATCCCAAAGCATTTTCTGGAAGATTTCATGACATGTTTCACGTATGCTTTTGGTGATGGCAGTCACAGATACAGTTATTTTTACCAGGGACAGCTGTGTTCCCACCTCTTTGAGGTATGGGCTTTCACTCTCCTATCCATATTCAACACTGTAACTTCACCATGTGAGAAAAACAACTGCAAAACATTAACAGATGAACTAAAATGTAGAGCTGAAAAGAAGTGGTGAGGGGCAACAGCTCTCATTGTGCCATGTAGTTTCTCTTTTCCTAGTGCTTTGTTATGTAGCCCAATCAAACTCAAGTCAATCAACTGACATCTGATGTGTTTTGCAGACAGATGAGCAAAAATGCATATCTGATGCACAGATGTTTCAACTTGGATTTGCTACCTATCCAGCAATCAGACAGAATCCTGATGCTGATCATTCGCAGATGTTGCAAAAAAGAAAGAAATTCCTTCATCCACTGAAAATAAATTTATACTTTTTACTCTTAGTCAGCCACAGCAGCAGTCTCCTATGAAAAGTAAAGTGAGACTTTCTGCCAGGATGGTGGGATTTTTGCAGTTGGCTGCACTGTGGGTGTTGCTTCTTTCAAAGGAAGATCCCTAAAGCCATTTCTGAAGCATGGGAAACTTTGTTTTAGCTGTTCAAAAGGCACCTTTGACTATCAACCAACACTGAGAGCTGTGTTTGTAATCAAAGTCACAGCTGCTTAACTGGCTTCTTCATTCAGTTGGGAGATTCAGCCAGCCTGTTGGAGAGCATGTCCAAGGCAAGATGCAGCTACACTCTCGTAGGCAAGATGCAGCTACACTCAGGGCTGTACATGGGGTGAGACACACCATCAGCCTGCCAGCAGTACTAAAAGCACTAAAGTCTTTAGCTTAGCATTCACAATATCTGTGCCATCCATTCTGGTTCCTGAAAAATCTTGGGACAGGCTTGAAAATATCAGATAGAAAATAAATAGAGGTTGAATTCATATTCTGTGTTTTTGAGTACTTGATGAATACAGTTTTCACATTTTTCTTCATGATTACAGCACTTATCAGTGCCTGCTTCGTGAAAACTGAGGTTGTCACCAAGAACTACGTGACTCTGGGATTTTTACCTATTACCTATTGTCCTGGTTCCAGCCAGGGCAGGGTTGATGTTTGCAGTAGCCAGGATGGGCATGGCCAGGACCCTGAGGTTATTCTGAACCACCTAATGTCACATGCAGGGAGTGGAGGGGAAGGGGTCCCTTCCAGGTGGGTAGCATGAAGTGAGCAGTGCGGGGAAAATCGTGTTCTACATGGCGAGCACTCACATGTGAGTCATTCGCATCTCTTGTACATTCTGTTATTAATATTGTGTTGTTACTGCTAATTTCTTATTTCATTGCAGTAATTGGTTCTTATTTCAATCTGTGATCCTTAACTTTTGTTCAGTGTCTGAGGGGTGTTACCTCCACAAAAAGAGTTAAAGTAGGTCCGTTTCCAAGTCATTGTACCTGATAGCAGAAAGGTTGATGCCATGAATCACTCTGCAATCATGGCACTGTCATACCAGAAGGGAAATGAACAAGTTAACTGCCATATCTGAGAGTACAGAGAGCCCTTTGGCTTTAGCCAGCCTTGGCCCTTGTCCTCTGCAATCCTTAAATATGCAGAGTAGCCAGCATGTGTTTTCACGTTTTGAAAATCTAGACATGGGTGATAATGTTTTGCTGAGACCTGGGCCCTTCACAGTGCCAGCACCAGTTTGGCAAGAGCGGGGTACAGTAACAGGCAGGCTGCTCCTGCTTCCAAAGAGAGAGGATGGGAAAGATCCTTAGAAGTCATTTTGCAGCTACGAGAGGGAGTTACTGCCCCTTTACAACTTTGTCTAGCTCCCCCTTGTCCCCAGTGACACTGGAGAGCATGAACAACACCAGCTGGCCAGAAGATAGGAGAGGTGGCAGAGACATTGGTGCATGGGGAGAACTTCCAGGAGACAGGACCAAGTACTCAGTGAAAAATGGCTTCACATGAAAGTGGAATTTCATAGCCAGGCATCTTCACAGCAAAAGGAGACCACAAGCCACTTCATTTGAAACAAGGCTTGTTTGTTACTGGAACACAATGTCCACAAATGTGTCCTGCAATGCTGCTAACTGGAATTTCAATTTCCAAGGTGGCTAACTCACTCAGACCTGTCAGAAGTCACATCCCAGGGTCTCTAAGGTGCTCCAAGCATGGCCAGCTGGGCAGAACTGCATGTGACTGCACCAACACATGTCATGTGGAGAAGGGGCAGAGAAGGCCTTAAGCTGGGATCTCTGCACTTCCCTTTACATTATGCAAATATTTAGTGTACAAAGGTACTAGCACAAAGACAAAGCATAATTTTCAGGTGCAGCATGGAAATGTTGCTAGTCTGTCACAGCTTCACATAGGCTTGCTGAGTGGTGTTTCTGGTTCCAGGAAAGTGTACCTGGGGAAGCAGAGCAGATAGATGTCAGCAGCCTCACTTCCCCTCTGTCGTGCCATATCCAGTATGTAGAGTTAGTCACCCGCTGAAGAGGGAACACTTCCGAGGTGTGTATTATGTTACTACGCCTGTGATCACACAAGTCCTGCATATCCTTTCCTATGCAACTCAAATATAGCATTCATGTTGTTGTTGCCCTCTCTCTTCATCACATTTTCCTCCAGGCCGTGCCAGCAGTAAGCTGGCTCCAGAGAAACCTTGTCTGTCAGGGAGGGCACAGGTGCCACCCAAAGTCATCAGCAGGAGGGAGTGTGACATCATCTGCCATGACAAAGCACATTGTTGAAACAGATGGTCAGGCACTTGCTTAGCTCTCTGCTTGATACCCCTTGTGTCACCACATGTGAAGGCTTCTGTGCCTCCTGGTGAACCCCATGCATGGCAGAGCAGAGCTCACTCTTCAACAAGGCCACCCTTCACAGAAGTCTTCTGGAAAGCAGCACCAAAAGTCACATCTCAGGTAGAGTCAGGAAAGGTAAGGGAGATGAGTACTGTGCTCCCAGAGGAGCACAGGCAGCACTCTTCACCAAAGGCATACGGTCCACATGGCCATCAGAGACACAGAGTTAATTATTCATTTGAGTTAGGGCACAAGGTCTTTGTTAGCATATACTGATAATTAGGCTGCTGCTGATAAACAGTGTTGCCCACCACAGTGGCAGGGCTTCAGCACACATGCAAAATTCAGCTTGAACTGGGCTTATTTAGGTCCTTGGCCAAAAACACTTGAAAGCAGTAAAAGTCTCTCCATTGCTCCTAATACCCTATACCATGTTTTTCACAGTTGATCCACTCCCCCCTCGCAAATTTTAGTAGAAGTTGCTCCTCACAGAGGGGAAGGAGGAGGGAATATTCCCCTCTGCCTCCCAGCAAATAGTGCAGGGATACGCAGGAATAAAACATTGTCAGCAGGTATGTATTACCACTGCTTCTGTGAGGCAGCTCAAGCCAGTCCAGCTCTACTCTCCTTGGATCACAAAAAGAGGATAAAAAAATCTGAGCTGCTTATTCCATCTGGAACTAGAGGAAAGTTTGACTTCCCCCCTCCCAAACCACTTTTTCAAGGACAATTTGTAAAGAAAGCTCCATGGTTATAAATCTCCTTGAGCCACTTGCACGGATAGCCTTCATGTTAATGTACCGTGACAATCTTTTCCCTTTCCTTTTAGCAAATGAAGGGTGAAGGTGTATAAACCAGAGCCTCCGAGGTCACTGGCTTACAGGGCAAGGGATATGGCATATGCTTTATACTGCTTTAAGTTCCAGCTCTGTAGCTTGTAGGGACTTTCTTGTTTGGCACTGCAGTTACTCGGCAGCTCCCCTCTAACCTTGGCTCAGCACGGCACGGCCAGCAGACCTGTCATTGCCTGGGCCACCTCTCTTCAGGCAAGATCTTTTAGAGGATCTTGGGGCCATCGCTGCCATTTTGCTGTCCCCTGTGCAACCCCATGGCCGTGGCACAGCAGCTCACCCCGCAGGGATGGTCCCTGGCTCAAGCTCCCGCTCAGAACAGGGGGATGTCTGTGTTCGGGGCCGGCTCAGCGGGTGCCCCAGGAGACTCTCCCAGCCCCAAGCCCCCCCATCTCCCTTCTCCCCTGTGCGCGTGTGCCAATGGCTCCGAGCAGTCACTGCTCCAACCCCCACCCATATCTTCTGCTCCACAGGGACATGGACCCAGCTGGCTCCACCAGCCCCCTTGGCAAGCAGCCGTGGCAGTGCTCCTCCACCAGGCACTGCCCTGGAGGCTACCCAGAGCTGCAGGAAGCCCCTGGCCCCAGTCCCACCAGTACAGGACACGCAGCACGGCCCCACCAGCTCACCAACCCCTCAGGGATGCCCCTGGGCAGTGGCAGTCCTCCAGACACCAGCGTCCCCATGGATTTGGACACCACGCCAGCTCTTGACATCAGTCTGGCCAGTGATGTCCCCATGGACGAGGACAGCCCGTCAGGCTGCGACCTCTCACTGGCCAACGACGTGACCATGGATGAGGACAGCCCGTCGGGCTATGAACTCTCGCTGGCCAGCAACGTCACCATGGATTGAGGACACCTTCCCGAGGGGTGACACCACTGCCAGCCACTCAGGCCCACTTTGCGTCCAAACCATCGGGGCCCCTGAGGTGACTCCAGCCAGCGATACCGTGCTGCGTGACAAGGTCCTGCTGAAAGGGACTGGGAGCCACTTGGATTGCTCCCAGGGAGCCGTGGGCACCAGCCGGGATGGTCGTGGCAGCGTCCCCATGCCCACGGACCATTGTGGCACCAGTGGCACCAGCCCCCAGCCCAAGAACACCTGGCTCTGCCCGGCCAAGAAGATGCCGCCAACTGACTGCAGTGTCCCCAAGCCTTGCCAAGCCATCCTGAGCACGGGACACTGCAACGCAGGCGGCACCAAGCCTCAGGACCCTGAGCAGGGTGCGGGCACGGAGCTGCCACCGCCTCAGAGCAGCGTGTCAGCAAGCAACATCGCTCTGGAAAGGCGGGGCA
>NW_020925466.1:0-1182 GCF_003984885.1 Neopelma chrysocephalum
GTTTAAGAGGTCACTGTCTCTTGAGCAGCTCTCCCAGGCCTGTCCCTTCTTTTCCCCCAGAGACACCTGGGATCTCCTTTCTGGCACCATGGGATTGTTGCCTCTTGCCCTTTTGCACTGCACCTCTCAGGAGCATTTGCCTTCATCCTTTCCAGCACCTCCTGGAGGTGGTGGAGGCAGCAGTTGCATCCCCTCCTCTCCACCTTGCCCATCTCCACCAGGTCCCACAAGCCCAGTGCCCTCACCCCAGACATCAGCTGCTCCTGCCCTTCTGTTCTCTTCTGTTCTGTCCTGTCCTCTGCCACTCCCTCTCTCCAGGAGAGTTCACCACCCCCTCTCTTGTCCGTGGGGACACAGAGTGGGGCACAGCAATCCAGATGTGGCCTCTGCAGGGCCACGGAAAGGGCACCATTCCTGAGGGCATCAGATCCCAGGCTTATGGGGTGAGGTCTGGAGAGGGACAGTAAGGAACTCTCAGGATTAGGAGGGAAGGCTCCACACAGGACCTACAGTGCAAGGGACTCTGTTGGGACAGACTTTCTCTCCTCTTTCCAGCCTTTCTGCCCAGAAGGGCTTTGCACTCCCTGGTCTGGAAGGGGAAGGCAGAGCAAGGGGCATTCCCTGCACACAGCCCTGTGCTCTCCATGGGGCCATGGCATGTGCTCAGCAGTGCAGGCAGCCTCAGTGGCATCTCCTGGTGGCCCAGCTGGGAGGCTCAGCTGTAGAAACCATTCCCACCTCCTGGAAGCACACCGGGAGTTCCATGCAGCCCTGGAAGAGCTGCCCAAGAGACAGGGACCTCTCTGACACTGGTGGTGTTAAGCGGACAATGGGAAGTTTGTCCTGTTCCAAGCAGGACCAGAGGATTTCCAGTGGTCCCTCCTGACCTCCACTATTCTGGGGTGCCCTGCACCTCCTGGGCCCTTGGAGCAGCCACCAAAAGACAATGCCTTGGAAAGCAGCAGCAGCAGCACAAGATTGCAAATATATTCCAGGTGTTTTGGGAATTGTCCGCAAAGATGTGGAAATGCCTTTGAAGAAAACAGAAATTTTGGAAGCATGAGGCTCGGTGCTCTGCTGTCCCTGAATTCCTGAGTCTGGGGCACTGTCTCCATTGAAGTCCACACTGGGTGACTCAGGTTTGCCTGCAGCTCTGGGATTTTCCCAACTCTTCCAGATGGC
>NW_020925467.1:0-1295 GCF_003984885.1 Neopelma chrysocephalum
GCCATGATTGATTGATTAGGTAGCTAGAATATAAATATGTATTCTATAATGAGAATGATCAGATATAATTCTACACTTCTAAAATATCATAAAATACTTATCTAATTCTATATTCAAATAAACTAATATAATAATTCTATACTATGAAGTGAACTATAGAAAGTATCTAGAGTACGTACATGTATTCTATAATTAGAGCTATCAATGTTAATGATCTATTTCAAATATATCTAAAAAAAGTTCTATATTATCTATTAAAATATAGGAATATAATAATTATATAGTATAGAGTGAAATGTAGTTATATTATATTATATTCTATATTATGTTCTATTCATGGCAAGGCTTTGTGAACAAAGATTTGGGAAGGGCTCTAGCCACATTTGCTACAAGTGCTCTGGTGGCTAAAGAGGCCAATGCGAGATAGACAAGATGGGTTGCAAAAGGCCCAGCAGAAAGACTCCTGGGATGGTACGGGCAGGATCCAATTCTTTCTGCCTTGTCTTTTCCATGGTGATCCTGCGTGCGTTCTCAAAGGCAGCAGCAGCGCTATGGATTGTGTGTCTGCAGACCTCTCGATTCAGGAAGGATCTTGAGGTCCTGGAGCAGGTGCAGAGGAGGGCAACTAGGCTGGGGAAGGGACTGGAGCACAAGTGCTATGAGGAGAGGCTGAGGGAGCTGGGGGGGCTGAGCCTGGAGAAGAGGAGGCTCAGGGGAGACCTCCTCACTCTCTACAACTCCCTGACAGGAGGTTATTGCCAGGTGGAGGTTGGGCTCTTTTCCCAGGCAACTATCAGCAAGACAAGAGGGCACGGTCTTAAGTTGGGCCAGGGGAGGTTTAGGTTCGAGATTAGAAAGAATTTCTTTCCAGAGAGGGGAATCAGCCATTGGAATGGGCTGCCCAGGGAAGCAGTGGATTCGATTAGATTCTATCTACTGTTTCTGTTGATGCTGAAGATGTGCTTGACAGGTTCCTCTTCTCCTCCATTGGATGAGCAGCCCAGGGAGAAGAGGTGCCTGTCAACAGCTGTCCCCAGGATGTGTCTTCTCCTGATGGGCAGGAGCACAGAGTGGAGTGTCTTGTCCTCATCCTCCTTCCTGCCAAGCTTCAGAGAGCCCCTGAGTTTCTCAGCACTGAGGTGGAGCTCAGCCCCTTGCCTTCAGCTGTCTAAGATGAGGGCTGTGAGGTGGCAAGTGGAGGCCTGGCACTGGCAGTGGGGCGCTGGGGCTGTGGCTGTGCCGCCCTGTGGGGCCAGCAGAACAGCCTGCGCAGAGCCCGCAGCGCCCGCCTGAAG
>NW_020925468.1:0-3273 GCF_003984885.1 Neopelma chrysocephalum
GGGGGTGATTTTGGGGTATTTTGGGAGCGATTTTGTGGTATTTTGGGGGTGACTTTGGGCCGTTCTGTCCCCCCCAGAGGAGCTGGGGGTGCCGGGGTCCCCCCCAGCGCTGGAGGAGGACGAGGCAGAGCAGGAGCTGCAGCAGCAGCTGGAGAGGGGGCGGCGCCTGCGGCAGCTCCGGGAGCTGCGAGAGGGGGGGGGAGAGAAGGTGAGACCCCCCCCAGACACCCCAAAATATCCCCCAGGGCACCCCTAAAATAATCTCTCCACAGCACCCCCAAAATCCCCCCTGTGGCACCCCCAGAATTCCCCCATGGCAGCCCTAAAATATTTGTCAGGGCAGCCCTGAAATACTCCTCAGGACACCTCCAAAATCCCCCCACGGCAGCCCTAAAATGTTCCCATGGCACCCCCAAAATCCCCTCCTGGCACCCCAAAAATTCCCCTATGGCAGCCCTAAAATACTCCTCAGGGCAGCCCCAAAATCTTTTCGTGGCACCCCCAAAAATCACCACAGGGCAACCCCAAAACCCCTCAAAAATCCCCTCAGGGGAACCCTAAAATCCCCTAAAAATCACCCCAGGGCAACCCCAAAACCCCTACAGGGGTACCTGGAAAATCCTCCCAAGGGGAACCCAAAAATGTCTCAAAAATCACCACAGGAGAACCCTAAAACTCCCTTCAGGGGTACCCCAAAAATCATCGCAGGGCAATCCCGAAACTCCCCCTGAAGGGAACCTGAAAAATCATTCTGGGACAACCCCAAAGCTCCCCCCTTGGCAGCCCCAAAAACTCCCTGCAGAGTAACCCTAAAACCTCTACCAGGGAACCCCAAAAATCACTACAGGGCGACCTCAAAACTCCTCCCAGGGGAACCCCAAAAGCCCCTAAAATCACTTCTGGACAACCCCAAAAACCTCCCCATTCCCCACATTCTGGGGGTTGGGATCACTTGGAATTTTGGGGGTCCCCCAAAGTGGGTGGGGGTCCTTCAGCCCCCCAAAACCAGGAGTTGGGATCCCCTGGGATTTTGGGATCTCCTGGGATTTTGGGGGTCCCCCAAAGTGGGTGGGGGTCCTTCAGCCCCCCCAAACCAGAGCTTGGACTCCCCTGGGATTTTGGGATCTCCTGGGATTTTGGGGGTCCCCCAAAGTGGGTGGGGCTCCTTCAGCCCCCCCAAACCATGGCTTTGGATCTCGTGGAATTTTGGGATCTCCTGGGATTTTGGGGGTCCCCTAAAGTGGGGTGGGGGTCCTTCAGCCCCCCCAACCCATGGCTTGAGATCCCCTGGGATTTTGGGGGTCCTCCTAAAGTGGGGTGGAGGTCCTTCAGCCCCCCCAAACCAGGCTTTGGACTCCCTTGGAATTTTGGGATCCCCTGGGATTTTGGGATCCCCTGGGATTTTGGGGGGTCACTGAAGGGTCTGGGGGTTCCCACTGACCCCCCCTGTGCCCCCCCAGGTGCTGGAGCTGCTCCGGGGGTCCGGGGGGGCAGTGGGGCCGGACCCTCGGGGTGGGGGGAGCATCGTCTTCAACGCGACATCGGAATTCTGCCGGACCCTGGGAGAGATCCCAACCTACGGCCTGGCCGGGAACAGGGAGGAGCAGGAGGAGCTCATGGTGGGACATGGGGGGGATTTGGGGGGGTTGGGTGAATTTGGGGGGGCTGGGAGGGGGAATGAGGGAGTTTGGGGTGATTTGGGGTGCTGGGGAGGGGAATGGGGGGATTTGGAAGAGCTGGGAGGAGGAATTGGGGAGTTTGGGGGGGCTTTGGGGAGGTTGGGAGGGGGAAATGGGAGAGTTTGGGGTGGATTTGGGGCAGGATGAGGGGGATTTGGGGAGGCTGGGAGGGGGAATTGGGAAATTTGGGGAGATGAGGGGGAATGGTGGAGTTTGGGGGAATTTTGGGGGGTTTGAGAGGGATTTGGGGAGGCTGGGAGGGGGAATTGGGGAGTTTGGGGGGATTTTGGGGTGGTTGAGGGGGATTTGAGGGGGCTGAGGGAGAAATGGGGGGCTGGGGGGGAATGGGAGAGTTTGGGGGTGATTTGGGGGCATTTGAGGGGCTTTCTGGGGGAAAGGAGGATCTGGGAGTGATTTCAGGGTGCTGTGGAGGCAGGGGCTGCACTTGGGGGTTGGGGCTGCACTTGTTCCCTCTGATCACTCGTGTCCCCCCCCCAGGCTCTGGAACGTTCCGGGCGTCCGTCGTCGCCCCCCGAAGCCCCCGACTCGGAGGGGGAGGAGAACGTGGGGTGGAGCAGCGTCAACCTGGCGGAGGAGAGGCAGCAGCAGGATGTGAGGGCTAAAAATGGGACGGGAGACCCCAAAAATGAGGGGAGACACCTCAAAAATGGGGAGGGACACCTTGAAAATGGAGGGAGACACCTGGAAAATGGGGAGGGACACCTCGAAAATTGGGGGAGATACCTCAGAAATCAGGGGAACACCCCAGAAATGGGGGGAGACACTTTGAAAATGGGGAGGGACACCCCAAAAATGGGGAAGGACACTGAAAATGGAGGGATACACCTCAAAAATGAGGGAGACACCTCAAAAATGGGGGGGACACCTCAAAAATGGGGAGAGGGACCCCGAAAATGGGGGGGACACTTCAAAAATGGGGGAGACCATGAGAACAAGGGGGCACCCCCAAAATGGGGAGGGGGACACCGAAAATTGGGGGAAACACCTCGAAAATGGGGGGAGACACCAAAAATGGGGGGAGACGCCTGGAAAATGGGGGAGACCACGAGAACGGGGGGGACACCCCAAAAATGGGAAGGGACACGCTGGAAATGGGGAGAGATATCTCGAAAATGGGGAGGGACACCCCAAAAACGGGGGAGACCACGGGAATGGAGAAGGGGGCCAAAAACGGGGCACCCCAAAAATCAGGATAACCCAAATAACAGCACCTTGAAAATTGGGGAGACACCTCGAAAATGGGGAGGGACACCCCGAAAGTGGCGTTTGGGGTCCCCCAGAGTGGGGGGGCTCCCCCTGAACCCCCTTTTTTCCCTCCCCCAGTTCTCGGCCGCCTCCACGACGATCCTGGACGAGGAGCCCATCGTGAACCGGGGCCTGGCCGCTGCCCTGCTGCTCTGCCAGAACAAGGGTCAGGCCTGGGGGGGATTTGGGGGCTTTAGAGGGGGGTTTGGGGGGATTTGGGGGCATTAGAGGGGGGTTTGGGGATCTTATGGAGGGATTTGAGGCTTTATAGGGGGGCTTGGGGTGCATTGGGAGGGATTTGGGGGAGGTTTGAGGTCCTTAGGGGGGG
>NW_020925469.1:0-76632 GCF_003984885.1 Neopelma chrysocephalum
TACCTTATTTAAGTCTCTGCTCTCCCTTAATAAATTGGCATTGCTCCACCAACCTTCACCTGTGTCCGGACCCTCATTGCAGTGCCGCGTCCCCATTCCCTTTCCCTTCGGGCCGTGGCACTTACCAATGGGACTGCCCTGTTGGAACAGGGGATGGAAATGCAGGCAGCACCATCATCCAAATAAATGGAGGAAAAATGTATTTTTATTATGAAATCCTTTGATTAATCATCTTCTTTGCATTTACACTTTGCATTTGCCACTGACAATCAGATTTCACCTATTATTTGGCTGATCTCATACAACCAGTGAGGGATGGAAAGGAAACATTTTCAAGTATCTGTTCCTAATTATAAAGGATTCCTGAAATTCTCGACGTGCCTTCAGAAAAGAAAGGGTGTTTTTCCTTACAGAAAATCCAAATATTAATGTGTGGGTTGCAACCAGGACTGGTTTTCCTCTCTCTTTTTTGTATGGTGCTGCCAGATACAAAAATATACAACATGAAAGAGGTTGTAAATTATTTACTTTTCTCTAAAAATTCTGTCTACTTGTGGAATTCAGGTTGGGCTCTAGTTCTGGCTTTAAAATTTCCAAGATTCTGGGAATCAAAAAATGTTACACTCAGTGTTTCAGTGCCATTTTGTCTTCCCTTTCCCCCATATTTTTTAATTCTGTATACAAAAGACAGAATCAGAGAATCAAGGTACCTTGTGCAGAGAGAGACTTGGTCCTCTCGGTAGTTCCCCTTTAAGTACTTGGCTTTAAAGTGACTTTCAACTGAAGGAGGGGGGGTTTAGATCAGATATTGGGAAGAAATCCTTCCCTGTGAGGGTGGTGAGGCCCTGGCACAGGTTGCCCAGAGAAGCTGTGGCTGCCCCATCCCTGGAAGTGTCCAAGACCGGGTTGAACAAGGCTCGGACCAAGGTGGGATAGTGGGAAGTGTCCCTGCCCACGGCAGGGGAGTTGGAAAATTATGGTCCCTAAGGTCCCTTCCAAACCACTCTGGGATTCTCTGGTTCTATGAATACCAACAGTGCAAGTTAATTCCAGTCCATATTCTCCTTATTTCATCTAAAGATATTTTACATCCCTGACAGTCTTCCCTATCAGATCATTAAGAAGTATTTTATTTAATTAAAACTCTACAGTCATCTGAGATTCTTGATTAATACTAGAGAAGTGATTAATACAGGCATGTGCCTGCTCCCTGAAGTCATAACTGGCTCAGAAAAGACACACAGTCCTCTCCAGAACTCAGAGAAACAATGTCCCCATGAGCCTACACAGAGATGTTTGTGCTCTGGATCCTTCTAGAATCTAAGAGATTATTTTTCTACATGTCAGGAATTTAAGCTTAGACAAGTAACTTTTAATTCTTTGAATGATGAAACCCACACTAAGAATATCAAAGGAAAGAGCAGAGATATAAATAATCATCCAAACATGGTAGTTTTCCCCTCTTCTCCTGGATGGGCTTTCCCTCAAACCAGAGCATCCATCACATCCCTCTTATGTGTCATAGTTTAGCCTCTGCCCAGAGCTTGGGAAGGTCCAAACACACCTACCACTGGCCACCAGAAACCTCTGTGGAGCTTTCCCATCTCTCCATAGACACTTTGTTGAAATGGGAGAAATAAACATCAGTTCTCCTGTGGTATTTTGCTTTCTCCCACATGTAAGTCCTCAAGTATGTAATATGACCATTCATGTGCCCTCCACTGCACACATGAACTAGGTGGAAGGAAGGAAAAGGCAAAAAAATGCAAATAAAGCTTCTTAGTTGGAGAATAATATATATATATATTTAATATTTATGGGATGGTTGGGGTTGGAAGGGACTTTAAAGACCATCTAGTTCCAACTCCCCCACTAGAAGGTCAAGTCACAATCAATTAATATCAACTCTCCTATGAAAGAACCAGGATTATCTCCTATTTTATCAACTAAATTTATATGAAGGGAAGAGATCAACTGTCTGCTTAATATAAGTAGCAAAGTAACAAGTTAAGCTGCTCCAAATCTGTGTATAATTTCTGTATTATATCGGGACTAGAACCAGCACCTTTAATTTGATAGGAACATAATCACATCGCCAAAAATTCTAATGACTGCTGGAATTCCATTTTCTAAATTCTCACAGTCACTTGGAGGTGCATTTAAAATTTTTCAATTTTAAATTTAATTTTTTTTTTCAATTTTTAAGGATATTTTAAAAGTCTTTGCTTCAAGATAGCAGTGGCCTTGTATCCATGACTCCAGATCATGGGTTGAGAATCCAATTTGCTTCAACGTCCATCCTCACTTTTAGCAATGTTTTGATGCTTTAAAAACCACACTTTATGGGTCTCTAGTCACGATCTTTAGAGCACATAATTCTATTGAGATACTTCCACGCTGAGAAAACACCAGGAGCACTTTAATGGGTTGTTCTTCTCTTCCCTCAAGAACCTCGAGGTCTCCTGTGTCCAAAAGGAAGATATAAAACCTCTGACATTCCCCAAAAGAAGCATTTCCTGCATCCAGGAAAAAAAACCACAAATATTTCTCTAGCAGGTGAGTGTCCAGATGAGTAAAATTTCCTTCCATTCAAGGAGTTGTGTCTTAGTCTTGTTGACTGTGTGAATTTTGGATCCAGCAAAGGAAAAGTGTTGCTGCATCACCACGCAACAAAATAAAGAATAAATACTAATATATCTTTAAAAGGGGGGGAAATTTTTGTGGGTTTTTTTTAAATTATTATTTTTGTGTCTAAATTTTTATCTGGGGACTGAAATTTCTTGCAGTCTTCATCAGAGACCACTGACTTTTTAGCAGCTGCTCGTGCTTCTGTGACTTCATTTCGGAGCATAATTAAGAACTGACAATAAGGAGAAACAGCCACGTGTACATAACCAAGGGATATTTGGGGGGGTTGAAATCTTCTATTTTTGGCCTTTTACCAGGAATCTCTCAAATTGCCTGTGGTGGTGACAAAATCAATGGTAATGTAACAGGATCTTTTGGCTAAAAATAAACCTTAATTGAATGCTTGTGGAACTTGTCACCTTATTCTAGGAATCAACTGAGGGATCTGTGTCCTGACCTGAGTCAGGATATTTTAGGGAGTAAATGGTCATTTCTAGAAAATCATGCAGATTTTAGGATGCACTAAGCCTTCTCCAAGGCTTGAAAAACAAGATCAAAGCTGCCAAAAATGGGATTCACCTGACTTAGGGGTAATCATCCAAAATTCTGGAATTTATATTGGTCATCCAGACTTCCTCACACCAACCTTTACAAAGCCAAATGCAGGTGAGATTTGTAGTAACCAGTGTCTGCAAACACCTTTGAAATCTAAAATCCTCCTTTCTGGAACCATTTAGGATCCTCTCCTGGAGGAAGCATCTTAGATTATAATTATTTTATTTTGGCAACATAGACATTTCTGGTTTGTCTGTGCCTTTGTCCACATAACATTGATATTTACAGAATTATTTAACTGCATTAACAGTTCTTTTATTAGATGTCCTTCTGTAATCCTTACTTTTCCTGTAAAGGTGAGCAAGATCTATCTGCCCTGCGTAGAATTCATACTGGCATCAGCAGAAATGTGTATTAACTGTCTCAAAATTAAAATTATGGTTTTTTTCTTGAAATATTAAATTAATACCCAGAATTCATTTTCTAGCAGACTGAGTCCAATTCAAATTCAATGAATAATTTCAGGGAAAAAAACAAAAGGTGGGGAAAACTGCTTGGAAATCCTAAAAATATTTAAGTTTGAATATTAAAAAACAATCTTCATTACTTGCTTTTCATCAACTGCTTAAGAATTAATCAGCCTCAGGAAAATAAACCCACAACATATTTGTAGGAAATCCTAAAATGAGATGCGATATTTCACTTTAAACTCAATGTTTCCTGTTTGTTCCAAACTTATTATTTCTTTTTTCCAAAAAAAAATAAATCTGCTTTTGTTTCAGCATTTCAATCAACTTTTCCAGTATTTAATTTTCCTGTTGCCTAAGAAAAGTCATTATTAACTGTGCCTGAACTGCTTCCTCTACTTGAAACATAGGGAAGTGTGTAGCAGCTTTCATACTTCAATAAGATGTTTTTTCTCAAGTGATATTGTGCTTACCTGAGTCAACCCAGACATTTTCTGGAGTCAACAGTCACTTGCAGAAAATAATTCAGATTTTTGGATGTACCAAGCCTTTGCCAAGAAAGAAGGACACAGAGTTTCTTCTATACCTCTGGTGTGGGTTTATATGGATGGTTTCTATACACTATGGCCTAGATCTTATAAAATCCCATCCGAGCTCCTATTTCATAGATACTAAAGGAATATACAGGAAGGAACTCCACATTTAAAATGTGTCTCTAAAGCTCTCTTTGTCCTCCTAAGCTTTCCTTTCAACGGGCATCATCCAAACCATTGGTTTCCCCTCTGACTTGGGCAAGGTGCCTGAATTTCCACCACTTTTTCCTGTGCAGGATGTGATGCGTTTGTGCCTTGACATCCACCAGGACCAAGTCAGCCCCTGACAAACCTTTTGTGCACAAAGCCAAACACAAGAGAATGAAATGCCCGAAGGAACTGCACTGCCCTGACTGAGTTCATTCTCCTGGGTTTCACAGACCGGCCTGAGGTGGAGATTCCTTTGTTTGGGCTCTTCCTGCTCATCTACGGCACCACTTTGGTGGGGAACGTCAGCCTCATGGCGCTCGTCCGGCTTAACGCCTGCCTTCACGCACACATGTATTATCTCCTGAGCAATTTATCCTTCCTAGACTCAGTTGTTCCTCTGCCATCGCTCCCAAGATGCTGGTGAACCTCTTGGCCCGGCATAAAGCCATTTCTTTCCTTGGCTGTGGGATGCAGATGTTCCTCTTTGCTGCCTCCGCCGAGTGCCTTGTTTTGGCTGCCATGGCCTACGACAGCTACATGGCCGTTTGTCAGCCTCTCCTCTACTCTGAGGCCATGTCCCACAGGATCTGCACCTCCATGGTGGCTGAGGCGTTCCTCAGCCAGGGGTCTGACCTCGCTGGTCCACACCTGCCTCGCATTCTCACTGCCGTTCTGCGGCTCCAGATGGATCAACCACCTCTGCGACATCCCGCTGTTGCTGGAGCTCTCCCGCTCCGACACGCGCCTCAACAACGTCCTGCTCATCACCCTGTGTGGCCTCATCCAGACCAGCACCTTCCTGAGCATCGCTGTGTCCTACACCTGCATCCTCAGCACCATATTCCACATCCAGGTGGTTGAGAGCAGGTACAAAGCCTTCTACACCTGCAGCTCCCACCTGACGGCCATCGCGTTGTTCTACGGCTCCCTCCTCTTCACCTATTTAAAGCCCAGCTCCAACCACTCCTGCTGGGACACAGACAAAGTGGTGTCTGCATTTTACACTCTTGTCTTTCCCATGCTGAACCCCCTGATTTACAGCCTGAGGAACAGAGAAGTGAAGGATGCCCTGAGGAGGACAGTGGAGAGGAAGGTCTTTTCTCAGAGTGTGTTTCTGGTCCAAAACACAATAAAAGCACCAGTGATGGGAACCATTGGGCTAAATGTAGGTGAGTCATTAGGAATATCTGCATCGGGGTTTGCTTCCCAGGTCCATCTGGTAATCACTGGGAAAAAGCAATCAACTGAGAAGGTGATTCACCTTATCAAACAGAAGCTCAGGTCAGGTGGATCCCATCCCAGAAGGATCCAGCGGGTGATGATTCTGGAACTACAAGGTCTTTAAGGTCCCTTCCAACCCAAACAATCCCAGGATTCCATGATCTCTTTCTCCTCACTGTCCATAATGGGTCTATCCCAAATGCAGAAGAAAGTTATATTTTTGCAGATTACAATTACCGAGACAACTCTTCGCCAAGATGTTTGAAAGAAAAGTCCAATTAAAACAATTATGACATATGGGTGTGATTCTCTGTATTAAATTTGGAAAGCTAAAAGCTTTTGCACAGGGAAAATACTTCCCTTATTTGACAGCCAGTTCTGCCATACCCGCTACAAAGAAAGAAGTCTCTTATTTATTTATTTACTTATTTGTGTTACTATATTTTTGTGGCTGGACTTGTTCAGGTATCACTAGGCACCTCCCTGCCTGTTCTGCTCCCCCCAGACATTTTTCATGCTTGTTCTCCTCCTGCGTTCTTGACAGTTTTACTATTTGCATATATTTTTCCATCATCTCTTTCTGCCTGCGGACCACAAGGCCTTGTTTCCCTTCCCACAGCATAATTAGGTTTTTATTTCTGCCTAATTGTGTTACGAAATGCCTGTTGGTGGTTATGAGCCTGGCACTGTTACAAAACACACACACTGATATCAAGACAGACTTTTATAGCGCACCGGTGTCTGGATTCAGTATAAACAAGTATTAATTGTATCCTGGTACAACATGAGTATGGTACTTCTGCTTTGGCTGCACAGAATTCCTGACATTTCAGCACTGGACCCTTTTTTTGGTGGATTTTCCACTTGCTGATGTCTGTAGAAGCCCTCCTAGTTGCCCTTGACTGCTCCTTGTCACTCTAACCTGCAGTTAAACAACAGGTTTCCTAATCCCATCCTTTCCAAGCCCATGGAACGCTCCCCAGTGACAGAGGCAGGGTTAGATGGGATATTTGGAAGGAATTCTTCCCCATGAGGGTGGTGAGGCCCTGGCACAAGTTTTCCAGAAAAAATGTGGCTGCCCCATCCCTGGAAGTGTTCAAGGCCGGGTTGTTCAGGGCTTGGAGCAATCTGGTGGAAGGTGTCCCTGCCCATGGCAGGGGAGTGGAATTCTATGATCTTTAAGGTCCCTTCCAATCCGAACCATTCTGGGATTCTGTGATTCAATGATAATCAGGACTTTGTTTTACAAAGTGAAAATGGTAATTTCGCAGGCTAGCAACCTCAGAGGAAGCGAAACCTTCCTCCTATGGATTGAAAACATCTCTGTAACCCTCCCCTGTCATGTTCTTCCCAGCTTTCAGCTCCCTGCGCCAGGTGTCCAAGGTCCAACTCTGGGATGGCCCAACCGTGGCTCGGGCTGCTGAGAAACCAGGCTGTGGGAAGAGCTGTGAGATCGTGGAACCATTAAGAATGGGAAAGACCTCTGAAATCGAGCCCAAACGTTAATGCAGCATTAACCATGTGTCCTAAGTGCCATATCCCAGTAGGGAGTTACGAGTACAGTCAGCGGCAGAGTTGGAGCTGTGAGTGGCTCACAGAGCCAGAAGGACACGTAACAGCAGGGAAATTATTATAATTACACCAGAAAATGACTGTCATTGCGCAGGGGAAAAAATCGGGAATAGTCTGACAGCGCTGCCTGAGGCGGTGTCAGCACCAGTGATGTCATCGCCGCGCGACAGCGATGCCCGATCCCCACAGCGCTGCATCCCGGCAGCGCTGGGGGATGGCATAGGACATCCTGCAGATCCCCAAGTGTCCATGACGCGAGAGCAGTGCGGGAACCGCTCCGGAGACTGGCGGAGGGGCCCTGCCGGGCCCCAGCAGCGGCGATGGCGGAGGTACCGCTCCGCGCTCCCGCCGCGCCGCAGGGACTACAACTCCCAGCGTGCCCCGGGGCGGCGGAGCGCGCTGATTGGCTCAGCGGGGCGCGCTCCGCCCGCAGCGCCCCCTGCCGGCTGCGGGTGGCAGCGCAGCGGGGGCGCCCCCGCGTGGCGGCTCGGCCCGACCGGGACAAACCGGGACAAACCGGGACAAACCCGCACCTCCACGGTGTGGAAGTGCCGCTCGAATCGGTTCTGCCACGGGAGAGAAGATTCCAGTGGGTTGTGACACAGCCTCGGGAAGCAGAGCAGATGTGTGTGAAGACCGACAGAGTGGGAAGGACTTCTAGGAAAAGGAGTTTTCCCATTACAGGATCGGGCTGGTGTGTGAGCTGTGCCCATGGAATGGCACTGGGAGGCACCACTGGCAGCTTTGTTGTCCTTCCACCGTCCCCAAAATTCTATTAAGCTTCTGCGTTCGAGGTTGGAATGGGAGGAGGAGTGCTGGGAGTTGTGACCAGCTTCCCAGTGTTCTAATTCTTGACTGTAATCCCGGTGCTGGAACAAGATGGGAATGTTAACAAAGTTTCAGGAATCCTCCTAGAGAGAGCTGTAAAGGACAGCATCCTTCACAAGGCAACTGCACTGAAATTAGAGCTGAAATTAAAGCTAATTAACTTTCCTTTGTCTCCTGATTTCTAGTATAACACAAGTTTTCAAAGGGGAGAAAAAAAGTGGGTTTTAAAACTTGTCCTTGGCAAATGAATCGTGACTTTGTTAATTTGGTTACTGTAGATATCAGGCAAAGCATATTGTCTGAGAACGAATTGTTATCTCATTCTCAGTAAGGAAGATGAGTAAAAGTCATGTGCTGGTCAGCAAGAGATTCTTCCCCCACTTCCCAATTCCCAATCCAACCCTCAGGGTTTGGTTGCTTTCTTAGGTGCTGTTGCTCAATCCTGATCCTCCCACCTGACGGGAAAGCAGAAACTCACTGAAACAGAGAGATGGGGCTGGCTATGGCTGAGGGTGATATGGGGAAAGGGGTAGAACTGTCTCCTCCCAGTTACTTCTGGAAAAGTAACTTAAGGCCCTGGAACAAGAAGAGAAAGTTTCCAGTTGATCTAAAGTAACGGTGGTGTCACTTTCTCTTCCCGTTCCTCAGCCTCTCCGTGCACTGGTGGTTCTTATGCTGGATGTGGCTGTGGAAACACAGATTCTCAGTTCCCTTCCTCTTTTTTTTTTTCCAGTCTCTGCAATTCCCAGCTGCTTCCCAGCTTGTCATCCTTGTTACTACAGGTCTCTCTGTGGCTGTGGTGTGACTGTGGGGCCGCTTAGGTTGAAGTAGTTTGGGAAGCATTCTTTTCTGTGGACTGAGCTGCTTTTCTGGCCTCTGGAATACAGCAAGAAAGTATTGAACCCTCCCATTCCCACCTGATGAATTTTGTGATGTCACAGCCTTGCAAGGAGGACTAATCTGGTGATGCAAAGGACAAGGGCTTCCAGTAGAAAACTTTGGAAGTGGATCTTCTTTCCCTTCCTAGGCTGACAGAGACAGTCCTCCATGTTCCTCTTGAAGTTTATGGGGGAGGGGGGTAGAGTCTGGTGACTCCAGAGTACACAAGAGTAAACACAGGCAGGGAAAAAGGTCGGAATTGCCTTTTTCAGGCACTCCCCACTGCTAGTTGAACCTGGCTGAGGCAGGGATGCAGGCGCCTAGGAATTCCAAGAAAAAGCTTTTTCGTGTGGTCATGCTGAGCCTGCTGGTCTCTGCTGAACAAAATTTCCTGGATTAAGTAACAATGCTGCAATTCTGGCTTCTTTTTCTTCCCAATCAGAAACTCTTGTTTTACTTGGTGACCTAAGAAATGCCCACGTGGTTTGGCCTTGGAGCCGCTCCCCCCCTCAGGCTGTTGTTTTAGCTGATGTCAGCCTGTTGCTCAACCTGCACCTCCTGACTGCAGAAATGCTTTGTAAGAGAACCCTTTTGGGCCTGACTGAACATCCTCACCGCTCCCTGGATTCCTGGCATCTCAACCAAATCCTGGCAGTTCACCCTTTGCCCTCGAGTCGCTGGCTGAGGAGTGGCTGGCTGAGCTCCTCCATGTGTCTCATGACTCTGGAGCTTTTAGATCCATCCTTTGGCCAAGCCAGCCCTAGAAACTGGCCAAAACCGCTGTTTTCTGCCGGTCTCTGCCTGCAGAGACCCTGGTGAACACTCTAAGGGTGGCTGGAGACAGGGAAAGGAGACAGACAAGGCATGTGGGTGAGGAATTCAGTCTCCCCTTTTTGGCAGCCTCGAGTCGTGGGAATGTTTCAGCTGCAAGGTGCAGCTTTACACTGAACCTACTTCTCCCCTGAGGGTTGTGTCCCTTCACAGTGGCTTTCAGAAGGAACCAGGAGCACCAAACACAAAGCAAGGAAGGGCCTGGCCTGTGCTAAACAAGTGTGGAGCGGAAATCTTGGTTTTTTTCTTGTCAGACTGGAAAGTTCCTGATTTGAGTAGTTTCAGTCTTGGTCATCACTGCCTATTTAGACAGGTTTTGGGCAGTGTGGCCATGCATGACTGAGCAAGCTACTCATAGAGCAACTGGGTGGAAGAACTGATTCCTTAGACCAGGCAGAGCATTCCTCTGGCTGCCTTAAACCTGAAATTAAGGTGGCTGCTGTCCAAGGGCAGTCTGAGAGCTTTGCTACCACACAAAACTGATAATTTTAGTGGGAGCATCTTCCCAGCATTTTGACCACGACCCCAGGGCAGCAAGACCTGGTGGCCAAGGTTTAAGAGCTGGTGGTCTGCCTGGAGTTAATGGTTCTGCCCAGTCTGGAACAGCCAGATGTGATTGCTGAGGAGTCCATATGTTCCTGTGGCTGCCCTCCCCTGTTATCTCCCTGCCCTGATGGAGCAGGGGGCCTGCTCTGTCACTGTTTTATTGGCTGCTGGAATGCTGATATCTGTGGGCTTGGCCCAACATCTGTAAAGTTAAAGACAACGACTTAATCTGACCTATTTATTACTATCATGGTCAGGCCTTGCTCTAATAGAGACTTATTTTTTCCTATTTTATTTCTCTCTTCTAATTTTATGGCTGTCCCCCCCCACACACACAAATGCTGGTGGAATAAGTTTGAAAAGGGAGAACCAGGTTCTTCCCAGTTTGTTCAGTAGGCAGCTGCTGCTGGCTTGTGGAAGGAGCTGTGTCCAGCTCATCCAGAGTTGACTTTTCAGGGACAATACTCCACTTTTCAACACTATCTGGCTGCTCCACAGGTCACGTACGTAGGAGCAGGTCCAACTCAAGCCCCTTGAAGTGCTTTTAAATATTTTTACCTTGATGCCAAGGTCTGGGATGTGACTTAGGAGGAAATTACACCCAGCAGGAAAGCTGTGGAGTTGTGGCTCCATCTCAGCTGCATGAACCACACGGGTGTTTTCAGTGTCTCTTCACAGCACAGCAGGAACCTGTTTTTCCCACAGGCTCCCAGAAAACTCTCCCTGCTTTCTCACCTCTTGTAGACAACATCCTCCAAGTTTTCTAAGCCACTACATCGATTTAATCTCTTCACTTCCTCTAAAATAAGCCATGAAATGAGTTCCTGGAGAGACCTGCTGAGCAGCAGCAGCAGTTTGGAGGTGCCCCCCGCCCATTCTGCCTGACAGAGATCATGACATGGGCCACTGCTTGTTTTTTGTGGTGCTTTATCGGGCTCCTGCATGTTCTTTAAGCCGGTTTTTAACCGCCACTTCCCTGTAAAAGCTTGTTTCTTCTCATCATGCTTGAAAGCATTTGCCTGCCAGCCCCTTTTCTGGGTGGCTGAATATAAAAGCAGACACCACCTTCTCTGGAAGGCTTTGTAATATCTGTTCAAGATGCTACAGAAACTGTGCCTAAGGAACATCCTCACAAAATTAACTGAGGCCTGGGGTGCAAACTGTGGTCTGAAATAAAGAATCAGTGTCTCTGTGGAGGGTAACAAATCCAGTTTTTGTGGAAAACAAGGTGGCAGCATGAGGGGCAGGGAGGATAGACACCTCTTTTTGATTCCCAGATGAAACCTCATCTTTAAAAAACAACATTTTGCCTGTGTATCCTACTCAAAATGAAAGCTGCCTGATCATTCATGAGGGCTTGGATACTCCCCAGTGTTTTCCAGGGGAATTCATGGTAGGAAGGAGGTGATCCTTTGGTATATTGAGAAATTTCCCTGTGGTTGTTGACTTTAAATGGGTGGTTCTATTTGCTATTTTTTTCCAGTTTTACAGTAAGTTAAATACAACAGAAATAGAGAACAGGAATGATACCCACCCCCTGGTTTTAACACTTTGTAAATCTGAGAAGGAAATAAAGTGGATGGCACTGCAGGAGGATCATGACAGTGTAGCAAATGTTGTGGATTGTGGCCTGTGGTGGAATGTCAACATCCAATTATTGTGACTTTTGCAGCTTGGAAAAATCTGTTGTGGAAGCTCCAGTATGTGCAGCTGGTGCACAGGATGCCTTTGGAATCCAAACTGGAGCTTTTCTGTCACAGATATTGAAGTTGGTCTTGAAATTAGTTTAAAAGGGGCTGATACATGCAAGTAAATTCACCAAATTCTGCTTCTGGCCATGCTGGGCTGGCAGAATTATCATGTTATTAACAATGTTTTTCCTCGCTCTATTAACTCGAAGTGTATTTTTAGAGGCCTGTAAAAATAAATAATAAATAATAAATAAATAAAATAAATAAAAATAAAATCAAGAGTAGTGTGGACAAACTAGAGAATTGTTATCTACGATATTTCATTCAGACTGTATGCAAAAATGTTCAAGAGAGAGAAAAAACTGTAACAGAGTTTAGAAAATGTTTGCCTGTTTAAAACAGGGTTTATATTAGAGGTTTACAAAATCCTTTAGTCTGTTTTCGGGACTTTTTTTTCCTGAATCAGAATAGCCTCGTGTTCAGTCTCCAAGGCAAATTTCCCAGCATAACTTCAAACATCCTTTGTCTTTCTGTCTTTGGAGAGTGTTTCCAGGAACCAGCACTTCTGTGTTCCCCAGTCATTTGCATTCTGTGCTGTAAGTACCCGGTGAAAACCCAGTGAAATCCCGGCTTTCCCACGTGGAGAAATTTGGACACCTAAAAGAAACAACTGAAAAACTTGCACCACGTTTTGCCCAAGGAGCTACAGAAGGAGTTTGCAGTTAATCTCACAGAGCAAATGGAGCCCAGATGTTTTTAGTAAACAGCTTTCAAAACTCACAGTTGAGATCAGTGTCAAATTTCCCCGACACATGATCAACCTTGGAGCCAAGTTTAGAGTTGCTTTTGTGTTTACAGAAAGTCTGGGACCTGAATGACACTGAAATTCGTGGGTGGAATGGAGGTTCTCCATAACAAATATTTGACTGGATGCAGTTTATCTTATTTACAGGACTTTGAGCTTTGGAAAAAAGAAAAAAAAAAACAAACAAAACAAACAGGTTACTGTATTTTTGTTGATTTAATATTCAGCACTTTCTTGTTCACTGGATCTGGGACAGTTGTTCATTTTTAACTGAGATCTGTTATTAATCTGTAATTAAACCATCACAGTATAATGAAGCATTTTAAAGCTATAGGTGAACCATTTCTACAGATGTTAAATGAAATTTTGTGCATTCATGAGCATTCTGGCTCTCTCTGATCACACCAAGGCAGCCCTCCTGTTGAAGGTCTAACTGTAAGCCTAAGTCACATGCCAAGTTTTTTGCTCAGGGACTGTATCAGCAAAAATCTGCCTCAGAATTTACTTTGAGCAAATATTGTCCAGTATTTGCTTAGAAGTCCTGTTTTCAACCCCCAGGAAGGTCACTGTGATCATTTGCGAAGGTCATGCAGGAGAAGGCCATAAGTAGAGTCAGAATAAATGATATTAAAGTGGGTGTAAGAGTCATGGAAACTTTCCCTTCAGGTATATCTTGATCTCTGACTTGATGACCTTTTATATTTATATGGAGACATTCATCAAAGAAGCCCTGACTATTTTTGTACACCTAAAGCTCAGCATTACTGTCCCTAAATTGGCAGATTTTAGGGTCTGTGCTCTGTGTACGATCTGTAAACAAGAAGAGCTTGCTCCATTGTTCCTGATGGGATATTATCCAAGGGAAAACAGAGATTGTCTTCAACAATCTGAAGCTTGTGTAGGCAGACAATGATTTTGCCTGTAGGCAGCCTGAATATGCCTTTACTTCAGACCAACAAAGCAGCTGAGAGAGATGTGAATTCAAAATCCACACACAAGGATGGGAGAGGCCCTGGGCCTCGAACACTTCCAGGGATGGGGCAGCCACAGCTTCTTTGGGCAACTTATGCCAGGGAACAATTCCCCTCACAGGGAACAATTTCCTCCTAAATGTGAATGTTACTTGATGGGAAGTCCAGCCTAATAAGGTGATGCTTTTAGCAGGCTTCTTCCCAAGAATGCTTGTAAAGTTCTTTAGGAAGAAATTCTTTACTATTTAGAAAGAAATTCTTGGCTGTGAGAGTGGTGAGGCCCTGGCATAGTTGCCCAGAGAAGCTGTGGCTGCCCCATCCCTGGAAGTGTCCAAGGCCAGGTTGGATGGGGCTTGAAGCAACCTGGGATAGTGGAAAGTGTCCCTGTCCGGGCTGGACTTTAAGGTCCCTTCCAACCCAAACCATCTGAAGTTTTTATGATTAAATGCATCTTCAGGAAGAACAGCACAAGATAAAAGAAGGCTTAAACCAAACCATGAGGAAACAGCGTGAAGTAAAGTCGAAATTAAAACACTAGTTTGAGATAGGGAAGATCTGGGTATGGCTGAACATAATCTCATGTAAGACCAGAGTTTTGAATTCTTCACCTTGGTCACCAAGGCATGACACACGGCTGTGCAACCCCATGTTTCCTCTCCTGCCCACGTAAATCTGCTGTCACCAAACATCATGGGCATTGTGCAACTCACAGTGGATCCAGAAAGCAGAATCTGGGACTTCCCTAATCTCACTGACGTTAAATCACGGGTGGCACAGACTGTCCCAACTGCAGAGGAAATATTGCTGTTATAAACTTCGTAATTATAAAGGTCTGTTTGATGTTCCTGCGAGCTGAAAACACTCTGGTGTGAACACAATCATACTAGTCTGCCCAGCAGCTATGACTTTTTTGTTGTTGTTGTTGTTTTTTACATAAGTATTAGTGTGGGAGGAGAACAGGAGATTTCAAATGTACCTGGCAGCCTGAAGCAATGGGTATGACCCACGTTATCTTATAGATCTTAATTACTTCTGATGTTTAACCGACAGAAAAGGGTGAAACAAAGGAAGGCAGAGGCTCCCTGTTCCCTCCAGGCTGTTTGGAGCTGCCTGGAAAAGTGCTGTAGAAAGAACTGGTTAGAGGAAAAATTATTTAACCTGAGTTTACAGGCTCAGTATGTGGAGGAAATACTATTTAATCTGAATTTACAGGCTCAATACGTAGAAGAAATATTTAATCTGAGTTTACAGGCCCACGAAGTTAAATTTCTGATGGATTTCAGCGTGAACATTGGCTTCGTAAAAGCCAGGATTGAACGCTGGCTTGGTAAAAGCCTAGATCTTGGGAGCTCGATGTTAAAAGATGGTCTCGGTTAAGCAGGAGGTTTCTAGCCCTCGAAGTTGCACTCTTAATCAGCTTAAAACTACAGAAAGCACAAAGTAAAATAGTCCAGTGGTGATTGAAAATAAATGAGTGAACTGAATGACTAAAGAACCCGGTGTTTATTGAAAATAAATGATGGCACTGACTGGGACAGCACTAAAAGCAGCTGAAATAACCATCTCGTTACCAGAGGGCTCGGTTTTTTAACATTCGCCCTTTGATTTTTCATTTTTCTGGATTTAGATTGGATTTTTAGAAACATTTAGAAACGCTTTGGGGGCGTGTTTTGGGGGCCGGGGGCAGGCCGCGCTCCGTGATCCCTGAGGGCTTTTCCAACAGGACCAACCCCATGATGGCGGAGGGGGCTGAGGGAAGCGGCGCGCGCGGATCCCGCCCCCGGGGTGGGCGTGGCCTGGGCGGGTGCTGAGTCATGCTGGGCCAGCAGAAGCGCGGCACAGAAGCCCCGCCCCTCGGTGGGTGCGCCCGGCGCGCGGCGATATAAAACGTGCGCAGCGGGGCGGGCGGCCCTCACAGCGCGTCGGCGGCGGAGCGGAGCGGGTTCCTGCGTCAACAGTGCTTGGACGGAACCGGCCGCGCTCGGGCCCGCCGCGCCCCCTCCCACACACCCACAACACCACCGCTCACACAGCCACCGCCGTACCCACCGGAGCACCCAGCCATGGCAGCGCCCCCCTCCCAGGTGCGCCAGAACTACCACCAGGACTGCGAGGCCGCCGTCAACCGCCAGATCAACCTGGAGCTCTACGCGTCCTACGTGTACCTCAGCATGGTGAGAGGCGAGGGGTAGAGGGGCCGCACGCGGGCCCGGCGCGGTGGGGGGGGGTCACGGGTGCCGGGCGGTGCCTGCGGGCGCAGCTCCTCCTCTTCCTCCTCCTCCTCCTTCCCCAGCGCCTCCGGGCCCTTGTGGGCCGTCCCCTGTTTGTAGGTGAGGCCCTTTATCTCGGTGTTGGCGGACCCCGCGGCCGTTGCCCTTGTGGGCCCCGTTATCAGCCCTACTCAGCGGCTCCCGGCCGGCTCTGCCCTTGGGGCTGGGCTGGATAGCAGGACCTGCCTAGCGAGGCGCTTGGCACCTTTCCCGCGGGCGTGCTCGGCTCCCAGGCACGGTTTTTCTTTAGTCCGTGAATCAGGAGGAATCCGCGGTTTCCTTGGCCCTGTGTCTACTTGTCTCGCTCGGCACGAGGGTCCGGTTTTAGCCACGCTGAGCTGCTCTGGCGCAAGGAGCAGCTCTGACCTCTGTGCAGCTTTAGACGTGCAGGGAACTTGAGACTTTCCGGTGGCATTCCACAATGTCGTGGCGTGTACATCTAGCACTTTACGGCTTGTTTCTGTGTTACTGTAAAGGTTTTAACGCTGTTTTGTTCTTACGTTGGTGGGTGATAGTGATACACAGAGCACCAGTGTCTTGCTTTGAACCTCCAGGCTGCTGGTTTAGCAGCAGAGAATTCTGTAGTAGTTTGGGAAATAAGTGGCAGTTGATACGAAAGTTTCCATTGGATCCTGCTTATGGCCCTGACTGAGGAACAGACAAGCTGTGTGATGGCTTCTAATTGCTGTTAAAGGGGGTTTTTTTTGGCTTTCAAAACAGTATTCGCCGTTGAAGTGATATTTTAGTTCCATTTGTGTTTTAAATGCGATACTGATGTTTTTCTCCAAAAATAGCAAGTGTACTCTTTAGTCTAATCCCTGAAAAGCCTAGGGAGGCATGGGAGCTTTATTGCAGAAGTACCTAAAAGTTAATGGCCACTCAGCTGGTGTTGCAAGTCATAACGCTGACTTGTGATCATTGTAAACAAGCTCGAGCAAACAAAGGGAAGACTTCTCCATGAAAAAGGCTTTTCAAGGCCGCAGTTTAAGGCATTTGAATGGTGATCAGAACAGGTGTCTGTGGGGTATCGGGGATTTCTTTGTATCTTCAGAACTGAACCAAGGACACAACTACCAATTGTGTCCTTGGTAGGGATACAGGTTAAAATTTAATCCTAGTTGGAAAAATAGTAAGGGGAGGGTTGTTCCACACTGCCTTGCTGTCTGCTGGCCTTAGCTTGGACTCGGGCCATCCTGAGGCAGGGCTGAGAGGAGACACATCTGAAGCCACACTTTAAGCTTGGCTTGGGATTCTGAGCCTATGAATCCTTCTTTTTCAGTCCTACTATTTTGACCGGGATGATGTGGCTCTGAAAAACTTTGCCAAGTACTTCCTGCATCAGTCCCATGAGGAGCGGGAGCACGCAGAGAAGCTGATGAAGCTGCAGAACCAGAGGGGAGGGCGCATCTTCCTCCAGGACATCAAGGTGAGGAGTGGGCTCTCCTGGCCCAGAACTACGTTTGGGGGCTGGGAGGAGGTGGGCTTCCCTCTGGGTCCTCTCCCAGAAGGAGCGGCAGCTGACACTGGAGGAGCAGAGTCATTTGAGATGTGTAGTAATTTGATAATTATGCTGATTGACTAAGAAAAAGTACTTTTTGTGTAAGAAGAGGGCAATGGTTTCCTGTGGCAGAACAAGAAGGCAACCGGTTCATCATTAAATTTAACAGCAGAAGTGCTCTGTGCACTGTTTTGAGAAGTGGGACTGGGGGGTTGCATTCAGTTGTGTTCTGAGAGTGCACATCAGGTGTTTGTTACCTAAATGTCTGAACTTGGTCCAGACAAGCTTTGAGGGTGGTCTAAAGGCTTTGCTCCCTACTGATCTGTGGGTACTTAGAGAAAACATGGGCTGTGCTTTCCCCTGGCAGAAGCCAGACCGTGATGACTGGGAGAATGGCCTGACTGCAATGGAGTGTGCCCTGCACCTGGAAAAGAATGTGAACCAGTCACTGCTAGAACTGCACAAATTGGCAACTGAGAAGAACGACCCACACGTAAGTGGAGGCTGAGCCCGAGAATGTGGCTGTGCAAGGAGGGGGCTTGGATGTGTCTAACTGTGTGGGTTTAGGGCTGAGCTGTGTGTCCTTGATGTTAATAAAGGTGAGAAAAGGTGAACCGGGGGTGCAGCCCTTCCAGAGGGAAGGGCCCAGGTGTCAGCCTGTCCTTTAGCCCTTTGGTGAGGTTATTGCTGTCCTTCCAGGAGGACTTTTATGGTACCTGAGACTTGTTTTATTTCCTCTGAAGTGTATTAAGCTTTATGGAGGCTTGTTTCTGAGGTGGTTGAGTTCTATCTTATGAGGCTTTTCTGCCACAAAATTCTGGTGTCACTTCTGAATGTTACAAGCCCTGATACTTGAGAACAGTGTCTGAAAACACAGGGCTCTTCACAGATGAAAGTTTTTGGCAAGGCTGGATTGAGGCTGCTTAGTATCAGGAAGAGATTAATGTGTGTGAATCCAAGTACTCTTGGGAGTGTCCCATGTAAGCTGGAGGGACTTTTAAAGAAAATAATAAAACTGGGCTGGTTTAGAGGTGTAAATCCTCACAGTTGTGAGTTTGCTGTGTAGTGGGGGAGTCAAAATCTGTTCAGAGACTTGGCTAATGCTTCCTGTAGTGAGGAAGAGGAGAGGCTTCCTGAGCTCTGCAGGGTTCTGGAGCCAGTGTGCCTGTGTAAGCCCTGCCTCACTTTGATCTCCTTCTGGCTTTGCTGAAGCAAAACTTAAAAGCTGCTTCCTCTCAGCTTGAAAGTTGTCATGCTGTATCCTCTCCTTTCTGGGCCTGAATTTAAACTCTCTTGGTCTCCCTTCCAGTTGTGTGACTTCATTGAGACTCATTACCTGGATGAGCAGGTGAAAGCCATCAAGGAGCTGGGTGACCATGTGACCAACCTGCGGAAGATGGGGGCACCAAAATACGGCATGGCCGAGTACCTCTTCGACAAGCACACCCTCGGGGACAGTGACAATGACAGCTGAAGCCTGGCCCAGGGCCACGCTGTGGGTTTCAGTGGGACTCCTACTTAATGTCCAGCCGTGCATGCAGCTTCAGCTACCTAGAGAAACAGTTCCATTCTCTGTACCAAATATCACCCCCCTTCTCTCTTGTGTTTTATGTACTGCCCTCCAGCCAATAAAGTGACTTGGTTCCAGCTGGCTTTTCCTGTTTAGTTTTGAGGGAGAGGAGGCAGCTGTAATGAAGGGGTGTGGGAGGTAAATTTTGTCATGTGGTGTGGGAGTCTTGCAGCTGGTGCTGAAGGCAGAAGTAGAACTTGTATGGTTTCTCTAAATTCCCGTTGCATGGGAACTAAAATGAGGAAATGAAACGATGGTCCTGGGCTTGAGCCTTGCTTTTATTTTCTGAGGGTGGGCAGTAAAGCTCAGCTGAGTGGTGTGGGCTACCATCCACATTTCTCTGAGCACTCAAATCTGTGGCAGGGGTGATCTGGAACTTCAGAAGGAAGCAATGTGGGGGCAGGTACTGCAGCTGCCTGTGCTGGTATAGACACCCTGTCTTACTCCAGTACTTTCCCAGTACTGGAAAAGAGCTAAGACAGGACTGGAAGAAGCACTGTGGGTCTGCATCAGTAATAATGTGACTTCCTTCAGTCCCTTACTTTCCCTGAAGTAGTGCAAGTCCTGCCTGAGGCTTGTAAGCTCAAGTTCTACTTCTGCTGTGAGGAGGAGGGAAGTAAGTATCTGTATTAACCATACTCCTGTTTTGGGCTACACTTGGCTGGTGCCTGCTGAGATATCAGCAATACTTAACACTCAGAGTCTTGGGTTTTGGCTAAAAATTGGGGTTTTGGTGGTTTTGTTGTTGCACCAGAAGTTGAGCTCACTCTGGTACCAAAACCAGGAGTAGCGTGTCCTTAGTGCTGGTTTTAGCCTAGGCTGGGCTCTAGCTGCATGTCCAGCACTGCCCTTCTGTTCAGGTGAGTGCCAGGTGTGAGGATAAGGAAGGTATCCTATGGAACCTTGTCTCCTTTAGCTGTACTGGTCCATCTGCTCCTCACCTGGGATCTCACTGGCCTCCATGATCACCTCCATCAGCCCCACGAAGTCACCTTCAGCCAGGGAGATTCCGGAGTCATTGGGGGACGGACTCTCTGCTCTTCTTGGCTCTTTTGTAGGGGGTGGGTTAGTGCTTCCATTCCCAGTGTCTCTTGTGTTCCTGGAAACCTCTGGATGCTGGTCTGGAGCGCTGGCTGCGTCTTCCAAGCTCAGGCTGTGAGCGTCGGGGCCCAGGTTCCCCTTGTGGGACCTCTCCAGGGCTGGAGAGGTCACGGGAGTGAAGGAGAAGCAAAGGGAGGTGCTGCCCCCGGGGGTTTTGTTACTGGGGGTGTGAAAGGCACCGGAATGCTCTGAGTTGGGAGGAGCTGATGCTGTGTTCTCCAGGGTTAGCCAGGGTGGCTGTGAAGCTTTCAAGCCCTTCAGGCTCTTGTAGCTGCCCTGCTTCTCCTGGTCAGGGGACTCTGCCAGGAAGGGGAATTTTGGGCTGTCGGATGCTGTGGACTGTGCTCCTGGGCTTCCTGTGGTGGCAACTTCCCTGGAGTTGTTCTTTTCCTCTTCCACTGTCACAGCTGTGGAGTCGGGACCTTTGCTCCGATCTGTTGGCCAGACGAAGGTTTCCTTGGCAGCTGAGCCCAGGGAGCTCTGGCTCTTGTAGACATCACTGGCCCTGGAAGGGGAGGCATTGACAATGACATCCCTCAGGGAAGTTGAGCAGGCAGCGATGCTGGAGAGAGCAGGTGGTTTCTTCCGGCCTTGGCGTCTGGAAGGGAAAATCATGGGGATGGAGCTGATGGGTGTCTGGGGAGCGCTGTAGAAACCGGGTCTCTCATAGAAGGGGGTTGACATGAAGGCATCAAACTCCCTTAGTTTTCCATCTTCGCTGTCCCACTGCTCCTGGGAGTCTCCCTTTGGCTGATTGATGCCACAAGGGCTTCCTGACTTCCCCATGTCTTGGTAGGTGTAGTGGGAGAAGGGCGATGCGGGGTCTCCTCGCCTGCGCAGCAGGTTCATCCGGGAGGAGGACCTGGAGAAGTTTGGTGACTGGACGCCCAGGAGGCGGCCCAGGTGTCCCAGTAACGGTGTGGAGTGGTTGGCTTCCTCGTTCTCCTTGATCTGCTCCAGGGGCTGGAACTCCATCTCTTCTTTCTGCATGCTGGGAAAGGCAAAGCAGAGCTGTTATGCAGCCACAAAGGGAGGGCGTTTGCGTTGCCGCTGCTGCCACTGGCAGGCCTCTCCCTGTACTGCTATTAAATGTGTTAGCCCCCCCAAAGCAGGGATGCTCACAGTACAGGTGAGTGGGGAAAAAGAGGTCAGAGTCATCCTTTTCCATGGAGGATGTTGGCTGTTGTCTTTGCGTGAGCCTAAAGGGCTCTTAGAGCAAGATTTCACAGACTATGGAGAAAGATATTACTACCCATTCTTGCTCCTCAGGTGTAATATCCTACTGAAGACCTGATCTAGGTGTAGCTGTGGACTGTTGTACACCCTGCACTGACCTGATATCAAAAGTGGAGCCAAGGAACGATGGGCGTTTGTACTCAGCGGTGGCTGCTGTGTAGGGTGGCTGGGGATCAGGCTCATTCCAGTAGAGGTCCTTCTCCAGGATTGGTAAATCCTGATGCATCTCATCCACTGCCATGAGGGAGACCTGCAGAAGACAGCAGGAATGTCACACAAGGTGAGCAGCCTCTTTTCTGTAGATTAAGGGATGCAGGGCAGGAGGAAGCAGTGTAGCACGGAAGTGGGGCAAGTGGCTGAGGTTGCTGTGGTTTCCTGTCACTTGGGTTGTTTTTCACAGAATCACAGAACAGACCAGAAAAGACCTCTGAGATCATCAAGTCCAACTCTTGATCCAACCCCGCCGTGGTTCCCAGCCCATGGCACTGATGCCACATCCAGTCTCACCTTAAAAACCTCCAGGGATGGTGAATCCACCACTTCCCTGGGCAGCCCATTCCAATGTTTGATTATTCTCTCTGTAAAAAATTTCTTCCTAATATCCAACCTAAACCTCCCCTGGCACAGCTTAAGACCGAGCCCTCTTGTCCTACTGCTGGTTCCTGGGAGAAGAGACCAACTCCCACCTGGCTCCCCCCCTCCTGTCAGGGAGTTGTAGAGAGTGAGGAGGTCTTCTCTGAGCCTCCTCTTCTCCAGGCTGAACAGCCCCAGTTCCCTCAGCCTCTCCTCACAGCACTTGTGCTCGAGTCCCTTCACCAGCCTCATTGCTCTTCTCTGGACCTGCTCGAGCCCCTCAATGTCCTTCCTGAACTGAGGGGCCCAGAGCTGGACACAGCACTCCAGGGGTGGCCTCACCAGCACTGAGTCCAGGGGAAGAATCACCTCCCTGGTCCTGCTGCCACACTGTTCCTGATCCAGGCCAGGATCCATTGGCCCTCTTGGCCACCTGGGCACACTCTGGCTCATGTTCAGCTCCCTGTCCATCCACACTCCCAAGTCCCTTCCTGCCTGGCTGCTCTCCAGCCACTCTGTCCCCAGCCTGTAGCACTGCAGGGGGTTGTTGTGGCCAAAGTGCAGGACCCGGCACTTGGCCTTGTTGAACCTCATCCCGTTGGAATCAGACTCTCTCCAGCTTGCCCAGGTCCCTCTGAAGTGCTCTCCTGCCTTCCAGCAAATCAACACAGAGATTTGATTCACATAGAGATTTGACTAATTGTAATGAAAATGATGCTGAAGGAGATAGAAAAAGGAGCAGGCTCACTAGGACAGATGGGCTCAGTCTTATGAAGGGCTGGAGGTGTGGAGTTGTTGCACAGAAGAAAGCAGAGGAGGTTGTTTTAGATAGATATAGGGTAATAAAGATGGAAACAGGAATAATGTGTCATTCAAAGGCAATGAGGGCCTGAAATCAGCAGCCTGCATTCATGCCATGTGCCAGAACACGGACTGAAGCTGCTGTTGGTCTCTGTGTACAAAGATAAGCCCAAAGCCCCAAATTCCTTGGTGTGGAAAACAGGTGAGGGCCTTCCTGTTAGGGCTCTTGCCCCACACCCTTTCTGGAGCCGGGGCTGTCCCCATGGCTGTGGAGGGACTGTCTCTCCATCCCCTCACAGGCAGGGAGGTGGGGGCAGAGGTTTTGCAGGAGAACTTGGTGACTGCACTGACAGGGTGGGAGGATCTTCCTTCCCTTTACCTGCAGGTTCCTGTCGATGAGCCAGTTGGCTTCAAAGTCGTCATCGTCCTCCCCAAAAGGGTTGATGAGTTGCTCGGCCACCTGCATGTGGAGAGCACACAGCAAAGGTCACCATGGTCATACCTGCCCCTTTCCCTGCAGGGAGAAGGCCTGTGGGGCAGGGGCAAGTGTGATGTCCCTTGAATTCCTAGAAAGGCTGCTCCTCCCAAAAAGGGGAGGGTTAAAAGGGGAGGCTCGCCAGTGGCTGGGAGACACTGGCACACACAGTAACAGCCCTCCTGCAGCCTAGTGCCTCTCTTTTCCCCAAACTAGTCAGAACCAAAAACTTAGGAAAGGTGCAGCTGGTCTCCAGGGTGACACACTTGAAAAATTAGAAGGTAATTCCCTCAGCCTCCCCTTGGCTTCCTGTTGTTGTGCACAGATCAAAGAACACACAGCTGGGTCCCTGGTGAGCTCACATGGGGAAAAACCCTTGGCTGAGTCATATTCCAGCTCCAGACGTATTTTCCTGGACTTACCTTTAACCAGCCAGCGTAGAAGAAGAACTGCAAAAATGTAAAGACAGGCACGAAGAGATCCAGTTCATGGCCAGGATATGCTTTTTCTGGATCTAGGAACTGCCTCCCAATCAGACAGGCCAGGAAGAAGCTGTAAACAGCCACGGTCACCACCTGGGAAAGATGCCAAGGGACACACCAGGGGAGCGTGAGTTCCCAGCATCTCCCTTCAGTTCCGCCCCACACATCTCCAAAGCCAGATTCTGGCTCTGCAGCCTTCGGAAAGTCTTGGATTCACTTATGACAGGCTGCTGTTTTGCAGGGGATGCATTCCCACATCAGAAAGCTTTAAATATTCCCTTTAGTTGTTGCATGAACTGTATGTCATTCCATGCTGTCCCTGGAATGAGATCTGTGTAGGTGTCACAGGGCAGTGGCAGAAGGAAGCACATGACATCCTGGATGGACTGAAAGCTGTCTCGTGGCTCAGTCCAAGCTGGGAAGCTGCTTCCAAGTCTGGAAGGGAACCCTGGCAGCCCTATTAGCTCCTTCTTTCCTGCTCCTCATGCTGAGCCTTTTTTCTATTTGCCTGCTTGCTTGCCTGGATCTCAGGCTATGCTGAGCTTTGTGCTTTTCTCTATAACCACGGGACTGGAAACTTCCCCTTTTCCAATTAACAGTAACTGAGACTCTCTTGATACAAGCAAGGGGGTTCAAAACAAGAACATACTTTCCCAAGGTGTTCCCCATTAACCTTCAGCAGCTCCTATTTCACAGTGGAGGGCATCAGTGTTATCCGAGTAGCTGGATTATAGGAGACAAAGGGGCAAGTTGGTGCCCAAGTGTCTGCCTGGGCTGTTAAATAGCTGAGGACACACACAGAGCTCACTCAAACCTGTGGCACAACTCCCCTGGAGCTCCCTGTCTGGAATGTGTGCCCTGCAAACTGGTGCAGGGAGTGGGTCTGTGGTCCCTGTGTTTTCCATGTACCTGTGTGGCACATGTTGGAGTTAGTTCCCCCCGGACAGGGGTGTGTCTATAGAGATGGATGTGTCCAAGTTAAGGAGATGAGGCTGGGATGGATGTGTGCTGCTGAGGTACCTATGGAAAAGAGATATGTATAGGTGGGGATGAGGGATTCAAGAGTATCCTGCATGGTCCATGTGTGAGGCAGGTATGGAGCACCTCTTCTACAGGTTGTTCAGCCTGGAGATGAGAAGGTTTTGGGGAGACTGAGGCCTTCCAGTACCTTAAGGGACTTAGAGAAAGGAGGGAGAGGGACCTTTTATATGGACAGATAGTGACAGAACAAGGGGCAAAGGTTTTAAACTGACAGAGGGCAGGTTTAGATTAGATGTTAGGAAGAAATTCTTTACTCAGAGGGTGCCCATGGCAGGGGGGTGGAACTTTAAAAGATGAGCTTTAAGGTCCCTTCTGATGCAAACCATTGCAGGATTCTAGGTAAGGATGTAAATGGGGATGTGCATAGGCAGGTGGTGGAGCAGAAGGTGTGGGGATCCCTTCTCACCTGGGTATAGACCAGGGGGATGCTGATCCAGTCGTATCCATAGAGTCTCCCACACTGGCTGCGCAGGGTGTTGAGCTCCTGCAGTGGGGAAAAGGAATGGCCTGTCAGAATAACTTTGCATCTCCTTGCTGAGGACACAGAGCCTCTCTGGAATTACTGTCCCCCATTGCTCCAGCCCATTCCCTCCTGCTGGCACCTCCTTTGAAAGGGAGGCTCAGTCAGGACTCCTGTTCCCGTGGTGCCCAGCTCTAGCCCAGCAGAGCACCAGCAGGATCTCACACATCCCTGGAGGAACTCCTTGCTGCCTGGGTGTCTCTGCCTGAGCCCAAGATCCCTTCCTAACTCACTTCCTAGCAGTTTATCTCCTCACAAAATGAGCAGCCAACAGGAGAGGCAAAAGGATGTCTCAGGAGTATCCATTTCTCTCTCCTGCCTATAGATAAGTATGCCAGAGGGAGATCTCTCTCTCTGGGCAGATGAATCCCACTTCAGACAACAGAAACCACGTGACTTTCTCTGCACATGAATACCAAGAAGGATGAGCTGCTCCAGAGTCTTTTTCTATGCAGCTGGGCAGGGATTGTTGCCAGGTCTTGCCTGCGGAGCATGGCCTGCTGCCCAGGACTATCAAAGGGTTTTCAATAGCAAAGTTTTCTAAAGGACCTTCATTGTTGGGGATTTTTTTGACCTCTTCTGATCTCTTCCAGATACCTGCTCTCTTGTGGCTCTCCAGCTGTATCCTAGAGACCTCCACTGGCTACTGCTGTTGCCTGCCCTGGAGCATGTCAAGGCTGATCAGAGATGGATACTTCCTATTCCCACAACTAAAGGTGAGTCCAATGGTTCCTCCCAGTCCCATATTTGAGAAAGATGTCACATAGCCCTCTCCTCAAATATATGTGACAGTGCTGCCATGTCAGTAGGCCATGGAAAGCTCTGTTCTGTCACCAGCTGGAGTGTGGCACTGGGAGCATTTCCCACCAAAGTTAATGGAACATCCCCGGGGATCCCCAGGATCTCCCACAGTTGCCTATTGTCTCTGTCACTCACATTCAGGATTCCTTGGAGCAGCACACTGTCCCGGATCCTCCCGTCATTCCTTGCCTTCACAGCCAGATTGGAGAACCACACGCATGGGATCCAAAACTTGTTGTGGGGGGAATTCAAGCTCTCAAACTTCTTGTGCTCTTCTGGTGTCATGAGGCCTGTGTGGAAGACAGTAAATGGAAAAGGGATGGCCACAAAGGGCCGAAAGGAACTGATCTGGTCTAAAATGAAAACATTTCAGGTGGTGGCCTCAGCTCTCCTTAAAACCATGGGAAAGACTCAGGTGCTCAGAACTCTGGGAGACATGCGGAAGGAGCATAAGTCTCATAGTTAAAATTTTGAGTCATAGAGGTTTGAGAGGTGGGATTTATGGGATTTCACTTTGGCTGTCTGCAGCACATCTGATCAGATCATAGTACTGCTGAGGGTACAACTGCCTAATGCCCACGGCTATTTGTTTGGAACGGCATAACATGTGTCCTAGCGTGCCTGTTTCTCTCTCTGGATCGCAAAGGGAACCCAGATAATGGGGGCAGGTGCAGACCTCTCCCTTTGGGCAGACTGGGAAACGTTGTACCTTCAGGAGCATCCTCCCAAAGAGGATTCAGGGAGCCCAGCAGTTAAGTTTGGAGATCTGAGGCTCCAATTCCCACCCGCTGTGGAAAACTGTTGCCTGCTGCAGACACTCAGCAGACTGCAGCACTATCCCACCTCCAACCTGAAGGTCAGGAGGCCTTTCCCAAGGCTCTCTGCCCCAAAAATAGCAGCCAGGTGGTGTTGCCAGGGCTGACCTGCCCTCACGACGTGCTCCATGCTGGGGAAGCGCTTGTAGACGGCAGTGCTGACTGAGCGCAGAATCAGCACGCTGACTAGGTTGCTGTAGCGCATCAGGGTGCGCCGCAGGAGCCTCCCGTACTCATCCTCCCCGTCCACATTGCAGGACACCAGGTTCATGATCCGGTCAGGCCACGGGATGCTCTCGTACTGAGCCCACCAGCGGGACACCACCAGCGCCACGTAGAAACCTGGAGGGGAGCTGAGCAAATTAGGCATCCCAAAGGAGTGGGAGAAGGAAGCTGAGCAAATTAGGCACCATAAGGGAGTAGGAAGCTCTGCTCTTCTCCTCTTCTTTTCTTCTAGTGCTCATACAGGGATGGGTGCAGGAATAACCAGAGGGGAATTCAGACCTTCGGGCTAAAAAGAGTCTGGGTTTCATGGTTTGTTTCATAGAATCACAGAATTGTTTGGGTTGGAAGAGCCCTTAAGTTCGTCTTGTTCCATGGACAGGGACACCTTCCACTAAACCAGGTTGCTCCAGAGCTCCATCCAACCTGGCCTTGAATGCTTCTAGGGATGGGGCAACCACAGCTTCTCTGGGCAACCTGTGTCAGGGCCTCACCACCCTCACAGGGAAGAATTTTTTCCTAAACAACAAAGAATTTCTTCCTAAAGAAATTTACAATCTCTATCAAACCAGGGAGAAGAAACGCTGTCCCGTTCCCCTCCCTGTGTGATCTCAGGCAGAGCTCCTTACCCAGCACGAAGGATACAGGGATTAGCTCAGCGTAGCTGTTGCAGTACAGTGCCAGCTTCTCAAACATCAGCCTTTGGCTCTCGCTCAGGATCAGCCTAAAAGGGACAAACAGAAGCAGCAGCCTCAGAGAAGAGTCTGGGCCTTGTTGGACCTGCTGGGCTGAGTGTGGCAAGGGAAGCCAAGGATGGGGAGTCTGTGGGTGAACAGCCCCTGTGAGCCTGGGACATCAGCCCACATTCCCAAAATACCCTACTGACCAGTCCAGAGGCCAGAGAACTGTGTGGTAAGTAATGCAGCCTGATGTCAGGGACCACCTTTATTTTCCTCGCTCAGGAGAACAATGTGTGGTACCAAGGGTCTGACACGGAGCTTGGAAGTGCACTGCAGTTCACTTAATGTCCTGGAAAACGTCAGTCCCAAGCTGTGCTCTCCCCTGAGTTCCTGCCTCTTAAAACTGCTTCCTTTCCTTCCCCCATCCTCCCTCCCTTTTCTTTCAGCTTTTTTTTTCTCCTCCACTTTTTCCTCTCCTCCTGCAAACAGAGGCTGATGAGTGTCTGTCCAGCATCCCTGTCCCAATCCCATGTTGCTCTGCTGTCCTGCTCCAGGACAGGCTATGTTGGTGTCAGGGTGTAAGGTGCTCACCTGTAGATAAGGCTGATGGTGAAGTAGAGTGAGATGAAAATCAGGAACTCTGAGTAGAGCAGTTTGTAGATACTCCCTTTCCATTGGAGCAGCAGCTGGGAGAAGGTGCCCAGGCGGGCGTCGGCCACACGGTTGGTGTATGTCACTGTCATCACAGGTCCTGTGGCACACACAAAAGGAGGACGTGTTGAAGCTTGAACAGAAGGAGGAGCCAAGCAAGATGGAAGGAAAGAGGAGAAAGAGAGAAAGACAGCAAGAAACAGTTGAGATCCAAAGCCAGGTAAGGTGAAGTCAGTGACACAGACAACCAGGAGGAAATCGGTCGTAAGCAATTAATTTGCCATCTTTCCCGTCCTTGAGATGCACATGAGATGGTTACAGTGACAGAGGATGTATTTTCTGGTGGAGCTCTGGATTTCTAGTGCTTGATTGTCAGCATTCAAGTGGGGCTGGTTGGCTGGAGAGGACAGAGCCCACGTCCCACCCCCTTCCCACAAAACACTGGTGTAAGGTTAAGTGTCAGGTTCACAAACTCCACAGTTGCTTATCCCATTACATTTTTTTTTGTTATACTATTTGTTTCAAATATGTTTCTGTAAAATGTTGGGAAGCATCTTCCTGGAACGCTGCTGGCAAAAAAATTCAACCCAAAGGAAGTCAAAAACCCCAGAAAGTAGAGATTTCTTAGGACTGATCCAGATGAAGGTACTCAACAAGAATTGCTGTCTTTAAATTTGGTCTGAGGGCCATATCTGGACTCTGCTGGTCCTAGTCCTGCAGGCAGAACAGCCTTCCCTGTTAGAGATCTGCGGGATGGAGTTCGGCCAGGCTCACAGAGCCCAAATTCCAGCAGCTCCACCTCCCCTCTCCTTCCACCATATGTTGCACAATAAATCACACTGGATAAAAAAAGGCATTCAGGCTCCTGAAATGCTTCCCAGTCATGCAGCATCCTCATTGGAATTCTAGTCTAACATGGATAAATATTTCTTTATCATCGAGTAATAAAATCAGACTCACTTTCATATAAATCTGAATTTGTAAAAAAAACCACAACAAACAAAAAACCCCCACCAAAACACTGGTGTAATCCATGCCAGGCAGGTTGGTGAATGATCCCCTTGGTTTATAATTACCCAGTGTGAAACTATTGGTATTTCTAAATCTTAACATGTCACCAGAGTGTTACACAGGCATTGCTTTTTAACAGAGGTAACAATGTTAGTAATTATGGTGCCTTGGGCTCTCCCCTGAATGATGGAGACAATGAAAAACTTCAAGGGACAATTCACACCTTGCAGCAGCACCTGAAGGCAGATAAGTTTGTGCCCATGTTCCTCATTTAAACATCTCAGTGAAAAATCTGCACCCAGGTGGGGACAACTGGAGTTCCAGTGAGCTGCTACTGTGAAGAAAAACAGCAAAGTCTGGGCTTTTTGGCTACTTCAACCAAACAATATCTTTTTCCTGGCTTTGGCTTTTTGGTGCTGCTCCTCCTTTGAGTTTCCCTCTGGTAACTCAGGTCCCTGAGTCCCCTCTCATGGGTTATGTGGACGAGCAGAGCTGGTCCCTGTCCCCAGCTGCACAAATGCACGTTTCACTAAATCCTCGTGCAAATCTGTGCCATTCCCATACGGATTTCTGTGCACAGGACTTGGAAGAGTGAGTTTTAACTGCCCCAGAGACTGCATACATGGGGTGTATGGAAAAGAAATGTATGCCCATAAACCCATAAATTTGGGGGGGCTGCTTTCACAAAGCTGTTTTCTCTATGCTTTGGGTCTTGAAAGAGCCCAGGGAGACTCTTTGTTGCGTAATTCAGATACACATTCACTTTTTACCAAAGAAGGAAAACTTCAGCTCTTGTCCATGTAAATAATGGATGTCACCCACCTCTGTGCAGTTCTGCCCCCGCATGGGATATGTTTTTTTCCCTGGTGCTTTTCCCTCCAGCCCAGAATAGTTAAGGCACATCCCTGCCCACCTGCCAGCCTGCATGGGACTGCCCAGGGATGTCACTGGGCAGCTGCCACGCTCCAAATACCATTTGGGGTTGAGGTGGGAGGTGACTCAGTGGCACACCTGAGTCAGTATGGGGAGGAAGAGCCATCCCCTGCACGGCACTGCTGCCTGCCACTGCCTGCATTCACCTGCCTCATCCCTCCGGACTAACCACTGCACCTGGCGGTCCACTGCCACTAATCAGAGTGTGGGAACCCACAGCAACCAGGATTCTGCAACACCAGGTGCATCACCCACCATGTGATACAGCAAACAGACACAAGCAGGTACCACAGAGCTGGAGAACAAGGGGACAGAGCAGAGGGATGGAGTGACAGGAGGTCACAGGAAGGCAGGAAGGTCTCAGAAGGAATCTGCCTGCTCTCAGGAGGACGGGATACTCACAGTCATGGGCTCCTTTGCCGCGCCGGAGGCAGTGGAGGTTTGGTGCCGCACGTGTCCTCGCTGGGTCCTTTGTGGCCCACGCCACCGCCCGCCTCCTCGTGCCCCCTTGGCTCATGGGGGGATTGAACCTGCCCGACACGGTGTGCTAAGGAGCCTGAGACCCACTTGGGAGCTGCAGCCGGTCACTTGATGCTGTAATCCTTCCTCATTACAAAAGAGACTCTGTTGTCTTTTGCCCTGTTCCCTCCTAATCTTCTGAGTAAGCCCTGCGTGTTTATAGAGGCGGCCGGAGGAGGGGGAGGCAGGGCTGGCTGCTCCGCTGCTGCTAACTCCTGGCACAGCCATGGTGGCTGCCAGGAGAGAGGCATTTTTCCTCTAATTCTTTCCTGTTTGGTCCCTTTCTCCGTGTCACAATCTTACAGGAACCCCAGGAGATTATGCAGGGCTGGAATTTTCCACAAAGGCTGTAAAATGTGTCATGCCCAGGGGGCTGCACAGCCCTCTCTTCCCTGGGGAAGCTCCTTAGCTTGGTGAAACACCTGGTCCATGCTCTGCCTGGCTCTCACAGGATGTTTCTCTGTCACTCCTTGCTGTCCCTGGATGAGTTTGTCACCTCTTCTAGCTGTGGTTTGGATGCTGGGGACTTCCACTCTGCCACTGCCTCCCCAAGACTCTTTCCATGGGTTCACTTTCTCTTCCTCTGGCTTCTTCCAGCAGTGCTTGGGGACTCACTGCTCTTCCCTGCATGATATCCTGGGAAACCAGTCCTTGCCTCTGTCCTGAAATCTCCACCAAGCCAGAAACTCCTTCCCTCTGTCTCTCCAGGGTCCCTTTTCTGCTCCCAGGTCATCCCTCCCAACTGTGACCATCCTTCTCATCCACCACCTCCACAATCCCCCGTTAGGTCTTTAGTATGTTCCCCTTCCACGAGGCTCTGAATGAAAAATCCTTTCTTACTAATTAGTCTTCCATCATTTACCCAGCTGTGGGATGCTGTGGAGAGGGAGCACAGGTCTGATCCATGCAGGTAAGAGCAGCTGGAGACCAGGACTCCTGTAAAAACCAACTTTCTCTTGTGCTGGTTGTATGCCTGTGTCTTTGACACTTGTTTAACATCAGCAGTTGGGATCAATTTGTCCCAAATGTAGTTTTATCCTTCCTGTGGCTGATCCTAGACAAGGGGAGGGTGCTGTTGGGAGTGGTTTGGGTGCTCCTGGGGACATGAAACAACAAACCCCGGAGTGTCCTGCTGTTTGTGGAAGGATGTGGTGGCATCTGGGGGACTCTGCTGCCCTCCTCTGAGAGCAGCTCAGCTGGCAGCTCGTGTGCTTCACAGCTGCTGCTGGGACAGCACAAAATATGTGTGGAATTTAATATTAAAGTAAATAACTGAGAGGCTACCAGCATGGCAGCCCTGCTTAGATCTCTTTTCATATCCCCTGTGGCCTCAGACCTTGCAGGTCTTGAGGAAGATTCCTTGCACAGAAGCAGAGGAGGAAGCAAGGAGGTCTGATATCCCTCCTCAGCCTCACAGCCTTGGAATCATCCTCATTTTCTCAATGTTACAGAAACTGAATTATTACTGTGGTGGGAATTGAATCCCTGTTTTGGGAATGCCAGAGGGCCACTCTCTGTGCTGAGTTAGCAGCAGCTGTTTGGGAATGGCACGGTGCCCTCCTTGCTGTCTCCTGGAGAATAAGTGTTTTTTGGGACAGTGGGTCCAGTTTCAGTGGTGAGATAGACACAGAGGCAGCTGGCATCAGGGATGTCTCTCAAAATAGCATTCTTCCCTGGAATCTGACGTAATTAAAAAAAAAAAAGATAAAGCGGGAAGTATCTGAGGAGGTGCTGTTTTGCAAGGACAGGATTTACCCAGAGATTTGAGCTGGCCAGGAATGTTTGAAGAGGATTCAGTGACCCTCAGTGCTTTTGTGAGGACCCCCGGACTTCTTACCCTTATGCTGCAGAATTCCTCACTAATTCTGTGCCATCCTGGGGGGCCCTGAGAGCTGTGGGTGCCAAGCTCTGCATCTCCCTCAGACCTGAGTGCTAATCTCCATCTGACCCTCTGCATTTTGTTTTTAGGGGCTTGGAGCGTGACAAATCTCCCTCTCTGATGTTGCATAGTTCAGTTTGCACAGCATGAAAAGGAGGGAAAAGTCCTTAGCAAGATCCCCTTTCTCTTGCCATAGGTTCCGTGGCGGGGATTAGGCTCCAAAGGGAGGACCAAATGGGTTGGTCCTGGAAATCAGGGATCTTAGAGCCAGAAATCCCGGAAAGCCCTTGCTGAATGCCTTGCAGCCAGCTGAGCAAACATCAGCACAGCGTCTGAGCCAGCAAGGAGGGGCTGGAGGGAGCCTGGAGTTTGAGGCCATTTGTTTCATTCTCCTTTTCATGGCAATAACATCCGGTTTGAGTTTGCTGGGTCTGGGGTGTAGTCCTGCTTTCCAAGCTCTAAAATAATCCCCGTTCCTCCTTTTCCCAGCCTGCATCTGGTTTTCCCCTTTCCTTCTGGGAAGAAGAGGGGAGCACATGCCACTCTCCCCCTGTGAAAAGTTAACTTCTGCAAGTGGCTGGGATTCAGAATCTTCAGCACATCCCCTCTTAATTCTTCCTGTCTGCGCTATCAGTTCTCATCCTTCCCGCCTTTGTCGGCTCCTGGAATCTGTTCTACCCTTCTAATCTGAGGACCCTCCGTCCCTGCCAGCCAAGCCTTGGGAGTTAATAATTACAAAGACTAATTACTTGTGGTGCTGCCTTGGAAAGCTGAAGATCTTTCCCCTCCTCCCAAAAGCTCCCTGAAGATAACAAAGGTTACAGCCAGCGACACAGACGTCCTGAACACTCCGTTCCCAGACCTCAGAGCATGAGGTTGCCCTGAGCTGTCACTGTGGATCCTGGCCATGAGGCAGGGCAGGGCTGCAGATGACAGGGACACCCAGAAGATGCTGGGAGAGAGAAGTGGTCCCTGTGTGGTATCCACAGCAGCATTCTGCAATGGATACATGGATCACCATGTCTGACTCGCCAGCCTTTGGCCTTGGGTCTGGCAGTGAGGCAGAGGATGGGCAAACAGAGAGCAAGGCAGGAGCATGTGAAGGCTCTGAGGGGATACGGCTGCCTGGAGGGAAGCCCTGGGCAATGGCAAGGTAGGATGTGATGGGAAACGTGGGGAAGGATCGATCTGGAAAACATCCTCTTATAGTGGCCTGCAAGGGCAGGGGCAGTTTTTGGTTCAGTGGAGACACCAAAACTTCAGCGCTGTCAATTCAGAGGGGGGTGTGGGATCTGCTGTTGGGATTGGGGTAACAGCAGGAGTGGTTTGTCTGTTTTGTTCCCAGCCCCGTGCTCTCCTTGAATGTCAAGTTTAAAAATCCTGGACAATCAGTGGCCGTTCTCCCCCCAGCCAGGTTTCCCTCATCCTTTCAGCTTCCCCCCTTCTTTACATCCCAGACTTCTTCAATGTGTTGGGGTTTTGGGGCACAGTTTAGGTAGTGGGGGAGCTATAGGGGTGGCTTCTGTGAGAAGCTGCTGGAAGCTTACCTAATGTCCAATGGAGCCATTCCCAGCTGGCTCAAGACGGACCTGCCACTCAGGCCCAGCCTGAGCCCATCAGCGACAGTGGGAGCACCTCTGGAACAATATATTTAAGAAGGGGGACAAAAGCTATTGCACGGGAGCAATCGCAGCCAGAGGTGGTCCCCGTGGAAGGATCGCACTCTGGATCAGCCTGTCCCTAAGGGACTGCACCCCGTGGAAGTGACCCACGCGGGAGCACTTCGTGAATAACTCACGTTGAAGTTCACGGAGGACTGTCTCCCCTGGGACAACTGGAGCAGGGGAAGAGTGTGACGAATCCTTCCGAGCAAGAAGGAGCAGGACAGACCTGACCGCAGTCCCGTGTGGAAGGAGGCAGAGGAAACCAGGCGCGAATCTGAGCCGGGGAAGAAGAGAAGGGCGGAGGAAGGGCTGTGTTAAGATTTAGTTTTCACTGCCCTGCACTGATGTGATGGATAACAAACCACCCTTATTCCCGCAATTCCAGCCCGTTTTGCCCGTGCCGCTGTTTGCCGAGTGACCCCCGGGCCCCGGGCGGGCTCAGGGCGCAGCCGCGCCGGCATCACGTGGGCGGTGGTGGGGCTGCGGCTCCTCCGGGATCCGCTCCGCTTCCAGCTCGGCTTCCTCCGGGATCCGCTCCGGCAGCGGCTCCTCTTCCTCCAGGAACCGCTCCGGCTCTTCATCCGGCTGCGGCTCCTCCGGGAAGGGCTCCCGCTCCGGCTGCGGCTCCGGCTTCTCCGGGCACAGCTCCCGCTCCAGCTGCGGCTCCTCCGGGCATGGGGGGGGCGGCGGGCGCCCCTCCGCCGTGAGCAGCATCAGCAGCAGGGACCCAGCGATGTTGCAGGGGTAGGTGCGGGGGGAATCTGCAGGGGGGGCCTGGGGGCTTAGTGGGGTGTCCGTGTCCCTCGGGCTTCCACGGGGTTTGGTTGTTTCGGTGCTCACACCTTGTGTCCCTGCAGCCCGGAGCCCCCCGGCTCCGCCAGCGCTCAGGGCGCTGCGGGTGTTTCGTAGGATTCATGGAATCCCAGAATGGTTTGGGTTGGAAGGGATCTTAAAGACTGATCTAGTCTAAGCCCCTTCCATGGGCAGGGGCACCTTCCACTGGACCAGGTTGCTCCAAGCCCCGTCCAACCTGGCTTTGGACACTTCCAGAGATGGGGCAGCCACAGCTTCTCTGGGCAACCTGTGGAAAGAGTTGTGTGGAAGCCAACTAAGGAGATGGAATGAGGAGACTCCGTGCGGCACCAGCACCCCCAGACATAAGACACAACAGCGTCGTTGCTGAGACAAAACCAAGAAACTCCAGTTGTGTGTTCTGCTATAATAATATAATGAAACAGATGCTTTGCCAAAGCTTTTGAGGGATGATACTGAGCATCCATGGGCTCTGGACAGGTGCCAGCCCGTGATGGTGAACATGGTGCCAGTCAGGCATCTGTCCTGGCGGGATGGAAAAGTCGGGTCCTCCTCGCAAACCCGCGGGTAAGAGTTTAACCTGGAGGGAGCCAGAGGCTTGCTTGTACGGGAAATAACCCTCTTGGATCAGCAGTGCAGGAAACATGTGGGGCCCGCTGGAAAAAGTGCAGATCTTGCACATTTTTTTTGCTTTTTCTACGGAAACCAACTTTAGAAGGTTGTGGGGTGTTGTGGATTTTTTTTTTCCTGTGTAAGTTTGCGCTTCTTGTGTCAGTGTGGGACTTACATAATATGATCCATTTTTCCAAGAAAGACAGCTACCAGTCAGCAAGAGAGAGTGAGTGTATGTGGTGGTCTTTTGGTCTCTGTGGGCTGGATTTCAGAGCCCCACCTGGACAATGGAGATCCAGCATAGCCAAGGCTTCCGTGAGGATTCTGTTTGCGCAGTGTGGAGAATGAGCTATTCCATCACAGATGATTTTTCAGGATATGTTTTTGGCATTACAGGGTGTGGGTGGGACTGTTTCATTCCTCCATATCCTCCAGTTTTCTTCTGTAGTGTGTGGAAATGTACTGAAATATCTGTTTCCCAAGGCAGCTTTCATGTGAGAGTTTGAGAGTCATAAAGAAACAACATTGTTTTTTTCTTCCTGTGGGTTAGATTGACTGCCTGAGTAGTTTAGTGGACTGTTGAAATGCCCTTTTCTCTGCTGCTTCTTTATTATTTTTTTAGTAGCTGCTTGGTTCTGAATCTTGCTTTTCCTCTGTGCTCTGATTTTTGTGCTCTGCTCACAGAAGCTGGAGGTGCTGGGACTGGCTGGGTCCCTTCTGCTCTGTTTCTTCTAATGCAGGAATACCTGGAGAGGTCTCTTTTCTGCAGTTTACCCTGTCTCATCCCAAAAGTCCAAAGCAGAGAGGACTTCCCCTGTGCCATCTGAGAACTGGTGTATCTGCTGGACAGACCTCTCTGCTTGGCATGATTCCCATGGCAATTCCATTGCAGAAAATTTAGTCTTATCACCAGGGTGAGCCTCCCTTTCTAGATCTCCTCAGGGAATGGTCAGTAAAACCAGGTGAAGTCAGTGGGACACTAGTTAATTTCTGCACTATGATCATCTTTGTGGTGCTTTCACATGTTCTTGCTTGACAGAGAGGTCAGCAAAATCTGTGATACCAACCTAATGTCCCCCTCCCCGAGTTCTGTTGCCAAAATGCCATCCAGTTGGCATGGCACGGCAGCAGGGATGATCCTGTTGTCCTCCACCATCTCACAGATCCTGTGCTCTTTGTCTTCCAAGGGTTCAGAGAGTTCTCTATATGTGCTTTTCCACATGCTTTCTTGTGGTACCTGAGCTGATTTAGCTGGTACCTGCTGCTTCTTTCCCTCTTTGGAAAATGACTGTGGGCAGCTGTTGCTCATAGACAGAGTTGGGGCGGGCACAAACAGGGAGAAATCTGAGTAGAAAAGGTGGTGGGATGCTGAGGCTGGGTGAAAAGGATAGTTGGGCCTTGTGGTTTGACTGCTTTCTGTGTCTGAGGGAGAACAAGGCTATTTTCGAGGAGCACATGGCTGAGGAGATAAGCCCAGCCTGTGCTCTGTTGTGCAGTATTGGGCTGGAGTCGAATCAGGGGGAAGATTATGTCCTGGCTGGAATGCAGGAGGAAGAGCAAGTTCAGGAGAGGAAAGCAGATTGGGAAAAGGGAAGAAGAGAAAGTGAACCAAACCAAAGGAGGTGGTGGCTTCTCTGAAGGAGAAGGCAGCAGGCAAGAAGCAGTAGGAGTGTGGGAGGAGGGCTTGGGCACCAGAGCTCAGCCAAGGCTTGTGACCCAGAGATAACCAGCAGCAGGTTAATCTGCAGGGCAGTGTGTGTGTTCTGCTGGGTGTCTGGGCATGATAGAAAACTTCCGTGTGTGCAAGGCTTGGACACGCTCCCATTGCCTTCAAACAGCGAGCAACCACGTGAGGGCACTTTGATGCACAAAGGAAGGGAGATGCACACCCCAGGGTGACTGCAGTGCCCTGTCGTGCAGGCATTGATGAGGTTTTCCTCTCCTAAAACCCCAGCAAAGCCAGCTAAATCCATCAGCCTCTCCAGCATCTGTGTTAATTTGGGAGTTGCATGAGTGCTGCTGGGGAACAGTCTCCTGGGTGGCTCTTCTGGTTTCTTCTTTCCAGTACCTCTCCACTTGCCAGCCACTGACACTAAAGAACAGGGCTTCAGCCCACTGGAAATGCACTGGTTTAGGTGGCTCTGTGGAGGCTTTTGGTGGGAAGTAGGTTAAAAATAGATCCTTACCCTCTGAAGCAGGGATAGGGGAAGGCTGGGTTGGCAGCAGATGGGATTAGGGTCTGTACACTGGGAATGGGAGAGCTGTGTTCCTTTTTTTTCCTACTTTCCTTCAGCTGGGGGAGCAGTGTCTGAACTTGGGTCTGCTGGGTGAGTACCAAGGTCTTAAACAAGGCAGTTGCAGTGTGTTTCTCTTGGAATCCAGGTGAGAACAGGATTCCTGGAGCAGCTGTCTTTAGTTCTCCTGCTTTCTCCTGAGTGTCCTCTCTGGGACACACTGGTTGAGAAATTTCTCTATGCTGTCACCCCACAGCCAGGTCAGTTTTGAGGAAGAGAGCCAGAAGCAACCTGCTGTGGGGCACTGGAAGCCACTAATGCCATCCAAAGGCAGCAAGGAGGAGCTGGAGACGGGATGCCAGGATGCTGGAGGTGTGGGTGAGACCCAGTCCACCGAGCAGCTCAATGTGTCGCGCCTGCGCAGCTCTTCGGTGGAGATCCGTGAAAAGGGGTCTGAGTTCCTGAAGGATGAGCTGCACAAAGCACAGAAGGTAAAGGGAGAACACCTGGGGATGGCAGCATGGATTGGAGCAGTAGGAGTTTTCCTAGAGGTGTTTTAGGAGTCTGGAGCAGGCAGAAGAGGAGAGAGACTGAGTTGAGGTGGCCATAAAGTGCTGTGGAGCAGGACATCAGTTGCTGGAGGTGCCAATATCCAAATTAATCCTGGAAACCTACTGCAGGAAGCAGCTCAAGGCAGTGCTTAACTGGGAGCCTCCTTGCTAATGACAAATGAGCTGTTCCTGAAATGAGCCTGAAAATCCTGCTACAACTTGTGGAGGGAGGGTGCCTTTGGTGGCAGGGAGCATGGCACAGAGTTTAGTGCCAGGAATCTGGGATCAGGGGTCTGTGCCATGGTGGGGAGGAAGGGTTGTGATTGACAGGGCAGGGCATCAGCACTCCTGGGATCTGCTGTGGGCTGATGTTTCCTTCTCCATTTCCTCAACAGGAGCTGAAGCTGAAGGACAAAGAATGTGAGAGATTGTCAAAAGTCAGGGAACAACTGGAGCAGGAACTGGAGGAGTTAACAGCCAGCCTATTTGAGGTACCACCCTCTTCCTTTTCTTACCCTAAGCTTGCATCCAACCCCTTTAAGACAGGCTTTCACTGAACTTCCAGCTGCCTCCTCCCACAGTTTCTTCCTTTCCCCTGTTCATTCCCACTTGGAGAAGCAGAGCTGGGCAGTGCTACAGGCAGAGCCTCAGAACAGGCTCCTGGGGTGCATTTACAGGTATTTCTTGCCCCTTCTGGCACCTGTGGGGTGGCATAAAGAGCACAGTAGTTATGGTGACAAAACTAGATGTGGGGATACCTGGAGCTGGAGCCAGGCACAGCTCCCTGTCCCTCTCCATGTCCCTCTCCATACCTGCTGGGCAACTGCTGTGGAATAGAGATGACTCCCTGGCTTGTCTCAGCCCTTGCTGGGGGTGAGAACATGCTGGATGTCCTCACACACTCTGCTCCAATGAGTGTCCAGAAGGCCTGTCAGTTGTGGTGGGGGGTTTTTTTGTTTGTTTTGGTTTTTTGGTTTTTTTTGTAATGTGATTCTTGCCAAGGTCTATCCTGGCAAAATCCCATTTACCAGCAGCTCTAATGTCTGGATCTGTCTGGATCTGTCTGGATAGTGAGGAAAGCCAAAGCCCATCTGTACCTTTGACACACAGGGATATGAGGGCCAAGAGAGCAACCCTCTCCTGAAATTTTGGCTGCCTGAGCTCAGGATGATATTGGAGATAATAAAGCCAAGGGCTGTTCCCTTCCTTTGGTGGCCTTGGCCAGACTCTGCTTCCAGACAGCGCTGCAGGGAGGACCCAGATGGGATTCATCCCACTCCCCTCTTTCTGTGGGAGAGCCTTTTAAGCCAGTTTCTACCATTTGGCCCCCACCTGAGCTCCAGCTCCTGCTGTGTCCCAGCCATGCCTGGAGCAGTGAGGACTGGCTGCTCCACAAGGGAAGTGGGAGCAAAGTGCAGTAACAAGCCGGGCAGGAGCAGTGACCTCACCAAGATGTGGAGAAGCAGGTCTGGATCAGGATTAGTGCCACAGACAGCAGGACAGGGGCAGAAATTCGTTTAGTGATCAACCAGCAGAGCTGCAGTGACTGGGGTCAAGCCAGGAAGCCAAGCTGAGGGGAGGCTGGAGTCAGAGATGTTGGAATAGGGGCACCCACGGCCCCTGCCACAGCACCCACAGCAACACAGCTGAGTGTTCATGTTAAAGCCTCAGCTTTAAGCAACCCCCAAGGGCAAGGAAAGGGCAGGCCCTTGTTTCTGGCATTCTTCAAGCAGCCCCTATCAGTGAGAGAGATGACCTTGGACTAGCCAGCTAAATGCTTTAGTTTAACTGATTACACTCCTTAGCAGGGGATGCACTCCAGGCTCTGGCACTGGGAGAATTTCTCCAGGAAATTCTGGGGGAAGACACTTCACAGCTGACAGAACAAATCTCTTGGATGTGGCAGGGAGGTTTGTCCCCTTGCTTGCTTGCCTGGATCATGTGATATGGCATACTGTGACCTGCCTTGGTGGCTTTGTGTAACAGTAGACTAAAATTCTCTCTGGTGCAGGAAGCCCACAAGATGGTGAGAGAAGCCAACACTAAACAGGCTGCAGCAGAGAAACAGCTGAGAGAGGCCCGGGGCAAGGTGAGAACTGCTCTGTGGGACTTGATTTTTGGGGTAGCCCGGTGGCATCACTGCCCAGACTGGCCACAGTGCTGCTTGTTGGCTGGAGGAGAGTACAGTGCTTGTATTTGCTCTTCTCCCTTTCCAGCAGACACTGGAAAGGAACCAGAGTGAGGGGAAAGAGGGATCCTTGCAGTCTGTTCCTGATCCAGCTCCTTTTTGGGAAATGGATGCCAGGGAAACCACAGGGAACTGATAAGCTGTTTAATTGTCACAGCTGTGGGAATGGATAGAGCAGGGACCTGGGGCATTGGAATTTCCTGGCAGGGCTGAATCACAAGGTTGCTCAACTCAAGAGAGAAGTTTCTTTGGGGTTATTGGGTCTGAAAAGAGCCTGGGGCAAAATGTGCTGACTAAAGGGGCAGAGGGATGTGATCCCAAATAGCTGCTGTTTGTTTGAAATTCTGGGTGGTGCAGGGCACTGGGAGGGATGGGGAGAATCTTCATGGCTGGGCTTGTAGCTGGTTCCCTGTGGCTTCAATATGTGATGGGATGCAGCAAACTTGAGTTCAGCAGGTGTTGACTCTACCTGGTCTCCTCAGATCGACATGCTGCAGGCAGAGGTGACAGCTCTGAAGACGCTGGTGATCACGTCCACACCTTCCTCCCCCAACCGGGAGCTGCACCCTCAGCTCCAGAGCCCTTCCAAAGCCGGCTTCAGGAAGGGCCATGGGCGAAACAAAAGCACCAGCAGTGCCATGGTCTCAGCTGCCAGACAGAATGTGGCTCCAGAGCCAGTCAGTCGGGAGTGCAGAGAGGTGGGTGAGGGCCACTCGCTGAATTGGCCTCGGAGCCACTGCTGGCACTGTGCTCAGGGGCTTCCTGGAGAAATCTGTGGTTTCAGTGTTGGAAGAAGCTGTTTGTGCAGTAACATGCCTTGTTCCCTAAATTTTTGCTGAGGCAGGCTCTGGTGGGTTTCCTTTTGTGGGTATTTCCTCTTTGGGAGGCATGTTGGGGGCTATGTCAGGATAACAGCAGTTGAGGGATCTCTGGGGGACATGGGCAGATCCAGGAGGTGCCAGTGCTGTGAGTTGCTGAGCAGAAGCCAGTGGTTTTCTGCACCTTGGCAGATGAGTCCACAGCCTGTTCTGGCATGACATGGTGGTGGTTTTTCTTCCTACCCAGTTTGGCTTGGACACCAGGACACCTCCATCAGCTAGTAGCCTGTCACTTGTCCTGTGTTCTTGGGCACGGCACTGTTCTCCCTCTTTGCAGAGTATATATTTAATTATATTTAATTCCTTCCTCACTGGAAGGAGCTGGGCAGAGAAGCATCCAAAGCATTGTGAATAACTTCCAAACAAGCCCTGTTTAATTAAGGTGATCCTTTGATAGCGCCCCCCCCAAACCTACTGTGACCATGAGTGTAACACTTCTTCCTGCTACCAGGATCTTTTCTTCTGGGAATTTCCCACTAGCCAGATGTGTACACAGCTGTCCTGGGGAGCAAAAAGGAGGCAGCTTATGGTACTTGGTCAGGAAGAATGAAAATGAGTGAGAATGTGGTGGGGGAATATGTCTCACTAGTGATTTTTTTGGGGCAGCTGCTGCGTCTGTCATGAAGAATTGTTGAGGAAACACAAAGGACTTGTTTGTTTAAGATCTGGACCTGTCATTTCATCATGGAGGCAACTTCCACAGGGTGCAGATATCCTGGGGTCTAAAATATCAGGGCTCAGCTTCCAAAGTGACTAATAATGTTCTGTATCAAGGATGAGGTGGTGTCTTTGTCTCTCAGATTCCTTAATGGCCTATGTGAGAGGTGATAAAAGGGAATCTGGCACTCAGAGGGTTGGTGCCCTATGAAAAAGATGTGTCCCATCCTAAATTGAGCCTAAAAATGGCAATATCTGTTCCCTTTTTGCACCCTAAGCTGAAATCTAAAGGTGTGACTTGTGTCCCTGTGATGCCTTGAGCAGCATGCTCAGTTCCTGGAGGGCAGGACTTGAGCCTTTCTTCCTATCTCCTATTTTACCTCACGTTTTTTACCTCCCTTCTTACCTGTCTCACTCTAAACCTTTTCCTTCACTGTCTGTCTCTCCCTCTGCCCTCCAAGTCTGGGTTCCCTGCTCTCCTCTCCTTGCTCCTTTGCATCCTCCCTGGGAAGGCCATCCACATCACCTATGAGCCAGGCTGGCAGGCCTTGGGAGCAGATGCTTCCTCCTCCTCCTCCTCCTCACGGCAGGTAACCAACCTTTCTGGGGATAGGTGGGACCCAGCTACCTCTCATGCTTCCAGCCTTTCAGTCCCAGCTCCCTTTTATGCTAACCTCCATTTTTTTTCTTTTTGTTTTGTTTTTCTCCATTTGTTTTTCCATCTTGTGGCTCTGAAGCTGTTCCTGGTCCCAGGTGAGCAGACTCCGTGGCACAGAGAGAGTGTGCTGGAATCCAGACTTTCCCAGCTGTGTTCACTCATGTGCTTTGTGTTGCTCAGCAGGGTTTCTTTAGTTTTATTTTTCCTTTCAGCAGCTTTAACATAATTTGCTGGGCTTGTAGGAGATGCCCTGTCAGCCAAGTTGGTGGTTTGGCTAGTGATCCATCTGGGATTTAAATGCCAGGTCCTAGAGTCTCCCATTGCCACTGTGCTTTGCCACTCAGCTGCTCTCATCATTCCTGACATGGGTTGAGTGGGAACTTGGTCTGTTCAGTGGTTGTTTGGTGGCTTTTCCTGCATCACGGGTGCTGGAGGAAGATGGGATAGAGAGGAACCTGCAGGTTTCTGGCACAATAAGCCCAGGATAGCTGTGGCTCAGAACTGTTACAGAACTGCTGGTGGGTGGGAGATGAGAGGCAAGGCAGCTTCTTTCAGACACTTGCATGGTGTCTGAGCCTCTCTAGATGCCAAAGGAGATGTTTTGCAGTCAGGTTACCTGCGTAGTAGCAGATACCTTCTGATATGGAATCTTTTCTTGTGACCACCCCCCCACTTTCCTTTCCTCTTGGACACTTGCTGCAGGTCGACTCCATCTTATTTGCCGAGTTCCAGGCCTGGAAGGAATCTCCAACTTTGGATAAATCCTGCTCCTTCCTGGACAGGATTTATCGAGAAGATGTAGGACCTTGTCTGGACTTCACTAAGCAGGAGGTGAGTGCTGGAAAAGCAGCTCCAGAGGGTCACCTTTGTGGAGGTGACCTTGGCACGTTCGTACCCGCTCTCCCTTCTGTTTGCCGCAGCTGTCGGAGCTGGTGCGAGTGGCTGTGGAGCAGAACACCCTCACCATCGAGCCAGTGGCTTCCCAGACACTCCCTGTGGTGAAGGTGGCAGCAGAAGAGTGTGGTGGGCCGAAGTAAGGACCGTGTTTACCACCTTTTGTCCCCTCCTTGCTGTTGGTCGGTTTGTCCCGTGCCGTGGAGTTTGGCCGGGCCTCGCTCAGTCGCTGGGGTGAACAGTTCAAAGGGCTCAGCTGAGTGTTCTCTAGGCTTGTGAGCAGTTGGAATTTAGCTCTGCTCTGCCTGAGAAGAGGAATGAGCTTAGCTCAGCAGATGAGCTGTTGGCTGTTTTTTGGGATAACCTGAGAGGTGTTAGTGCCCTTGACTGGGGGGTGGATTTTTTTCCCTTGCCTCGAGGCAGCAACTTGTTTATGTTCTCTGAAGGTGTTTGTGCATAACCAGGGGTGAAAGGGTTAAATCAGAGCTGCATTCTTGCATCTTGTGAGGTTTGAGCTCACCTTGCATCCTGACCTTGCTGGTGGGTTTGAGCCTAGGTCAGAAGAGATCTTTTGCTGCACATCATCTTCCCCACCTGATGCTGTCACCTTGCCACCAGAATTGGGGCTGTGGCTGCTTCAGAGCTCGTGTGACTGTATCTGCTGTGACAAACAGCTTGGGATCACCTCAAGGAAGAGGAGCACTAGCAGAAATGACATGGTATTCCAGATGAAGGAGGGGATTTTATTCAGCTGATGAATTCAAGTTCCATCAGGGCTCCCTTTCTCTGTCCTTTCCTCCCTTACCTTCAAGCAGAGCACCCCCTAAAGTGTCCCTGTGAGGGCAAATGCAGGTTTCCTACCACGCTCCTGCATTTTCTGCCATCTCTAGGCAAATTGCTCCAAGAACAACCCATCCTGTCTTTATCCTTATCAGTTTCCTTTTGTGTTTTTGTTTTTTTTTTTGTCTTCACAGTGGGTTCCGGTCACAAATTGTAACGTAAGTGAAGCATTTATTGTTTAGCCAGTGATCAAAGATCTCTAATCCATTAACAAGTGACTAACTCAGTGCAATGTAGCAGCTTGGAGGCTCGAGCTGAACTGAGCTAACTCTTTAACCCTCTTTAATTTCCAGGCAGGATGGTGAGGAGTTTTGCTATTGGGAATAAAAAAATCCAAAAGGAATTTGTTTACTTTTGTTTCCCAGGTGTAAAACACTGATTTTTGTGGCATTTTTGGTTACCTCTAAATATAGTTGTGACAGATGTGGTTACGCCAAGTCACCAAGGGTCTCTTTTTTCTATGTGCTCCAATGTTCAATTTTGTGACTTAAAAATATCTTGTTATTGGTCATCCTACACTTCCTGAGAATTTAATCTCCTTAAGTTGTGTTAATATTTGGTCAGTGATTACTTCTCCTTGCATGTGGGCTCCTACAGCCCATGCTTCCACTCTTGGCTAATATTTGCCTTGATAGCAGTGGAAAACAAGCCCAGAGACACGCTCAGAATCTCTCTGAAACATCTGCTCCCATGTGTTGGCACCTTCCATGGCTCCCAGAGCAGTTTTTTGCAGCTGGGGAGTGATGTCGCTCTTTCCACATGCAGGAACTGAGCCTCTGAGGAATGTGGTGATAACTATGCAATAGAAAATTCTGCTTTACTGCTTTAAGTGAGGATGAAGGAAAGGCAACTGGCTGGTGATGGGAACCATAATAGAAGAAATAGCAGAAAAAAATGGCAGGAAAAGAGAGGCTGTTGACTGTTTCGAAAAGACTGTTTTCTTCACTCTGAGTGAAATCCTAAAATTGTGAAGCCAGGCTTCTTCCCTGTCTGCCCCAGAAGGGATTGGCTTGTCCTTGGGAATTGCAAACCTCATCCAGAGCCGTGTGGCTTGTTTTGAGTTCTCAGCATGAGCAAATTCTGCTCTAATGCTGGATTTACCAGTTTTGAGGCCAGGTTTGATGTCCAGCCAGCATGTTTGCATCCCAGCAGGAAAGCTGATACACCTGAGTCTTCCCTGGAATGTGGAGGAGATATGCAGGGACCAGATGACATTACACTCTGTTTTCTGTAGCTTTCTCTTGGGCTCTGTGCCAGAGAAAGGGTACAGCTTGGTGTATTTGGATATGGAATAATTCATGATTCCAGATATTTAACTCTCCTAACTTGCCACTTATGGAATCTTTTAGGAGCAAAAGGCTCTATCAGCCATGGGTTGTTTTTTTCATGCTGACTGACCCAGGTCTGGCTTCTGAGCTCCCCCTTCCATCTCTTGAGATTCCTAAATTCCTGATCTCTGCTGTGCCACTGGATTGTTGAAGTGTTTTTTCCTTTCCCTGCAGGAAATGTGCTCTAAGTGGCCTCCCCAGGACCTGCAAGCACCGGATCATGCTGGGGGATTCTGGGAATTACTACTACATTTCACCTTCCTGCAGGGCCAGGGTGAGTCCTTCACCTTCCCAGGGTGCCTTGACCCTCCAAAATTGTTCCATACTCTGAGATGTAGGAGCTCTTGAGGGTCAGCCTTCAACTTAAGGAAGACCTGTGGAATTTGAGTTTGTTCCTGAGCTCAGGGTGGCTCTTGGTTGATAATTAGGGTGCAGATCCAGCCCTGCTTATGCTTTCAGACAACCCTCAGTGCATTCACTTTCCATGGTTTCATTCTGTACAGGGCTTTGGTTTTTTGGCTTTATTATTATTTAATTCCCCTTTGTAAAACACAGTAATTTTCTGCTCTTTAAATGCTCTTACTGTTCCAGTCAGATCCGTGACTCGGGTGGTTGTGAGAACAAGTTGTTCTTTCTGTGGAGGGAAGGCAAAAGGTGGATAATTTATTAATGTTGCTGTTGGGGTTTTGATTCAATGGAGCATTTTAGAAGTTTATTCTTTCCTGAGCTGCATATCACAAGAGCTGATCCTGAAACATGTGACCATTTTGGATACAAAAAGTTGTTTTTTGTGCACAGACTTGACTCATTTGTGTCACTTGCCCCAAAGCAATGTCTCAAATCTGCAGTAGGTTGGAGTTGTTCCATGTTGTATCTCATGGATAGTGTAATGTCTAGGGATGGGATGGCAGATACCCAGATGGGGTTTTTTTAATTTTATTTTTAACCAGCTTTCATCCTACCTGGCAATATGTGGGACTGTTTCTCAGGTGCTGAACACTGAGCTCTGCTGCTGAGTGCAGGGCAGGCCTTTTGGCAGAGCAATTCTGGAGCTGATTCCCAATTTTTCTCTTTTCCTCTCTCTCTCAGATCACAGCAGTCTGCAACTTCTTCACGTATATCCGCTATATCCAGCAGGGCTTGGTGAGGCAGGATGGTAAGAGCTGGTTGCAGTGGGATGCTTTCTGTGGAGGAATTAAGAGGTGCTATTCCAAATGACAGGAGTGGGGCCAGCTCAGGGTCCCCTCAACTCCCTGTGTCTTTGAGAAGCAGTTAAATGACAAAAGAAAAACATGAGGGAAGGAAGCGAAGCCCCGGTTCCTGGGAGCTTTGCCCTGGAGTAGTGCTGATAAATGGTGACCTGATGGGCGTGTCCTGCTTCCCTGGCTTTGGGAAGGAGCCTGGCTGGGCTGCACTGGGAGGTGGTGTCCAGCTGTGCCTTGCTTACTGATTTTTGGTTGTTTTTTCCCTTCTCTCCCCCACACCCCTTTCGCTTTGCAGTGGAGCTGATGTACTGGGAGGTCATGCGGCTCCGGAGGGAGATGTCCCTGGCCAAACTTGGATTTTATCCCAGTGAGATGTAAGCAGAGGCCTGAGCGTGGAAGGAAACTGCTCCAGTATGAAGGGCTTTGTGAGTGCAGTGCCTGCCCTGCAATGGGCCTTTCTCCTTCCCCACCCTCTCTCTGCCTGAAGCTGACCAAGAAGCACAACTTCCACCTTCAGCTGTCCAACTGCTCCAACTGTGACTGGAATGCAGCTTCCACGCTGTCCCCTCGGAGCTGGGCTGGCCCTGGCTGCTCTGGGGTGGCCATTGATAGACTTTGGAGTCTCCTATATGCAGTGTATATCCATTTTTTTAAAACTTTTGTTTTTATATGCAGTCTTCTTTGGCATTTTCTGAGGAGGGCAGGAATTCTGGACCTTCCCTGTAAGCCAGTCTGTCAGGACAGATGCTGGCTGTCTGTCCCTGTGCCCCACTCATTCTTTGGGGGTACTCTGAGGTCCTGCTGACCATACTCCCATAGCAGCCCAGAAAATGCCAGCAGAGCACAATAATCTTATGGAGAGCCATGAACAGTTTGTTTCCAAGTACTTCCTTGTTCCTTTTAAAGGAGCCTGCAAGAGAAGCTTTCTGCCAACGGAGTCACAAAGAAGGAATTGTTCCTCTTTTTAGCTTGCTGTTTGACTCTGGGTTATCCAGGCTGGGGAATAGCTGGAGCTGTGCACCTGGGGCCTTCAGCAGAAGAGAGGGAGCAGGAAAATTCCCTAAATCCCAGCTGGCTGCAGTCGGTGCAGGATGTTCTCTCCTGGACTAGGAAATCTGCTGCAGTTGTCACAGGCAGACCCTGTGACAGTCCTTGGTGTAGGAGTCTCCCTTGGTGCTCTTAAACACAAACCTCACCTACAAACATGCCCTGGAGCTGTTCCTGATCCTGAGGGAGCTTTGGGCAGTCCTGTTTGCATCGTTTAGGTAGAATCCATTTGCCCAGGTTGGGTTCTTCATGTCCCAGAAGGAGCATGCCCAGGCTGGGCAGTCCTCAAGCCCAGAGATTTCCTCCCTGGTATTACATTAGACCTAGAGATGCCCATTCCAGTGGGAATCCCAGCTTCTCCTGGGCTGCCATCCCCAGTGAGGGAATTGAGACATCTTTGTGTGCACATGAGGGGTGTGGCTGTGGTTCCTGTATCCTCCAAATTGTGCTGGGAGAGAGGGATGTCACTAAAGCTGTTGGAACACACAGGTCTGCCACAGACCCAGGTTTGGTAAAGCCATGACAGTGATTTGTGGCCAATTTAGCCTTTTTTTCAGTGTCTGTGGAGCAGCCACCACCCACCCCGGGGTTTCCATCTCTGACTGGCACATCGCCCTGCCCAGCACCAGATCACCATCCTCAGCTCCAGAACTTTCAGCCTCTCCTGAGGGATGCTACAGTAAGAACTCAGTTTTCTTCCACAAAGACACAAACTGAGCTGCTGTGGTTTTGCCCAGAGGAGGGAGGAATAGACAGGGAAGGCAAAAGCTTTGGTTTCCCCAGCTGCAGATTTCAGCTCAGGTAAATTCCATCCCTGGAATTTCTCCTTTTGTCTGCTCCCCCTGACCTTTTGATCTCTCCATGTCTTCCTGTGCCATTGGCTGCTACATTGCACAACATGTGGCTGCGTTGCAGCGCTGGGAATGAGGTGATCTCTCGAGGTAGGAGATGTTTTGGTTTGTGGGATTTTTTTCTTCCCCTCGGTGTCACATTGTAAAGCACTTTTGAGACGAAAGGAATCACAGAAATGCCATGTGTGAAGTTGTCTTACATTTGAAATGAAGCAGAGAGAACAATTTGTAAAGGAAAATGAAGTCACTCCATTAACAGCGGGATGGTTGCACCCTGCTCTTTAATAATGGAAAATAAACATTTGCTATTAACCTCTAAAAGTCTGGTTGGAGGTTGAGGGGTTGGGTTGGTTGGGGTGCTCAGTAGCCAAGAGAAAATTAAGTTTGGCTGATATTCTCTGAGCTTCTCTGGCCCTTGTGTGACCTCTGGGATTGGGCTTTAATGTTTTTTTTCATCAGTGTGTCCCTCCCATAGTTGGCTGCTCCCTGACTTCACAAGGGGAATAAGTGATAGTGTTTTGGTGCCAAATAGAGGGTTTTTTTCTGCAGGTGGGTGAACATTTCTTCAGAGAATCACAGAATGGTTTGGGTTGGAAGGGACCTTAAAGCTTATCTTGTTCCAACAACCTGCCATAGGCAGGGACACCTTCCACTAGTTCAGGTTGCTCCAAGCCCCATCCAACCTGGCCTTGAAGATTTCCAGGGATGGGGCATCCTCAGAGAACCTCTTCCAGTGCCTCACTGCCCTCACAGGGAAGTAACACTTATGACAGGGCAGGTCCCTGTTTTTTGTGAGGGAAGCTGAGGTTTCTCCTGCTCAATTTGCTGGCTTGGAGCATTGCACAGGATATGCTGCTGTCCTGAAGGCTGGTTAATTCAAGGATCTTTCTTCCTCTGTCCTTGCAGGACCAAGCAGTCTCTTGCTTTTCCTAACATCAAGTAGAGATTTTAGGCCACTCTGGTTTCTTTAAAATCACTTGCTCTCTTCCTGTGTTCAGCTCTGGACATTAACATGGAAGATCTCATCATCATCTCTTGGGGATGACAGTGGAGGGAAAAAGCAAAACATCAAAGACCTTTGAGAAAGCAAGCTGAGGTACAGCCAGAGCAGAAAACGGGATTAGACCCCATAGAATAGTGGTTCTGGGATCTGGAGCTGCTTTTTACTGTAAACTTGCGTGAGGGTTGGTCAGGCCTTGGCTGTTTTTTCCTGCTTGGATGCACCCTGAGATCCCATCGCTGGTGGTTGCCATGCCAGCCAGAAACATCTCCATGACCTTCACATGATGGGAAAGGCAGGAACTGGAGTCCTGTGTCCTCCCTGCTCTGAGTGCCATGACACTCTCCAAGCTCAGCCCCCAAATCTCCCTGTCACCCTTTTCCCTTCACAGTCCTGTGTAAACATGGGCATTGCCTCCCTCTGATGGGATGGACTGACCTCACGCTGCTCTTGGATTTCCCTGGTCAGTGAGGTGGTGTGAGGTCTGTAGTGGCTGGATTCACACTCCCACAATGGCTTTTGAGGAGGGCACTGGAGGCAGTTCAGTGCCCAACAAATGCCCAGAAGGAGGGGCTGCCACATCTAGAGAACCCTAACAGGTCCGAGGGAGAGCAGTCTCCAGAAAGGGATATAATTTTAAATTCGAAAGTAATACAAGAATCTGGTGGTGCGGCACAGTCAGGCAGCCACGAGAGGGCACAGGCAGCCCAGGCAGGACTGTCCTCCCTCCTGATCCTCCCTCCCTGCGGGAATGGAGCATTTCCAGACCCCTCCTGGCTTCTGCCTCCGTGAAGACCTCACACCTACTGACCTGTCCCCTGCAGCCCCTTGAGAGGGAAACAGCTTCCCTGTGCTGCTGGAAATGGGAATTGGTGTTAGATGTAATTGGTGTAAGTCTGCGATGTGGGAAGGAAGGATTTGGATTTCTTGAAGGGGAATGTTGCAAAGCCATGAGGGTGGCCGGGTGACAGAATGTTTGGCTGTGTCTGGGTCTTTAGGTGTAGTGTCAGCAGGGCTTGCTGTCAGAAACTTTCCTGGAGCTGGAGCTGAAGGACAACGAGCAAAACTATCAAAGAGGCAGTTTTCATTCCCCTCTCTCTCCTAAATCCTTTTTCCCTGTCATAAAGTGAGAGTTTGGGAGAGAAAATGGATGTTTTCTCTCTCTGATGGAGGTTAGTGTTGTGCACAATGAGGTGCTTTTAAGTATTTAGATGTTCATACACGCTTAAGAGGAGAATTTAGGAGACTTGGTATGGCAAGAAGAGAGAAAGCAGTATAAAGGACCTTGAGAATTGGTTGCTCCTGGCAATTCCCTGTGTGTGCTGGTCCTGTCTTTTCCCCTGCTTGCAGAGTTCCTCCAGGTTTGCTCAAGGCTGTAAATCAGGCTTTGCTCAGCGGTCAGGCTGTCCCCACATGCTCTCAGAGCTGTGTGTTTCCAGGAACCAACAAATGAAAGATTTTTTTTTTGTTGTTTGCTTGCTTGCTCCAGGTGCAATCAAGAAAAGTGGGAGAAGATAAGCAGCTGGCCTCAAAAAAAGTCAGATGTTTCAAAGCTTCCCGCAGGATGAATCTATCAAAGCAAAGGGAATTATTGCAGAATAGGCAGCACTGTGTCAGCCATGGGGAAATTCCAGGCATTCAGGGAGTGTGGCCCTGCCAGGAAAAGTCAAATCTGGCTGCACTCTCAATGTGCACGTGGCACTGAGGGCTGGTCAGCCCTGCCAAGGCAACACATTCCCAACAGGAGCGATCCCTGTGGTGCCACTGGCGCTGGGAGCCAAGGGGTCGGGTTTGCTATTTATCATGTCAATATTCCCGTGTTTGTACGAGGGTTATTGGGCTGAACTGGAAGGTTGACTTGAGCCAGGCTGTGGAGGCAGATGGACTTTGTGCTGGTTTATAGAATGCTCAGAGAATTGCCAGAACAGGCCCCCAGGGGGGTAATTCCCTGCATTTGCAGGGGATAAACTGAATAGTGAGATCACAGGTCTGTGGTGCACAACCCAAAGATGAGAGAAGTGAAAATTTTACCTTGTTTGGGGGTGGATTAGGAGGAAAAGGGAGCATAGAGACAATGAGACCAGGACTAGTTGTGGGCTGGATGTGAGGGGAGAAATGGGTTATAGAATGGCCTTAAGTTGAATTGATTAGATTTTAGATTTAGATAAATAATAGATTTATATTACATATTAGTAAAAAATTTTTCCCTGGGGGGGGGAGGCCCTGGCACAGGTTGCCCAGAGAAGCTGTGGCTGCTCCATCCCTGGAAGTGTTCAAGGACAGCTTGGACAGGGCTTGAAGCAACCTGGTCTAGTGGAAGGTGTCCCTGCCCATGGCAGAGAGTTGGAACTAGGAGATATTTAAGGTCCCTTCCGACCCAAACCGTCCTGTGATTCTCTGATAAATCTGAGCTCACGGAGGTGCCTTGGCTCAGGAGATGTGACAGCACTACCTCAGATGATGGAGCAGAGAGAAAGCAGAGAAAGTTTGAGAAGGAAAAAGTAATCCTTAACTTTCTTTTGCCTTAAACTTGAAATTATTCCCCTTGTAGGAGAAGACGTCAGCTACATGGGAAAAGCTGTCACTGGTACAAATCTCATTACTTACAAGTAACCAGTGACAGAAAAGGAATTCACAGCCATTTGTGCAGGAGTAGTAAGTCCCAAAACAGTTCCCTGTGGGACTGTCTCAGAGAGGGGAGCTGTGAAAAGGAAGCTTTGCAGTGAAAACTCCAGCACTCATTCCTGTGCTACTTACAGAGCTTTTAGTGGGGTTCACGTGGGCACACAGAACCCCATGCACTTTTTAACCAAAGACTTTGTGTTTCTAATTTCTGCTTCCACTCCAGTTCTGGGACTGCAGGCTTTCTCTGGCAGATGTAGATGGGATATTGGCTCAAGGACAGCTCTCTGCCCTTAATTCCCCTGGCTCATTGGGCTAATTCTGCTCTGTTAATCACCTTAGAGTCAATTTAAGATGCTTCCTGATGACAGACACGTATGTTGATCACGGCTGAGAGGCACCTTTGCTCTTTCTGCATCAGCAGCTGGGGCTGGAAGATGTGTCTCCTCTGCTGCCCTCGGTGATCTTCCTCTTTTTCAGGCCATCAATGCCAGCTGGCAAAAGCCACAAAGAGGGAATGAAACACTAATCCAACTTTCAGTCAAACTGAGGGCAGTGACAAATATTGTCTTGGGAGGAATCAGAGCATTGGGAATTGTCTAGTGGTCCCATGATGCTTTTGGACAGGGGAAGTGTTGCATCCACCCAAAAGTCTTGGCACCTCTGGCTTCCATTAGTCCTAAAGCCTCTTGTACACAGGAACATTAACAGAGGAAATATGAGTTCCAAATCTTGTTCATCTAGCACTGAAATTATGCGTGTGTGTGTGTGGAGAAGACCTTACGTGTTGTGTTTGAGGATGTCAGGCTGGTCAGTGCCTGACCCGAGTTTTGAAAGCCCAGAAATCATTTTGATGTCATCAGCTGTGGTGTCACTACTTCCTCTTCATCGTGCTGGTTTTAAAAGCCTGGATTTACGCATTCAAAATGCACAAATGTCTTAAACCCTCTTACTGCAGCACATGGAACTCAGCCCTGTTTTAGCACTGCCACATCCAAGAGAACCTCTCTGGAACTTGGGGCCGTTTACCATATATTTCAATAGAGGCCTTGAAAACTACCCCTCTCTGTTTAGGAAACACTGCAGAAAGGAAATTGCTTCTTTATCTTCTGTTTTGTGCATGATTCCTTTGCTCATCACAGGACAGAGCAGACTCAACATCTCTTCGCTTTTTATTTATTTTATTTTCAGTTATGCAGACAGAAATTATCACAGTCGTGGAGTGGTTTGGGTTGGAAGAGACTTTTAAAGATTATCCAGTCCCTGACTTGCCCAAAATCTCCTGCTGCAACATTCAAGCCCAGACACTTTGTTATTGTTGAGTTGTTGAGTTTTTGCAGGATGTGAAAAGGAGTCATGATGCTGGAATGCTGCTGGAACACTGGATTCATGATGCCTTGCCCTCTAGTGCTGTTGGATTGCATTTCAGTTGCATACTTTCACCAAATCAGGTGCTTAATTTTAGCATTTGGTGAGCTCCAGCATGATGGGGAGACAAGAATGAGCACGGGATGGAATTGGAATTGGCAGCAGCACTTTGATTTAGGTTCACACTTAATTTATTTGCCCCTCCCCTGGGTGATGGTGAAGCACAGGTTGTGCTGCTTTGGTCCATCTGGGGTTGTGAGTGTGGCCTGAAGGTTTTATAGACTTGCGAAGGGTGGTGATTTCAACTCAGAGTGATTTACCTGCAGGTGCTCATTGGGCCAGGCAGGAGCAAATGGCTCCAGCCAGAAACCAGCAGCATCTTCTGCAGCTCAGGACCCAAGTTTTCAGGTTTTATCAGGCACCTTGTAAGCAACGAGGGAATAAAACACACGGAGAAAGAGCAGTATGGTTCTTGTGTTTTATATAAAACCAGTTGCTGCTTAATGAAACAGATCTGAGGCCAAGATAATTAAGGCCAATGAAATTAATCAGGCAAGTGAACCAGCCACACCCATTTGAAGGAGGATGGGTGCAATCAAAGGCAATTAAGGTGATTAATACTCTCATTGTCATCCACACATCCAGCACCTGGATGTAGTTGTGTGGTTACCTAACTCTGCTCAGAAGGGTGCTGCAGGCAAAGGTGGTGCTTCCAGGGGAGGATTCTTCTCCTTGACCTTCTCCTACCCCTTTCTTGGATTTCTGCTGAGCTTCCTTTGACCTGAGTAGCCTGACCTTCAAACCTCAGTTGTGGGTGGAAGAGCTCTGATACAGGATTTTTAAGAAAACATCATCACTTACCCCAGTAGAAATTTGCACCCACCAAACCTCTAGGGGGGTTAGATAACATTTTTATTTTTATTTTTACATAAGGGTTGCCATGGGGGCATAATTCACCTCCTGGCTTGCTTTTGAATTCTGGAATCCTGGATTATTCCCTTCATAATATTTATAACATAGTTTTCAAATGGATAATGAGTCTGTGTGGAAATGTGAATGGAATATTTGCCTTCACCTATACCCTGTTCTGTAGAATCTGCAGCCAACCAGGACAGAGGGATGGTGGAAGCAGGACCTGGTATGGAAGTGTTTCTATATGATATTTGAGGAATTCAGACTAATTTTTCAAGCTACCCAATAAAATATATGATAATATGCTGTAACCCAGCACAAATGCTGAATGAGGCTTGACTTGTCATTGACTCTTTTGAACAGAATTTGAAAAACCTGTTGCAAAAAGGGAGCTCATGGATGTGGCTGCCCCATCCCTGCAAGTGTCCAAGGTCAAGCTGGAGCAACCTGGTCTAGTGGAAGGTGTCCCTGCCTATGGCAGGGGGTGGAATGAGATGGACACTAAAGCTCCTTTCCAACCCAAACCATTTTGGGATTCTGTGTGACAAGGTACCTTCTTGCACCATCTAGGTAAAAACTGCATGTCTGAGCACCATAAACATGTTTCTTACCATGCTGATGCCAAGGTATGTTGTGAAACAGTTTCCTGAGACACCTGGAATTGGGCCACTGCAGAGTTAGTAAAACATTTTTTTAAGCAATATTATTAATGACCTTCAAGATCATCAAGTCCAACTTAGGTGCATTTTATGTTGATTTCCTGCTTTAGATTCCTGACTATCCCTGTGCTAATTTCAAGGGAGGGAGTTGAAAAGGTTTAATTTCAAGTAACCTGTGGAAGTTTTAGTCTTCCACAGCTTAAAACCAGATAAATTAAGTGTAAAAATCACCCAGCCAGGTGCATTGGGTTCACAGGGGCAGAATGGCTTCCCAATTCTCAGCTGAACAATAGGCTGACCTTTGGACAGGCTAAGTCTAAACTTGTGGAAGATAAAACTTGGAAAACTGGCTGTCTTTCCACATTTCAACTAATGCCTGAAGATTCCCAGCAGATATACAAGCCCTGTGGAAAAGCAGAGAGTGTTTTAATGTAGGCATCTTAATCCAGAATGTGATCCCAGAACTGCCAGGTCCTTGATCCCCTTTGAGCCATCTCCCTTTGGAATGCTTGGAGGTTCAAGCCATGTTGTCCTGGGATGCTCAGCCATCCTGGGAACAGCTGTACTCCCAGGGAAGAAAGCCAAGTCTTTACTGATTTGTAACAGTTTATTTTTGTGTAACAGCTCCCTGTGTTTGTATTAGGGGAACATGTTTATTCTAGGATTAAATAAAAGTCCCAAAAATGGGCCAAGTAGGGTCATTTTCTGGTTCGACTGCTCACAGGACCTGCTCTCTGGTTTACCTATGGAGCAACTCTTGTGTACTCTGGTAAAGCTGTAGTATTGATTTAAGGTGGCAGATAAGCCCAGTCCAGCCTTCCCCAACCATCATTTAGTCTCGTGACTGGGACAGCCTCTGTGCTTCCCACTCACAGCCTCAGGCTGTCGTGCTGCTCCAGCTGATGATTGAGGTCTAAATGGGGTTATCTGGAAGAACCAACAGTCTCCCAGTTCTGTTAAAGCCTCTGGGCTGACCTCAAGCCCACTGATGGCATTGTCCTCAAATGGTGTTTGACCTAAAACCCACTGATGGTGTTGACCTCAGGCCCACCAAAGCACTGGATCCAAGCTGTGGATTAGAAAAGCTGCTCACCATGGCCCTGGGTGAGCCATGAATGGGCAGAAAATTGACTTTTAGAAAACTGTAAAATGCTTCTATGAAGTTTTCACAACAATTTGGTTCTCAGTTGCCTCCCCGAACAGTCTGGAGGCTGAGTTTGGGTGGCCAGGCAAATCTTTGACAGGAAGGTCTCCTTTCCTTTGGTGCTTGTTCCCAGGATGAGGGAAAGCAGCATCATTGTTCCTGAGCTGTGTGAAGGCTGATAAAGAAACCTATCCATGCTATAAAAGTAATTTCCCTAATTTCACCATGTGAAGTGCAAAAAGGACTTTCCACAATCACCAGCTCTGTAAAAAAAAACCAAAACAAAACAGTTAGGAAAACCAAGGGAAGCCCTAATCAGCAAGTCTGATCCCAAACCCTTTTTCAGAGTTTGCTTCCACAGTGTTCTCGGTTTGGGGTCTGATTTTGAACTGATAAAAACAGCAGTTACAAGATTAAATCTGAAATTCAGGCTTGAATCCCCCTTTATGCCAAATCTTGCCCTGACCTTTTCAGAACTCTGAAAGCAAGTAGATTCCCTGAGCACTCCAGTGACTTTGGATGTGCCTGGAAAAACCACATAAAGCATTTTTATGGTCAACAAATAGTTATGATTTTATTGAGTTGCAGAGTACACAAGAAAAAATTGTTCTTTTTGAGTTACTGAAATACTTTATTTTTAAAGAATGAAAAAATCAGGACCTGTCCTAATAAGGAATGTGGGTTTGCTCTTTTAACATTGGGAATGTTAGGGCTTTGTTAGGAAGGCTTTCTTAGGAAAGCATCTACTAGGAGAGGCCATGGCTAGGACATGGCAGCTTGTGACAGAAGGAAAAGGATGTCTTTGCCCTAACAAAGACCTCAAATCCAGCCAGAGTGCCCAGATGGTGCCTGGAGATGGGTCCTGATGAGGCTCTGAGCCTCCCAAGCCCTATTTCAGTGAGCAGTTGAGATCTAGATTCCTCAAATTCATGCTTAAAGGGAAAACCCCAGTGCAAGTCCCTTAATTCCCATTTCTAGTCAGTCCCTGCTCTCAGAGCTGGGTGGGGGGAGCTCATTGTGAGATCCAGCTCACCATGAGGTGTGTAGGGATGTCACCAGCCCCTGTCTCTCCTCTGAGCCCAAGCTCTGCCCTGCCTTGTCTCCTTCTCCAGCACAGTTCTCCAGGCAGACACCTGGAGTTGGGAGAACACGGAACACCTGATTCCAAGTTGCTTTTTCTTCTCTCTCTTCGCCCCCTTGGCGATTTTCCTCCCACTCTCGTGCATCCCTCCCCAGCCCCTTACCTTCCCAAATTTCTCCCATCCCTGTCCTTGTCCTCACAAAGCACATGCCCATCTCTCTCCTGCCCAGAGGCTTCTCTTTGCTGCAGTTTGTGCCATGCCCTGCCAACTTTCCTTAACCATCCTGGGCCTCCAGCTCCTCCTACTCCAGTCCCCACTAAGAAGTGTGTGAGGAGAAGCAAACCCAGCCCTTCCCTTGATTATCTGCCCTGAAACCAGCTCTGTGTTTGCAGCTCGTGGCCTCTCCCCGTTGCCATGTGCCAGTGATGTGGTGCAGCTGGGTTCAATAACCCCTGGCAGGCTCCCAGCATGTCTTACTGATTTTTTTCCCCATGTTTGTCTGTCATTACAGTGCAAATGAACGACCTTTATCAAGAGAGAAAGCGAACAAGACTTCACCTCATTATTTTCAGAGAAACGAGTTAGAGTCCTCAGAAATCCGGGCAAAACTCTGCTTAAATTCTGAGTTTCAATCATTTTAATGGCAAATTTTAATCTGCAAGGGATGTTTGTGTCCGACTGGTTGCTGCCTTTTGCCTAGGTTGGAGACAGAGACAATGCCAAGCAAGCTCATGATGTGAAGTTTATATCCATCTATGTTTGCAGTTTTACTGAAACTTCTGGAATATCTCCTGTAAGCCTAATTTTATTTTGATGCTACTTACACTGATAACAAAACAAACTGAGTCAGACTTCCAGGGCTCTTTGTCAGGGATCTGTTTGACCTGCTCCAGTTAAAGGATGAAGAATTTATAGAATCCCAGAATGGTTTGGGTTGGAAGGGACCTTAAATATTATCCAGTTCCAAACCCCTGCCATGGGCAGGGACACCTTCCACGGGAAGAGGTTGCTCCAAGCCCTGTCCAACCTGGCCTGGAACACTTCCAGGGATGGGGAGTCAACAAGGCATCAAGGCACTTAGGAAATACCTTGAATTCCGACACAGAGCCCTGGGATTTTTTGGAGGGAGGGGAAAAAATCATATGAAGCAGAGAGGCTTTGCCTGAATAAAATTACCAGTATCTTATATTTTCACCAGACAAACTTTTAGCACATAAAAATTCAATTAAGAAGAGAAATGCCCAGCTATTTACAGAGGGCTGGTGCCCTGTTCTTTTGAGAACAGACCTTTTTCTTTTGCAAGAGCAAGGCCCATCCATGACACCTGGAAATCAGCTCTGACTCCACCAGTGCACAGGTTTTATTTCTGGATTTGAGCAACTGAACGTTTTTTTTTTCACGAAAAGGAATTTTTCATGAGGCTGAATCTCAAGATCAATCCTGTCCTCCCTTCTTCCCTTTTACCAAGGTTTTGGGGAAAAAACGTTGCCTGAGAGCTGGTCTTTCATTCTGCAGATCATTGCTCTCCTGGAGTCTTTCAAGTTCCTTTAGCCACCACCATCATCAGCTGCTGCCTCCTGTTAGGCCAGGCCAGGCTCTTGTGTTGGGTTTTTAGCAGAAAACCAGTTCTTCCAGTCAACTGGTCAGTGGCCCCCAGGAAAGCCAAGCTGCTAAAGCATAATTATTTACCTAGGCCAAGCTTTGAGCAGTTTCTATAGGTGCTACAAAGCAAACAGTTTCTCAAGAAGAGAAGAGGGAACAGGGCTAAGGAGGAAAATATTTGCTCTGGAAATAAGAACTGGAGGAGTGACAAAAAATGTGGGCTGTCAGAAGAATAAGCTGAATATTTCAAAGCTTGCGCTGCTGATCCGACTGTGGGCTTGTGGTGGCACAGACATTCAAAGAGTCAGGAAGGGATGCACATATTAAGGCAGTTTTAATGAGGTTAGCCACGATTCCAGACTAGCATGTTACTACCTGTCTGGGAAATTACAGCACCCAGAAGGATGTTGTTGTTTACGATATTAGAAATCAGTTTGCTCCAAGTCTGTGTGAGCTTCAGGTGCCCTGGAGACAGAAGTTTTTCATCCTAAACATTCCTGGTGATATTCAGGTGGCCAAGAACACCAGAACAAGCCCTTTACAAACTCTAACTACTACTGGGTAGCTCAAGTTGCAATCCCGATGCTGAATTTCCCATCTGTAAGCAAAGATAGAATCTCATTTTATTTTCCAAAGAAGGCAGCGGGGTGGGAGTACATTTTTTTTTTTTTTTTGAAACACTGGCCACAGTCCTAGAGTTGTCTCTGCTCATGAAGCACCTTGCTGGTTCTGTGGGATGCTGTTGGAATTCAAGGATTTGATAGAGAAGATCCCGTTTCAGAGCTGAGGGAAGTAATGAGGCATGAACAGTAACCAGAGTCTCCCTCCTGTGTGTTTCCAGTGAGCACTGAGATGGCTGTGGGAGCTGGAGGCTGCTTTTGAAACCATGGCCCTTTGTCATAACCCGAAAGGTGTGTCCTTTCTGTTGGATTACACCTGATCTAAAGCCCATGATTTATCTGGGATCAGGTTGCCTGTTACAGAAGCAGCTGGATGCTGTTCAACCACATCTCCTGATAAACCATCAGTGGATTTTGGTAATTAGGTGTTGAGCAGAAAACTGAGTTTTAGACAACTTGGGAGAGGGTTCTGCAGAAGGTTTCAGATCATCAGCACAGCCTGGTCAGTCCTGATTCCAGACGGGTTGGGATCGAATGTTTGTGCAGCTCCTCCTTTCACAGGGAGAACTCCTTTTCATCTCTGCTTGTTCCCAAGGGAAGAGTGAACAGTGCCATGGCTCCTGGCCTCTGACAAGCACTTTGGTCCCTGCCAGGCATGTGCAGACAGGCAGAACCCTGTGCTCCTGCAGCCCAGGATGGTGAAAAGACCATTTGTGGCTCCTCTGGGGCACTGATGAGCAATTAGCAAGTTTTGCTTATGTGACTTGTTTTGGTCTTTTGTGTCATTTTCTGACAGCCATAATGCTCTGCCAGACCTGCTGCTCATTAAAGAGAAAACAGACCCTCTCCTAAAGGAGATATTTTGCTGTTTAAGCCCAAAAATCTTCTACAGACCCCTGGAAATAGAGGCTGATGCTAAAAATACAGTTAGGGGTTAGTTGTGCAGGGTCAGTGTCACAGCTTGGACTAAAGGGATGCTATGATTAGAGAAAGAAAGGAGGGAGGGAAAGGAGGGAGCTGGGTTCTGGGCAGGGCTGGAAGCCCCAGCACAGTCCAGCAGCTGCTGGTCCCATGGGAGGCAATTCCTCTTCTACACAAACATGGGAAAGAGGCATGAGCTGACTGGGGTGTCCTCAGATTGCAAACACTCTCTGAGGCCTAAAAACTCATGTGTGAATCAGGGCTTGTGTGGTTTAGGCAGAATTAGAATGGATCTTGTGAAAAAGAAGGTCAAGGTCGGATATTAATGCCCCTTTTTTAAACATTCCTCATCATCCTCTCCCAACCTTCTGTTTCGTGCATTACTGGCATCACTTTTCATCCTCTGAAGTGCATTTTAAATCTGTCTGGGTTCAACAGGTGACCTGAGCCTGCACCAGAAGCAGCTGACAAGACAAGAAAGTCCCCTCCAACTGTGCATGTAGATACAGACTGAGATCTGAGAGTAAAAGACACAAGTGTGATTCCCCCCCGCTCCCTCCCATCCCTCCCGGTCACTCACACCTCCCCAGTAAGACTCATGTTCACTTATGGAGATAAGCATCCAGCCAGAGGTCACCAGATTTCTTTAGGGACCTGTGGGAAGAAAATGAAGACAGGTTTGTTTGGGTTGTGAATCTTGTCTTTGGTGGGTTTTTTCCTATGAAGAAGCCTGTTACTGAATTTTAATATGAATCACAGAATGGTTTGGGTTGGAAGGGACCTTAAAGACCATCCAGTTCCAACCCCCTGCCGTGGGCAGGGACACCTTCCACTAGCCCAGGTTGCTCCAAGCCCCATCCAACCTGGTCTTAAACACTTCCAGAGATGGGGCAGCCACAGCTTCTCTGGGCAACCTGTGCCAGGGCCTGACCACCCTCACAGCCAAGAATTCCTTCCCAATATCCCATCTAACCTGTCCTGTCATTCCATCCCTTGTCCAAAGTCCCTTCCCAACTCTCCTGGAGCCCCTTTAGGCACTGGAAAGGGCTCTAAGACTTTCCTGGAGCCTTCTCTTCTCCTGGCTGTTAACTCCAGCTCTCCAAGCCTGTTTCCAGAGCAGAGGCCCTGAAGCCTTTAGGACACCAGAATATGAATCCTTAGGACACCAAATGTCTTTCTTCAGGACAACAGATACAGCAAGAAGAGCTGGAGTGAGCAAGAACTTCCCCTGTGTTATTTGTGGTCCTGTGGGCACCATGTGGTGGGGTGCAGGGCATCACCTCACCGTGTCTGGGGACAAAAGAGGGTTTTGAGCCAGTTTTCAGCTCTTCTGCACATTGTGGCCAACCCACTTTAATTTGCCTTTGCTTAGAGTGCTTTGTGCAGGAGATCCCTGGACTGCAGGACGCATTCTCATGTTCCCTGTCATAAATTATTCCCCTTGGAGAAACTGAGACAGAAACATTAACACAGAGGCTGCTGACAAGGACTATTAGACTCGTCTCCAGCTCTGCCTGTGGGGAGCAGCCTGTTGCTGCTGGCAGGGCTCACATGGGACGCAGCACGGGCTGTAACCTGACTCATCCCCCTTTGATTCATCTCACTTTTCAGCCTGGAGATCTGCTGCCAGCTCCCAAAACCAAGAATCACCAGCTGCCAGAGCAGCATTTCAGAAAGAGTGTTATAAAAAAAGGTCCCTGTTAGATCACAGAATCATTAAGGTTGGAAAAGCCCTCTGAGATCATCAAGGCTCCCAGCACTGCCGAGCCACCACTAAACCATGTCCCCAAGCGCCACAATCAGGTTAGTTCCCATCTAAATGTTGTGTGCTTGGTATTTTGATAGCAACAACACATTGACATGGTATTTCTGAAGGGTCTATAGTGTTCTGAATTCTCTGTGTTAGAAAATACAGGATGTCCCATCCCTGTAACCATGAATTGCAGCTGCAGGTGATACCAGAAGGACCTTACCCAACAATGTCTACAAATGCTTTCCCAAGAGGCTTCTCCTCATATTGGACTCCATACTTGGCACATAATGACTTCACCAAAGGCTTCACCTTCCAGAAATTGTGCCGTGGCATTGTTGGAAACAGGCTGGAATAGAGAGAGAGAGAAAAAAAACAAACCTGAGAAAACCCTGGAGACAAACCCCAAGGGATGGGCATCTCTGTCTGCATCCTCAGGGGGCTCATTATTAGTGTCTCCTCCTCCTCAAGCTGCACAAGCAGAAAAAGGAAGAGAGGCACAGCCCTCTGTTTCAAGGAGGTTGTGAAAACTGATTCTCCTGCTGTGCCTCAAAGCAAAGCTGCGTTCAGAACACAATGAAAGTCAGTCTGTGCAAGAGGAGATGCTACAAGTGCAATGTGAAGGCAGCAGGAGGGAGGGAACAGCCTCAGTCTGCTCTGATGGCTGCCCATTTCCTTTGGGAATAATCGTTTCTTGCCAAATTTTAGCCCCAGTAACCCCTTTCCCACTTCTGGAAGCTCTTGGAAGAGACACAGTTAAAGAAGGATTTGGGGGCACCTTGCCCAGTGCTGTTTAACAGACATTTCCTAAGCTGACTTCCAAACCTAAAGCTCCACCCTTAAAGCCATCTCTTTTACATTTTGTGTTGTCACTGGCAACAGACTGCCCATATGGCCCGGGTTTTAACATCTTTTCTGGAACCTGGTGCCCGGCAGCCCATGCAGTCCCACACACTATAAAACACTGGAGTGCTTTAGGAGAGAGCAGATTCCTGATATTGATACTCAAGTTCAAGTAGTTTGCTTAGGATTTGAGCCCACAGCTCATAATCATAATCATAACTTCTAAATAACCCCCAAATTAGAATTGTGAGGGTGAAAGCTGAAGTATTTGGTAGCAAGGCCAAGTGATGCTGGGTCTGTACTCACTGGTGCTCGATTTGGAAATTCAGGTGCCCGGTGAACCAGTCGTTGAAGAAGGACTGCTCGATGTTGCAGGTGGCTGCCATCTGTGAGGGCGAGAACAGGTGAGGATTAGCGACATCTCACCCCAAAATCAGACCAAAGCTCCTCTTGCCTGAGCTGTCAGAGGGCAGACACTGCTGTGGTGGGGCCACTGGGTGCAGGAAGGGGAGCTTTAATCCTCCTTCAGAGCTTACTGTTGAGTAAACCTGAAGTAAGTTGAAGTCCATGGGTTTGACTGGTGGTAAAATGATGTGGCAATCTAAGCCCAGGCTCCTAAATCTCAGCCTCTCCCAATAAAAATCAGATGGTTAACAGCAGTACCAATGTGAAAAATGGGGCAGGAAAAATGCATGGACACAAAGCCTGCTTTTCCATCCCGTCTAAATAATTCCCACTTTGCCTTAAGTGCAAGGTCTGAGTATTCTGACAATATTTCTTAGCTATTCTTGCTATTAATGATTGTAAAATTAAATATTCTTTCTTAAAATCCTCTTGCACTCTGAACTGGCTATGCTGAGCTCTCCCTCCAGCTCTGATTTTCACTGGGTCTCTACTATTTGTATCTATATGGCAAAATTCAGCACACAGAAAAGCCAAATCATACTTCTTTAACCTGATATCACCTCAAATCTGAGGGAACCTTTTGATTACAATAATTCCAAAATTTTGGACTTCCATGTCTTGATCCAGCACCGCTGGCTCTGGGAAGAACATCTTTATGGGAGGGGTCATGGGTAGACACCCTAGACTACACTGGGGGTAGTGGTAACCCAGTCTTTGGGGTGAGTTGGGGGTGTCCTTTCCCCTCCCAGTTACCTGAGAGCTCAACCAGTCTCTGTGCTTCTCAGAATCAATTTCCATTGGAATGTGATTCATCTGGGTGACCCACACGAACCAGTGACTCTCCAGAAACCTTCAAAACCAGGAGAAATCATGACAATTGGTACATAGGTGGGGACATCAGGTGGGGTTTACAGGAAGCATCAGGAGACACAACCTGTGAGGAGGATATTTCTCTGAGGTATTGAAATAAATTGCTCTCTCAGAACGACTCAAAGTCTCAACTTTGCCTCAAGCTTCTTTATTTAGAGTGACTTTTTTATTGCTTATGGAATAAAATGGCATTTTTAGCACCTGTGCAACAGTCTGCATAAATGCACTTTTTATTCCCTTTAACCAAGAAGTTACTTTATTATAACTTCATTGTAGTTATATTAATCTATACCGAGATTTAGATGTATGTATTGCCTGGACTCATCCTTGTTCTAGGATGTCCACCAGCCTTGTTTAAGTCTTTAGGCTGGTTTTCTGCAATTTTGCTTTTTTTTCTTGCACTTTGAGCTCGACCAAAAATTTTGGAAGTAATGGGTCAGTTGATATAAGTTTTTCAGCTTGATTTCAGGCTGGAAGCAAGTATAGAATTACCTCTGGGAAACGGTGGTCTGAGCACCCTGGAAGGATCCAGCCATGACCAAAGTGGAAAAAACACATAAATGTGTTGGGATTGGACAGTGTATGTGAACAGGGAATGAAGAAAGCAAGGAGAATCCTGGGGGAGATGCTGAGCACCAGAACCATCTGTGCTGCAGGGAGGCGGGACTGGGAGGTGGTGAGAGGGAAGTGAAGCAGTGGGAATAGCCAAGATAACACACAGCAGGGAACCTAAAAAAGGGTACAGCAGAGCTGAGACTGGACTTGTCTGGCACTGGAGAGAGGGGAGAGCAGTAGGGATGCCCTTTATCTCCTACCTGACAAATGTGAGGAGACACAGGGATCCCAGGAGGCCATAGAATGGGATGTATGTGATGAAGTAGCGCAGGTAGTAGCTGATGGCCCAGGCCAGGTCCTAGAGAAGAGAGAAGACATCAGGCATCCCTTTGCCCATCTGGGATAACATGTCCTTGCTGGTGATGCTGGGGACACTGGGTAATCCATCCCTCCCTCCCTGCTCTGGGGTGATTTCCTATGGAACAGCCAGACCCCACAAGGATGGAGGGAACGTTTCACTCACCGCCCAGAACCTGCGCCTGATCATGGTCGAGATGATTTGGATTTGGAAATACACAGGGATGAGCAGAGGTGGGAAGACTGCAAAGCAAAGGGAGATGTTTTGGCCATCAGAGGAGTGGGGAAGGCGTGTGATATGAGGAAGCTGGTGATTTGGGACTGATCCCAGGGAACTGGGAACATGCTTTTTTTTTTCCATGGAGCATCTCCCATGGAGGTTACTCCCAGTCCTGACTCGAAGGCCTGCACAGTGGTCCTGATGAAGGGTGGGATGAGCTGAGATTTAAGGAGTTGCTCTGCTGACACAGTAAGGGCTGGAAGGGTCAACTGGCATTCCAGGAAAAGGGAAAAGTGGAGGGCAGATACTCACTGAGGAAGAAGTACTCGTGCTGGTGGTTGTAAGGCAGGTACTTCAGCTTCTTCTTGCCGTACTGCAGGACACAGAGGAGAAAGCTCAGCCTTGGATTGTGCCACCCACAGGTAGGAGCAGAGTCTCTGCAATGCTTTATTTACTGGCTGCAGAGTTTCAAGTGAATTCCCACCACCAGCTAAGAAGTGTTTTGGGATGATTAAATATCATGACTTTGTAATTGTGTTAGGCGTAAACTCATTTATAAAGCCTCCTGGCTTGATATTCAGGTAATTTCTATTTCCTTGAGAGCATGATGGCATTTTAATGCACTTCTGTCATGCCTGTGGCCATGATAAAATCTGCCAGCACCTCCATCATTCCTGATATAAATGTGATAGGCATAAAGCCTGACTTTTTGGAAGTCACTGCACGGAATGTCTGTGCAAGACAACGATCCTTGTGTAGTTTTCCATGCAAAACTGAAGCATCAAGTCTCCAAACCTCACCTCCACAGTGAAATATCTAAAGCTATACAGAAATGTTTTTTTTGAGCTCCAGGATTGCTCCCACCAGGAGCCTGGAGAACGTGGATTGCTGTAAACTTGCATTATTGCTCCCAGCACAGCAACTTCCCAATGACCATATACCAGTATCTGTGTGCCCTACATATCTCTGGAGTTACTTTCTCAATAGTATAAAAGCTGGCTGAGAAATCATTTTTAATGTTGTATTTCCCTGTATGGTCTTTGCTGCAGGTGCCTGTTTGTTTATTTTCTTCGGGTTTTTTTGTTTGTAAACTAGAAATCCTTGTTCCATTGTGAAAAAGACAAAGGGTGGCACAAGGTTTAAGTCTTTGCATAGGTTTTTATAAGTGGACAGTAAATATTTTGGCTCTAGAGGGACAGACTGAATTAAAAATCACTTAATGTAGCCTGTTCATTCATGTGCAGCATGTCAGTTACTGTAAAAAAATGAGAAAATATTCTTGTGCAAGCAATATCCCCTCAACTGCTTCTGTGGAGAGGACCTTGTGCAGATCTTCTGGGACACAGCTGGATTGACTAATGCTGGAAGATATTTGCTATGGAAGTGGAAGATCAGTTTTGAAATGCTCTTGATGAAGGACTGAGGAACACAATTTCCCCCTCACGCTGATATTTCAAGCCAGCAGGATGAAGTTGCCTTTGAGGGCTTTCTGCTCTCTTTCCAACCCCATCTGCATTATTTTCCCCAAGCTACCCCAAAACACTTTCTCCCATGGTCAGCACAGGAGATGGATAGGGAATTATTATTCAACCCTGCTCTTCAGCCCAAGGGTTGGGGAGGATGTGATGGCCAAACTCCCGTCAGACAATGTAGCCAGATGAAATCCCTGGATTAAACATTTCCTTTCTAGCATTCCAGGAAGTCTTGACTGTGCAAGTCATGTCTACCAACAGCAGCCAGCTCCCAGATTTGCGCAATCATTGCCTGAAGCCCTTTTAGGACAGTAGTTTTCCATGGTTTATCCACTTTTTCTTACCTCAACAGGCTGCGTATCTCCAAGGACAAAAACATGCAGCATGTTCACATCTGGGTCCTTCTTGAATATGTTGGGCTTGGCGTGGTGTTGGAAGTGACGGTGGTTCCACCAGTTTGCAGAGGCACCCTGGGCAGACAAAAGGACAAGGGATTCATCCATGGGAAGCTCCAGCTCCTCTAAAGGTAGGATTACCCAATCATTCATATAAACTAAACTGGTGCAACTCAGATCATGGCCAAAATGTTATTTGCTTTTGAAATAGCAACAAGCAGGGAGTGGTTGAGCTGTTGGTTGCTATGAGACTGCTGGTTCCAGAGGGATGGTTCACCCTCACTAAGGATCATCCATATTGAAAGGCAGGGAATAAATACACTCTCAGTGAGCTACATGTCACCGTGTCTTCCCACACAGAATGGTTTGGGTTGGAAGGCACCTTAAAGACCATCCAGTTCCAACTCCCTGCCATGGGCTGGGACACCTTCCACTAGAGCAGGTTGCTCTAAGCCCTGTCCAGCCCGGCCTTGAACACTTCCAGGGATGGATAGAATCATTTAGGTCCTGTAAAATCATCAAATTCAACCACTGACTGACACTAACCAAATTCACCACTAAACACTCTTGCTGCCTTGCCAGTTACTATTCTTGTTTCCCTTCTCTGCCTGTGAGGCACAAAGTGGGTTTGGGAGAATTGTTCCTGCGCATGTGGATGAAATGCCTGGATTGCACTGGACTTTACTCAGGATAGAAGTCCTGAAGACATGTTGAATGGGTGGGATGTAGCAGGATGGGATGTTTGAAAGATATTATTCCTTACTGGAGTGCATGGCAAAAATACGGATGTAAAAAATTATGACATTTATTAAGTTTTGTCCTCAACTGATATAAATTAGAGTGGTTCCACTGGAACTTTTGGAATTACTGAATCAGCTATGAGTACAATCTCTTATCTCTTCTGCACAGGAGCTCCATGTGCAATGGTCACAAAGTTCTTTATGCTTCTGCTCACTTTGGGAAAGTTTAGAGCTGCTCTTTCCTACCCACAGCCAAAGTGACCCACAGGTGCTTCTACAGAGCCCTGGTTCCATAGTGTCCTTTACCTTCAGGTGTCCAATGACAAACTTGTGGACAATGTGGTTCCAGGAAGATTTTTTAAAGACAGACAGGTGTCCAAAATCATGTTGCAGCCACCCTGCCTGGGCCTGGGATGAAGGGAAATCAAATAGTTAGGAAACTGTTTGGAATCAGAGCAAAGCATGAAAGAAACAGAAAGCACATTGTGAGTGTGAGGAAGGAGGGAATTAACTGAGTGAGAAGGTGAAGATCTCTGGAGGGGAACATTTAATCATGGAATCATTCAGGTTGGAAAAGACCCTTAAGATCATGAATCTAACTGTAATAGTGACTCTGCCAAATCCACCAAGATGTGGAAGGAAAAGAGAAAGAGGTGAGAAAAACGCGTGAGCCACAATCAGGAGGCACCGCAGTGGCAGGTAAGTTGTGAGTATTTTTCACTGGTGTGACTGTTTTGCACTGATCAATAATGTAATATGAAAAGTTCAGCACACACTGTCCTTCTGAGTGATTTGTGCATCCAGTGTGCTCCATCCCTGCAAGTTCTTACCTGGGAAGTTGTAAGGATGCAGGCCAGGATGAGGGTTGTGATCCAGCCAGTACCAAAGTATGAAACCATCAGCCAGGCCAACACTTCCATTGCAATAATATGGCCCAAGTAAAGAGAGAAGAACAAAGGACTTGCTCTGAACAAGTTCATATCCTCTGCAGTCTTCCTCAGGGTCCGGAAATCCTCCACCAGCTGGGACTGCAAGAGACAGGCAAGAGCAGTGTGAGGCTTTTCAGTGAATCTGAATGAGCTGAAGGATGAATTCCATGCTAAGGACCCTGCATTGGTTGGCTACTCCAGAAGTAAAGGACCTGCCTCCATATTAACCCTGTACTACAGCTTTTCACAGTACTTCCCTATGAATAAACATCCTGGCTGATCTGAGCCCACATCCTGACCTTTTGCACCTTGAGCCAGGAGAGTAATTCAAGCCTCCTGCTGTGGATCAGCAGCATGACCTGGCTGTGTCAAGAATCATATCACCTGATGACTCCTGCCTGAATGAGCTTCCCAAGCGCTAAAGAGAAGCTGGAGAAAGAGAGAAAACAGTGCTATTGTGCAGAATTCCAGAGCTCTGATGATGAGCATCCAATATCGGCGCAATGGTCGTCTATTCAAGCTGTGGGGCAGTGTCGTGCACTCATCCATGAGGAGCATTCCTGGGTCACTGGGGGTCAGTGCTGGCTCCTCTATTGTGAGTGACACAGATATATCATAATCATGGCCAGCCACAAACATGGGGGCAGGATTGGGTTTCGTGGCAGGAGCCAGTCGTGCCACGCTCTGGGCCTGAATTATGGATGAACAGTCTGGCAGGGAGACAGAGCTGCCCTGGGGACGGTGAGTGGGTGGAAAAGGTGCTTGGTGGGTTGCTGCTCCTTAGCACGGCCACCAAAATGAGACATCTGGGTCACCTCTGCTCATGCCATGCATGGCACAATGCATGCTCCCCAGAGCTTTGCTGGTACTGTGCTCAGCAGGATAAGCCAGTTGGAGTCTCAAAGAGGCATTTCCCTGGGATTAATGTGTCAAAGGGAGCTGCAGAGCAAACACAGAAAGAGATTTAGGTCTTGTTGAGGTGGTGAACACCTGTCTGGAAGCCTATTCAGACTTCTTTGCCTACTCCTCTCCTTCCCCCACAACAGGCAAGTGGTGACGTGTTTTAGAGCTTGTCAACAGAGAAGGAACAGCAGAAGGGACCCCAGTCACCAGAGCTGCTGCACATTTCCCACTCCACATGTCTCAGTTCCCATTTCCCCTCAGGATGGGATCAGGCCAGCCTAGAAATCAGCTGTTGGTGGCTCTGTGGCAAAGGGAAGGCTTGCACAGACAGTCTGAACCTGTCACCCCACTCCCACAGACATTTAAATCTATGCTGGGATGTGCGCGTTGCTACGTGGAGATGTTTCGTTACTGAGAATTTTCCTCCCTCTCTGGAGCTGCCTGTGGTGAAGAGACCTTTATAATCTGCCTGCTTCTGACCTGGAGAACATCCCAAGAGTTAAAAATGGTGGGAATACCCATCATGAACCCCATTTCAGACAAAAAATACTCACGTTTTTACCTCGGTCCTGGCTGGGCTCCCCTGGAGCAAGTTCTCCAATAAGCAATGGTTTGAGAAACTTTTGCACCAAGGTGGGATTGATATGGAAAGCCTGAAATGCATCCTGGAGTGGAAACAGGAGTAACTGTGAGATTGAGGAGTAAAATGTGCTTCCTATTCACTGTGTCATTCCCTTCCACCTCCAACAGTTGTGCCCCCCATGTACCTGGGAAAGAGGGGCAGGAAGTGACCTCCACCTCTGTGATCACTGCATTAATTCCACCTTAAATCCAAAATGGATTTGCTTCCCTATTCTCAAGGGAATGGTGAGACCTGGGAAGTTATCCAGCCATATGGCGAAAGGCACCTCAAGAAATGTTTTCTAAGCAACTAAATACTTAAACCCTGTTAATTCCCTTAGAAGGTAGGCAGGGAGGAATTTGTGCAAATCCCTACTAGGATATAAATACCCTTGGAAAGTCTGATGCTGGGGAGGGGTTGACTGTGGTGACTGAACCCGGATATAACTCCAAATACAAAAAATACCAATATACCAAAAAGAAACCCCAAATACAAAAAATATTACTGGGTGTAGATCCCAGCAGTAAAACAGCTGAGGAAATTTGGTGACTTCTTATTTTGGAGCCTGCCTTTCTCTTCTTATTCTGTAAGATGAGTAACTGAGTGCTCCCTTAACTCTTCTTCATTCTAGAACCATATTCTAGCTATATTGGCTGTTCTGCAAGCCTTAGAGAGGAATCAAACCATGCTAAGCAGGTTAGAAATCTTAAAATTATCATAGTTATCAATACATGTGATGAGATTTCTTGTCATTTCTCCTGTGTGTTTTCTGTTCAGTGCCTGTCTGAAATGTTGTGTGCATTTCACTGAAGTCTCTGTAATACTTGTTAATAGACATAAATAGTTTGTTAAATTTCAGCAACAGAATCTAATTGAGGGATGAAACTCAATACTGATGAAACCTGTGAGATAAGTCCCATCCTATATACTCCTGTGGCTGGAAAAGCAGGAAACCAGCTGGAATATGATTTTTCTTACTTATTTTCAAGGCTTCTTCTAATATGGAAGAATAATGCCTTGTTTGTAGAGTTGATTTGATCCTGGAATTCATGAGTTTACCCAGCTCTTCTTTTTTTTTACTCCTTTCCCTTCCCGCATGTTTTTGTCTACCTGTATCCTACAGGTGCCTAATGGGAGCATATTTGATGTGAGCAGTGAGATCTTGCCCACCTCTCCTTTCGCATGCCAAGGTTTAAATTTTAACCCAAACACAGTGTTAGAGACAGAAAGCTGACCAAGATCAGAACTCCTTATTCTGTCCTTGCCCTTTCCTTATTGCACAGAGTTAACTCTTGGAATTCACTCAGGAGAGCTGTAAAGATTAGTTCCATGAAATGCTAAGACTAGTATGGAAAAAAAGAGCTAAAACCAGGAGTCAGGACCACTGTGCTTCAGCCTTTCCACCTTTGTCCCATTGCCTAACAATTATAGGGGCCAACTAGGTCTCCCTCCTGGCTCTAAACAGAAAGGGCAGAGTGAAAGCTGACCCTTCTGGGAGCTGACCTCCATCAAAAGCCCTCGGTCCCAAAGTCCACCAAAATCAACAGCACCTTTCACCTGATTCCAAGGCTTTGGATTGAGCTTTGAAATAATACTCTGACCGTAGAAATTTTGCTGTGGGAGGTAATATTTGTGTGTATATATGTACACATATGTAAACAGTTACTGCAGCATTTTCTGCTCTTGGACCCACAAATACATCACTGAAATGTTAACTCTGGTTGCTCGTTCCCTTCTCTGGGACAATTTTCAGATGGTGTAAAAGAGGAAAGAAGAGCAGAATGAATGGGGGAGTGAAGAGCTGACTGTACCTACTGCAAGGCTGTGCAATTTTGTGTGAAAAAAAGGGGAAGAAGGGGAAAGAGGAAGAGGGTGAACATGTCGACTCAATATTATTTAAACTAATGGGAAAAAAGTCTTTGGAAGTCTGACTGGGTACTGCCTGTCACTGTGCAGGAGATTCTGCTGGTTTGTGTTGTATTAATTTAGGTGTATTAATACAGCTAAAAGGTATTTTTGTCTACCTGGGGCTTCCCTGCCAGTAGCCTGTTTTTTAAACATGCCTATACATGCTCTGTCATGCCTTTTCCAGGGCCTTTTCCTTTTTCTGCCCCTGAACTGAATAGTCCACTTCTTTCTGGGTGCGATGAAAGGTAGGGGTTGGAACTGGTCAGAAATGCAAATGTGGATGTCAAAATACATTGTTACTCGACAAGAAATGTTTTTATTAGCTATATGTCGTGTATCTCCTTTATTAATAGTTCCTGAATATTAGATAGTACCTGAATTTCGGGATTGTCCTCAGTTCTGTACCACAGGAGATAAAAAGCAAAAGGCAAAAGATAGTCTTTGGGAAGTGCTGTGAGATATTGGCACTTGACCTCCCAGCTTTGTGTTCTACTGACCAAATAAGCTTAAGTGTCTTACAGGATATGGGCAGCTGCTTTTGATGCAAAAAAGCTTTGTATAATTGAGGTATGGATATTTGAAGTGCTTAGAGCATCAGCACAAGGATGTTCTTTCACATCCTTGAACATCCTGAAACAGAGACACTGCAGGGTGTCCCTGCCTTCCTGTTCTGTGCACGAGGTGACACCAGACCAGGTTGTCCCAGACTAATATGTTGTGTTAAAGTGTGGCCTAAAAATCATAGAATGGTTTGGGTTGGAAGAAATCTTAAAAATCACCTCATTCCATCCCCCCAGGGGCACCTTCCACTATCCCAGGATGCTCCGAGCCCTGTCCAACCTGTCCTGAGCACGCCGAGGATGGGGCAGCCACAACCTAACTGAGAAACCCCTCCCAGCACCTCACCATCCTCAGAGGGAATCATTTCTTCCCAGTATCTCAGCCTAAAACCACCCTCTGTCAGTGTGAAGCCATTCCCCCTAGTCCTGGCACTCCCTGCCAACTACACTTGTTGCTAAGGAGAATCTGAGAAAGATGGAAGCCGTATACAAAATAGGGATGTAAACATGGGAATTTTTATTATTGCCTTTTCCTCTTCCTAAACTCTCCCAGTTGTGATACCTTGCAACACAGAATAAAACTTGTCAGCTAAAGCCTCAACAGAGTCAAGGCCAAGCCTTTCTCACCCTGAAGGAGAGAGAGGTTTTGTTGGCATTAAACTATTATTCACCGCAGGTAAGCTGGAAAACTGATGCCAATCCTGCTTTAGGGCTCAGAGTGGTGATTTAACAATTTCAGAGCATTTTTAAGACCATGACTTCATGGGATGAGATGTAAGAAGGGTGGGAAGGTGGGTGAGGAGGTGGGAGGAGGACCAGCAGTCCTAGAATCACCAGTCTGTGTTTCAGCCTCCTTTTTAAAGATTCCAGATAAACTCAATAGCTGATGCTTTTCGGTTTCTAATGGAGATATTGGAGTTAAATTCTTGGGGGTAGGAGTCAAATTCCTCCAGTTTCACCAGCTCTGTGTTTAAGCAGTTGAAAGTAAAACCTGGCCCATCTTTTTGAGGGAGAAAGCTATTCATCCAGAGGATTTACTGGAAAGGGACAGGAATGCCAAAATGAGGCTCTGTGTTTCAAGGAAAAGAATGGAAAAATAACCACGAAATGCAGGGAAATGGGGACTGATGGAAAGGGAAGGTTAGTGGTTCTGCCAAATAATTTTGTAACACATGGAACCTTCTCCTTGTTAAGGTGTCAGGAGCTGTGGGAGACCAACAGTTAATGTTACTGCTTGGTTTCTGCACATTTTGGGAAAAGCTCTGAGGCAGTTTGGATTTTATTAATGTACCCTGAGGAGAGAACACACGCTCTGGATGCACTTCTGAGGAAGGTGGTTTTGAGGGAAACTCCAGACAACAAACAATTTATTTCTAATTTGTTCCTTTGTCAAGGTCGGGGTTTCTTTTGGTTCGGTTTGGTTTGGTTTCTTGTTTTTTAAGTTGCTGAAACCTGAGAGGTGGTTGAACCCAGCGCAGGAGCAGCTGGAGCAGCAGCAAATGGTTTGCTTTTTTTTTTTCTTTTCTGTAGCAACCTGTAACTAAATTCTCTAGAGAATTCGCTCCTGGGGAAAAAAGCTAAAAAGCTCCTTGTTTTAAAGCCTCAAGTTCACCCTCCTCACAGAAGCAACTTTGAGACACAGCCTGGCCTCTCCTTAACCCTTCCCGTGCTTGGCTATGTGACTCTGCATGTCAGACACACTGGAAAGGGGAAGATTTGGGACATTTTGCTCCTGGATTCAGAGCTCCAGGCACAGCACAAACGAGACAAAGGCAAACCAGCAGGATTTAGGCAGAGCCGAGCAACCTCTGGGCTGCGGATTGCCAGGGTTCCAGAGAGCTGCATCCATTTGGACCAAGCTTTTCGCTCCTCCAAGCAGCGAAAGGGCTGAGCTGGGTGTCCAGCAGGTGGTAGGGAGATGGGGAGAGGGAAGAGGCAGGCAGCCGGCTCCCTTCAGACCCAGCAGGGAGGGAAGGAGCTGTCAGAGGATGCTGCTGGAGCCGGGAGAGCCGCGGGGGTCGGTGCGGGGGGTCCTTACCGTGGCATCTTCGCCGGCGCAGTGGCTGATCACTCGCTGACCCCCCGGGTGTCTGTTTGCCCACTTGGTGACATTATAAACCTTTCGCTCTATCACCAGCCACTTGTCCGTCCTCAGGTTGTGCTTCTGGATCTCCTCCCAGGTGTAGAAGCGGATCTGCGCCGCTGGCTCCCCCGAATCCCCCCCTTGCTCGCCCCCTTTCCCCATGGGGCCACTCCGTTCTTTTGTCTTCTTGCCCAAAGGGGGAGGTTGTGGGGAGAACCTGTCCCTGCGCTTCTTAGGGATGCGTCGGAGGGGAAGGGCTTTCCTTGCGGGATTTACAGGGCTATGTGCGAGGAGAAAGTGCACCAGTGCGGGGACAGCCAGCCTAGGGGGCACTTCCGAGCAGGCGGAGAGATTCCAAGGGCTGGGAAGCGAGAGACAAAGAGAAGGGAGGACATGAGCGACGCCCCCCCCCCCCCGCACCCCCCCCCGGGGTTTTCCCCCCCCCCCCCCCCCCCCGCTGCCACCTCCTCCCTCCCGGGCATCCTCCCACCCCCGACATCCTCCCCCCTCCAGCATCCTCCTTCCACCCCCTTCCCCGGCATCCCCCCCGCGCTCCCCGGGGCCCCCCCCCCCCCCTCCAGCATCCCCCCCCCAGCCCGTGCCGGCGGGTTTCCCGGCGGGATCAGCCGAGCCCCAGCGCCAATCCCGGCCGTCCCGCCGCCCTCCCGCTCCCGGCCATTGGCCCGGACCGATCTTTCGAAGCCGGGGCGGCCACGGGCCGGGACCGCCCGCCCGGGGCCGGGGGGCGGGAGGGAGCCCCTCGCCTCCTCCTCCTCCTCCGCTTCGCTCTGGGCTTCGTGTCCTCGAGAATTTTCACTCCTGCTTTAAAGAGCTGTCCCCGCTTTCCCCCCCCCC
>NW_020925469.1:77032-99004 GCF_003984885.1 Neopelma chrysocephalum
GCCTGGAAGAACTGACAATCTAAATCTAAAATCTAAAAATCTAACAATCTAAATCTAAAGATTACTTGTTCCTCTCCATTTCTCCATCTATACCCCCTACTCAGGCAACAGGAACAGAGATCAAAGGGAGAGAACAAAACCTTCTACACCAGTGAGAACCACTCTGTGCTGCCTTGGTGCCAAGCCCTGCTATAGCTTTCCTCTGCTTCTGCCTGGTGTTAGTGCTACAGGAGGACTTCAGCCTATTAAAGAGTCTTTTGCTGTGGTGTGGGGTGAGGAAAGTCAGAAATGAAAGGAATGTTTTCCTAAGACTTGTTAGTTTTATTTAGTTTGGTTCAAAATAGCCCTCTGACCAGGACCATACTAAATTACAGCAAGACATTGCATTAAGGTGGACCTGAAACTCACTGCTTGTGATGTGGGAAAAGTTTACTGTGACACTTGCTGAGTTCTTTGAATTTTGGGATCTTAATCCTGGCTAGGTGCAAGTGGTGAATCCCAGTGATTTTCCTGATAACAGCAGTTGAAAATCTGGTTCTCTAGTTTGTGTGATTGTGCTGAGGATGACCACGGCCCTGCCCTGAGCCAGGAGGTTGTGCTTTAACACTCAGAGGTCCTTTGCAAACCACATTGCATTATAATTCCATATAGAAGATTGTAAAGCTGAAGAACATGGAGTTGTCTAAGAGGATGGAGAGGCCCAGCGGGCAACACAAAGAAAGGAATGATTAAAACTGACAGTAGGTGGGTTTAGATTGGATAATGGGAAGAAATTCTTCCCTGGCAAGGTGGTGAGGCCCTGGCACAGGTTTTCCAGAGAAACTGATGGATGCTTCATCCCTGGAAGTGTTCAAGGCCAGGTTGGATGGGGCTTGGAGCAACCTGGTCTAGTGGAAGGTGTCCCTGCCCATGGCAGGAAGTTGAAATGAAATGAGCTTTAAGGTCCCTTCCAACCCAAACCACTCTGTGACTCTGTGTTGATCCTATAAAATGAGCTGAAAAGTAGGTTGGTACATTTTGGACACAGCTCTTTTCCCTGTAGATGGGCATAGAAGCAAAGACAGCACCCAGAACTCCTCATCTGGTTATCTCCCATAAATAATTGCACAAAACTTCATGACAAGTTAATGAAAGACGCCTATAAATTAATCCCTGTCGCTCTCATCCTCCAGCAGCACGGCCAGTCAGGCTGTCAGGCTTCATGCAGCACTTGTTCCCAGTTTTCTTTGGCTCCTGGGACACAAAGCAGCCCCAGGAATGAGAGGAGAACAGACTCTGCTCTATGGCCAAGTAGGTGAAAGGCTGCAGTGGCTGCGCGGTGTAGCTTTAATGGCACAAAGAGCTTGTGTGAGGGACATAAAAGCCCTGAGTTTAACCAAATAGTCACGAGATGGGGGCAAAAAAAAGGTGAGAACCACGAAAGGAAAGAAAATGTGGAAGAGGGGATGCAGAGGATTGTGAAGTGGAGGGAGAATTCCTTTCTGCAGGAAGCACACGTAGAAGGGGTATGTCTGCTCCTCAGGGTGATGTAGAAATACGTAAGCTAATGAGTAAGTCAAGGATATCATGCTGGGTTAGACTGGAATGGGAAATAAAACAAGACAAATTGGTAGTTCAGATATCTTTACACTGTGTCATGCATTGGTTTAAGGTAAAAGAAATGGAAACCCTCAGGAAAGCATTTTAAAAATGTAGTAAAAACCGGCATTTTATGTGTTTGTTGTCTCATCCCTTTGCTGAGTTTTACGTAGAAGTTGCTAAGACCAGGTAAGTTTCTTTTAATTTGGTTTTTAGAAAGGACTGGATTCTCCATTAATACCTGGTTGATTTTGACATCAGCACCCAGCCTGGCACCAGCACCTGGAAACGCCCTGTAGCTGTGCAGTAGTCCCCACGGATGGAGGGAAAATCCTCCTTTTCCCCCCATTTTAAAGTATGAGATCCATCACTTGGTATGGATAGATCCATGACATGTGGTGGGAAAAGGAGGCAGCAGGAGGGAGCAGTGAACAAGGGGTGTGTGGGAAGGACATGGGAGCAGATACATGAAGAGGAAAAATGGGACAGGCTAAGGTAGAAAGTGGAAACTGAGAATATTGGGAGAAAAATACAGTGAGAATCAGCTTTAGCTGCATCTTTAGACTTTTAGATACCTTTAGCTACTCTGCCAAGGAAAAATAAATGTGAGGAGAGAAAGGATCCCACGTTTTCCCTCCCTGTCACTAGAAGAAAAGGCTGAGGAGCTCTGAACTGGGTAAATAATAAATTCAAACATAGTGGGAAACAGCTAAATCACATCCCAACTAGGCTGGGGAATGGGATGCTGGAACATGAAGCCTGAGGTGAGAGAACCAGTGGTTAGGTAGGGATGCTGTAGCAGTCAATGTATTTTAAATAAAGGCAAAAAGCTATCTTAGATGTGTTGATATTTTATACTCTGACATATTCCAGAGTTGATGGCACTTGTTCCAGTCCTGGGAGAGTGGCTGAGAGCTGAGTAACTTTATGAGGGAAACAACCAACAAAGAAACAGAAATCCCCATTGTGCCCTGGCTGGCAGGGATTCCACATTCTGCAGTGGATCTTGGGCTGGCAGGGGGATTATCAGGGCCAGGGCACAAACTGCTCTGGCTGCCAAGGAAGCAGAGGACAGAATCACACTGCTGGAGTACAGAAAGCAGCAGACACTGCAAGGCCCCACCAGGACAGGAATAAGGAGAGAAATGCTCTGTTCTGGTAGTTCTTACAGTAGAATCTCATTTGTAATAATTTCTAATGAAAACTCCGTCCTACTGATGTTCTCCTGTTATCATCAGATTCTTTCCTTTTCTCCTTATTCAGATTTTGCTTTCAAGTGTATAAAAGTCTAAACAATTACTCCCTCACTCCCTCAGTTACTAATCTGAATTTACTTCTTCTGAAGGACAAAAAATAAGCTTATTTTTATCTCATCCCTTACGTACTCCGGGTTGCTTTCTCTGGCAAGATGTAAACTGCTCCCAAATCCCAATCTTCCTCCTCCTGTAATCCACACTATAATATATTAATTCTTTCCCTTTGTCATGTTTATTTTTTGCATCTAAATTTTAACAATCAGTTGTTAAGGCAGAGAATTAAGCAAATACTTCATAAAGTTAATATGGGCTGAAGATACATCATTTATATGCAAAATCAAGAACTTATTGCTGGTGTAAAGTGTTACCAATCCAAACAAAGAGTTCTAGGTACAATACTAACTCATTTAGGCCAAATTGTCCAACTATTGCAGCTCATTCCCAGTAATACAACAGGAATAGAGGAAATATTTCAAGTTTCTCCCCCTTCTTCTGGTGTTACACTAATCCTTCCAGTGGGTCCTCAGCCTGGTGCAGCGAGCTGTCAAGAGCTTCAAGCTCTTCCCTGGTAGGAGCACAATGATAAAATCAGTGTTTTCCTCCTGCATTTGCTTCGTCAGCATGGCTGTTTTAATTGCACTGATGACAGCAGCTTGTAAATCACACCACCACAGTTCCCATGGGCTCAGCATCTTCAGTTTTTCTTACGCTGAACCAAAGCCAACGACTGATTCTTCTTTTAGACTTTGGTCTTTTAAACTGTATTTCAGCATTTGTTAGTTTTCCTTTAAATTTTCTTGTGGTTTCAGACCTAACCATCCACTATTCTAATTCATTTTCCCTGATGGTAAAAGAAAGGCTGCTCTCCTTTCAATCCATCTCCTCCTTCCCTGATTACTGGTTTGCTCACCAGATGCCTGAATATTCAGTGATCCCTCATCACCCAGGTCTCTCGGATGTTTTAAAGTATGTTACAGCCAAATCATGGCAGTGGCATAAGGAATTTTAATACATTTTCTCCAACTTCTGGTGATCCCCAGCCATCTGAGATGTTAGAAATTATTTGCAGCCAGATCAGAAGCCTGAATCAAAGTACATCTCTTATCTCCCCTTGGATTTTGGGTGATCTTTGATAGCCTGGGGAGCTGGATCTTGACAGTAGATATGGAGATGGGAGTAGTGGAGGTAAAACAAGGAGTCGGGACGCTGAAGGTCTCATTTTACCAAGTTAATTGTCTTCCAGCAGAGACTGTCTGGATGCCAAGAGTCACAGCTGGATGCAGGATGTTGGCCAGTGTGTAGCAGCAGCTGGATTTCCCTTGCAATCTTTATCACAAAGATCCCATTCTTGTCTCTGAGACACCCATTGACATCCTGAGTGTGGCAAGTGCAGGAGAAACAACCACTGCTGGCAACTGGCAACTTGTAGCAGGACATGAAAACCTTCACTGCTTAGGGTTGGATGATTCCAGGAGCCTCCATGTCTTACCTCGGATTGAATCATCTGCCGAGGGGAAAACAAGCAGAGCCACAGATTTTATGTCAGAAAAAGCTTTGAAGGGAATTCCAAGGATTGCTATATAATTTGTCTGAGAAAATGTGTTAATAAGGTGTTAACACCCTTTATAGCTGAAATCAGAGATTGGCATATGAGGGGAATAAGAGTGCAGTTTATCAAGCTCAGTGGCCCTTACAAAAACAAGTTTCCAAAGGTTTAACTTGTGTAGGAAGATAGAATTTATTTTCTTTTAATGTGTTGTATAGAAAAAATAAAACTGTCCTATGTGTTTCTCCCCCAGTATTTATGAGGAAAACTCATAAATATCAAATAAATTTAAGACTGTTATTATTTTGTGCAACAGATAATCAGAAAAAATACGAAATTGAAATAATTACTGCACAGTTCTGAATATAATTGTTATATTTTAAAAGATGCTACACATTTATTAGTGTGTTTTCTGGTTATGTTGGTGAAATGGTTGAGAGCCAACATAAAAAACAACTTAATTTTTGCTGAGATCAGGAGAGAATCTTTTCTTTGACAGATGACAGTGAAAATGTGTAGAAGCAGGGAAGCCTCACTCACTGCATTAGCTGTGGCATTGCTAAAGGGAGGGAAATAAGTATGTTTGATCAAGTGTTTTGCAGGGATAGAATTCCAAGATGTGATGTAGCCATCAGGTGATGCTCGGAACACGAAGGGATGCAGCCTGGTGGTTCTTTGTTTCTATGGTTACATTCAACTGGAATTGCTGTAACTAGGTCAGATTGGAAGGTGTGAATGAAAACAAAGAAATTTGGAATCAATAATGAGAGATCAGGGAGAAGACTGGTGCTACTATGGAAAGGGAGGAGGGAGAGGAATGTGGGGAGAGGCATTTTAATGTACATTTGTAATTCATATGCATGAAGTCCCACACAGACAGATTTTTAGCATCATTCATCTTCTAACACTATTCAATAGTCTGTTATATGAAGAATCAGCTGCAGGGTTGTTTTGCCATATATACCTGTGGCAACACATTTCCTCCCTCTGGCTGCATATCCAGGAAGGAGCAGCCAAATGGAGCCATAGGAACAGAAGAGGCAGCTGGAAGGGGGAGGCAGGACAGATGGAAGAGAGGGAGGGGTTTGCTGCAAAGGGGAAACAAAACTCAGGGTAAGGAAGATGAGGCATCCTCAGCCCAGAAATAAGGAGAAACAGGTTGTGAAAGTGGTTCAAAAGAAGCAACTCGAGTGTGGGGAAGGGGAACTCCCTGGAAGGAGGTTGTAGCCAGGTGGGGGTCAGTCTCTTCTCCAGGTAACAAGGCAGGACAGGAGGAAACAGCCTAAAGTTGCACCAGAGGAGGTTTAGGTCGCATATGAGGGAAAATTGTTAAGGGTGGTCAATCCCTGGAATAGGCTGTCCAGGGCAGTGGTGGAGTCACCTGGAGGGATGACCTGGAAGGATTTAAAAGGCAGGTAGATGTGGCACTTGGGGACATCTTTTCAGTGGTGCCCAGCAACAGGATGAGGAGCAATGGCCATAAAGTAAAACACAAGAAGTTTCACCTCAACACGAGGAATAACTTTCCATTGAGGGTGGCAGAGCAGCGGAACAGGCTGCCCAGGGACACTGCGGAATTTCACTCCCTGGAAGGATTCAAACCCCACCTGGACTCCTTCCTGTGTCGCCTACTCCAGGTCACCCTGCCTTGGCAGTGGGGGTTGGACTGGGTGATCTCCAGAGGTCCCTTCCAACCCGAAAAATTCTGTGATTCCGTGACATGGGTTAGACGTGCCTCGGCAGCGCTCGATGGTCCCAGAGAGTTTCTCCAAACTAAATGATTCTGTGAATCATTCCATCCGGGACAGCCGAGGACGCCTGTTGAGGGAGCCCGGATTCCCCCCCGTTCCGTGATGTCCATCACCAAATCCCCCACCGTCCCCGCTCCCCTCCTGTCCCTCTGGTCCCCCCGGCCCCGGGGGCGGGCGCACGGCGAGCGCAGCCCAGTGGGCGTGGGGGAATGGCAGAGGAGGAGCCGGGCCGAGCCGAGCCGAGCCCAGCCGAGCCGAGCCCAGCCGGAACGCACCGGAGCCGGGCCATGGCGGGCTCGGAGCTCGGCCGGGGGCTGCGGCGCTTCACCTGGGAGGAGATCGGGCAGCGGAACGGGCGGGGGCCGGCCCCGCAGGAGCGCTGGCTGGTGATCGACAGGAAGGTGTACGACATCAGCCACTTCTGCCGGAGGCACCCGGGAGGCTCCCGGGTCATCAGCCACTACGCCGGGCAGGACGCCACGGTGAGGGGCGAGCGGGGGAGGGGGGGATCCATCCCCGGCATCCCAAGGCGGGATGGAGGAGGGATGCGCGGGGGAGGATCACTGGGCGCGGGAACAGCAGCGAGCAGCTCGTGTTTAACACGTTTAAGGAGATACTCTGTTACACACGGACGGTGTGAGTTGCCTCCTATGTGCAGAGGAATATACACTCCCCGCGCTTCTCCGGGGGCCTGGGAGACTGTTTTCACAAAGAAACATTTTTAAAGGAATTACGAAAAGGAATTTCTCAAAAGCGTGCGAATAGGGCGACTGCAACCGGGCATTAATCTGGGGGAAGACCCCTCCCTAATTTTTGCACGCAGAGTCAATAAGACTATTAAATCTCCAGGTTTATACGTGTGGCACAGGCGGGTTTCACGGTGACACTGCTGTGTGCGCGCACGCAGAGTTGTTTGCAAGTGCATGGACGCACATCCAGCCTCCTGGAACTTTAAAGAACCGAGCACCGTGTTTCCAAGAGATGGCACCAGAGCAAAATTATTACTGAAGGTCGTATTTCAGTCATCAAAAGAAATGAATCACTCATGCCTGGATGCCAGCGACTGTTGTGAAGCGGAGTAGATGCTGTTCGATTTGGGTGTGGGGTGACTTTGTTCAGTGTGTTTCCTTCCTTTGTCTGCATATGTTTTTCACAGAAGAAAGTTAATTTCTCCAAATGTACCTATTTGGACACAAGGGTGGGGATGGGATGTGAATCTACATCAAGAGTGGTTTTGATGGGCTGTGTTTCAGTTTTCTCTCTGATCAGAAAGGATGGAACTTAAGATCTTCATATGAAGATCTCATCAGATAAATATCACTTAAGGCTGAAGATAACATGTGGATTTGCACACACTTCCTGAGTTCAGGATGCACATGTGCATTTTCAAAGCCCCATCACTGGAACAAGTTGCCCAGAGAGGTGGTAGATGCCCCATCCCTGGCAGTGTTCAAGGCCAGGTTGGACAGGGCTTGGAGCAACCTGGGCTAGTGGAAGATGTCCCTGCCCATGGCAGGGGGGGATGAAATGAGCTTTAAAGGACCATTCCCACCCAAACATTCTGTGATTCTGTGATCAGAAAAGGGTCAGCACATGATGTGAACATGGTTGGATGGTGGGATTGCAGCCAGCTGCATTCCTTAGGTGATATCATCATTGTCACTGCTGGATGCAGTTGAACTGCTGACCGCTCAGGAACCCCTGCCAAGTTTTGTTTTCCAACAGTTTTGTCCTGAGATTGAAAAGAACAAGACTCCTCAAAAACAGGAAAAAATGGGAAGTGAAGAAAGAGCACTTTTGGTTTGCTGGATGCCTCTGGAGTGTTCTGATTTCTAGAAGGTACAATCAGCCATCCCTTCACCTCCAGCTGGGATTGCACTGCCAGGTTTTACAGCCCCCATGGAAAGGATTGGTTTAAATGTGTGGTACCATCCTCCTCTGATCTGCCTACGTACTCCTCCCTATTTTCTTTCCCCTTTTGCAAAGAGAAAATGCAAATGTTGGTTCCCCTCTCTCTTTCCCTCCTTTATTCAGTAACCCTGAGCAGAGAGGATGCTACAGCTGACCCAGAGCTGGCAACATCAGCCAGTTTTTTAACCCCTTTCCTGACTAGAGATCTTTTAATAGCACAGTTTGTTTTAAAAGCACACGATGACCTAGTAATTATGGTGATAAACAGCGCAGGGTGAAGGAAGATTGCACAGTGACACACAATAGGCAAATATTGTCTCAGAAAAGAGGAAAAAAACATCCTCAGGCTGAGGGAAATATATGTTGGGAGAGAAATGTGGAAAAGGGGATAAATGGGAGATCTTCAGTAGGAATTAGATGTCAAACTGCCCTGTGTGCTCAAGGGATTTGTAATTAAATGTAGGGATAGAATGTGGGTATAACATAGAATGTGATGACAGTCACTAGTGATTCTTTTCACCTGGTTGCCATGGAGAAGGACATTACATTTAAATTATGAAAGTCATGGGTTTCCCTACCAGGGATCTTTTGAATGGTAAGGCTGGAAAAAGGCCTTTTCAGAACCATCCGGACTGAAAATGAGACAGAGAACTGAACTTCAAATCATAGAATCACAGAATGGTTTGGGTTGGAAGGGACCTTCGGGACCATCCAGTTCCAAGGCCCTGCCATGGACAGGGACACCTTCCACTAGGTCAGGTTGCTCAATGATCATTTATGGTGTGAAGAAGGCAGTAAGATTTGTGGCAGTAGAATCTGGTTGAGCCAGCTCCCTTGGCTGGGTTGCTTTCTGTTGAGTCCAGTATACCATGAAATATGTTTCTTTTTCTGCCTCCTGAATGATTGTTTTTCTCCATCCTGTTCCCACGTCTGTGTTTCAGGATCCTTTCATCGCTTTTCATCTTGACAAGACACTGGTAAGAAAGTACATGAGCCCACTGCTGATTGGGGAACTGGCACCAGATCAACCCAGCTTTGAGCCCAGCAAAAATGTAAGTGTCTTAAAAATTTGGGGTCTGGGTTGAAATTGAGCTATTTAACTTCTATTGCTGGCAGCCAGAATTCCTTGTACATAATATCATAGTATCTCCTGGAATCACTCTGTTGGCTGAAGTTTCCCCTTCATTCCATGTCATTATTAGTATTTTTTGTGAAGATTTGTCTCCAGGTGACCCTCAGCTTTTCCCTTTTTCATCCCTGAGGGGGAAAACTCAGCTGCTCTTTAAGTTCCTGAGGCATTTTCTGACCAGCAGATGCTTTTGGGTCTCCCCACAGAAAAAGCTGGTGGAAGATTTCCGTGAGCTCCGTGCAACAGTTGAGAAAATGGGCCTTCTCAACCCCAACCACATCTTTTTCCTCCTGTATCTCTGCCACATCCTGGTGTTGGATGTTGCAGCTTGGCTCGTCATCTGGTATTTTGGAGCATCCACGCTGCCTTTCCTCTTCTCTGCAGTGCTTTTAGGCACTGTTCAGGTAAGGTGCTGGGGAAAATAAGCCCCAAACCCCACATTTGGGACTTAGCCCCACATTTGCCACAGGAGGAATCGTATCATGGACTCCCCAAAATGCTGCTTCTTCCTGGTTTCCACCAAAGGGGCCAAACTACAGGGCTGCTGTGATAGAGCAGGCTTTGCCCTGCTTTTTCCTTCCCCTATTCCATCAAAGCCCTCCTTATTCCAGCCTCCCTCATGCTGAGAAAGCCATGCTCCCCTTGTGAGCTCCCCTGTGCCCGAACTCCAAGGCTGTGTGCAGGGGCCAAGCCACAGCGTTCCCATGGGAACTTGCTGGGAGTTAGAGGAGAGGGCAGAGCAGCTCTCAAAGCCCCAGCTATTCCTCCTGTGGCCAGCTGATCCCCTTGGAATTACAAGTACTCGGAGGAGGCAGTGGCAAGCTGCTCCTTAAAGGAGACTTTGTTGCCGATTTCAGTGCAGTTTTGTGAGGGAATAAATGCTGTTTCTTGGCATCATGGCTGTTTTTCTCCCAGGATTTTTTTCCTTCCTCATGAAAACAGCTATCCAGGACTAAAACTCATTAGGCAAAGTCTGGAGTACACTGGTTTGTAGTAAAAGAGGAGTGTTTGGATTGAGTCCTAGTAGTGGGAGTGCTCTTGCTATCCAGGGATACGTTGCGAGGAGCGTGGGAGTGGGAGAATAAAACCCTTTTCAGATGCAGACCCTCCTGACACTTCTTTTCCCTCAGCAGCACTGTTGTTTGGGTTTTTTTTTAATTCCAGGCCCAGGCTGGCTGGCTCCAGCATGATTTTGGACACCTCTCAGTCTTTAGCAAGTCCAGGTGGAACCACTGGGTGCACAAGTTCGTGATCGGCCATCTGAAGGTGGGCACTGGGTGCTGGGAGGGGCTGCAAGGGCAGGATGAGGAGAAAGCAAATCCAAGGAGCTGCTGGGGAGGGAGGATTAAAGGCAGAGGATACAACGTCTTTAGGGCACTCTTCTCATCCCTTCCCACAGGGAGCTCCAGCCAGCTGGTGGAACCACCTGCACTTCCAACACCACGCTAAACCCAACTGCTTCCGGAAGGACCCCGACGTCAACATGCACCCCTTGTTTTTTGCTTTGGGAAAAACACTCTCTGTAGAGGTGAGACCTCATGAAAGCTGGGAGGTTGCAGCAGTGGGATTCAAATTTGGAAAGCCGCAGAGAGCTTGGAGGCTACAGAGCATTTGGTTCAGTCAGCAAGTTTTACATAGTGCTACTTTGCCTTTCACTAGTTCCCAATATTCCTTAGTAGTACCTCGATATTTCAATGCTTCCGAGATCTTTATATCCTTAAAATATCACTAGAAGTTATTTTTGCTAGAAAATAAGAATGAAATATCTGCCACGATTACAAGTTCATATTTCCCTGCTGAGACACTTGCAGTGGTATGAAGATAAACTTACAAGTTGTTCTCTCTTTACCAAGCTCAGCGTGACTAATTGTAGTGATCTGGGGAATGAAGCAGCAGATGACAAGCAAGGGCTGTCTGGAACTTTTACAATCACTGATCAAAGAAGCTATTTTGGTGGTCTCAGCCTGACAGTGGGTGTCAGAGTGGCTCCCATCTGGAGTCCAGCTCTATTTCTGGTACAGCTCAGGAGATAATTGAATGGCTTTAGCATTTGCTGTTTCTTTAAAAAAATAGTCATATAAATTCAAAATGTCACTTTAAATGCTCTGATTTGCAGTGAAATTAAGGGATGGGCTATTGGGAATTAGTTTAGACGTAGATGGATATAATGTCATTCCTAAGGAGGTCAGTGACGTGATCTGATATGTTTATACAGCAAACACTGAAAAATTATTCTCAGAGGGAGGATAATCTATTCACTTTCATTCCCATGGACACAGTTTAATGTTTCGATGCTCATTTATCTGCTTTGTAGACTAATTGCAAATAGGTGGGAGTTGTACACGCTGTCATCTTTATTAAGAGTATCATAGGTTATTTTTTGGAGGGTTTTTTTCCCTGAAACTCCATTTGGCAGCAAACTGTTCTCAGTGCCTCGCGTGGGTTTCGATTTAAGCATTTTTAGGTAACTTGTGCCCTCTGTAGGGATGGAGCTTCCTGTGCAGGTCACTGTCAGTTTGCAAGGGAGTACCCAGCCTCTTGTGCACCCAAAGCAGGGTGAAAACACGTCATAGCAGCCGCAGGCTGAGTAATTTGCTTATTTTAACAGCTTGGTGTGCAAAAGAAGAAATTCATGCCTTACAACCACCAGCACAAGTACTTCTTCATCAGTGAGTAACCCACCCCTCTGCAGTTCTGTGGACAGCAGCCACTCAGCCCCTTCCTTTTCCAGCCCATCTCACTGGGATAATTAATGCCTCCACAATCTGTTTTTCCACTCTAGTTGGTCCCCCAGCTCTGGTGCCTCTTTACTTCCAGTGGTATGTCTTCTACTTTGCCGTGCAGAGGAAGCAGTGGGTGGTAAGTCAGCTCCGGCATGATTTTGGACTTCTCCTTGGTTTGTGGATGAATTCCACTGCAAGGAATTACTGGGAGGAGCTCTGAGCTGTGTACCTCTGTGGGAATATGATTTGGGAAGTAATGTTTGCTGGGGGAGAGAGGGTACCTTCCACACAGCCTTCCTCTGTAAAAGATCCGTTGGATAACAAAGGGGTTTTGCAGGAGGACTTGGTAAGACTCTGTTTTGCAAAATGATACATTAAAAATCAAGTAGCCTTTCAGAAAGCCTAAAAGGGAATCCTCACAGCTCAGTGTGAAGTGAAACAGGGAATAGGTAGTAGATTTTCAGAGTTTTTAGGGAGATGGCTTGTTAGGACTTGGAGGAACAGCAGACTTTGTAAAAAATTCAGGAAAAAAAGAAGTTTCTTCTCTGAGATGGGGCTAGAGAGAAGGCATCCTGCTGTTTTATTCCTGCCTGGGAAGTGGGATGGTCAGGAGAAAATGAACATGAGGGAAAGAAGAGATTGTGAGAAATGTGAAGTGGAACAAAAAGGATTAGATGGAGGTAAACCAGAGCTCGTTATTCTTTTAATTGCCCGGGGTTTTGGTTTTCTCACTGCTTGGTTTCTCTTTAGATCCAGAGGAAAATAGGATGCTTTAGGGCATGTCCTGGCTGGTGTTTGCCCTGTGCTGGGCTCATAAAATCAGGATTATTCCCAGGCGCAGGAATGGCTGGTGTCGGGTTGCTTTGTGATGGGGCCAGGGAGGAAGAGTCAATTAATAAAAGGAGGTTTCAAGGGGAGTGATGGTAAATTCAGAAGCCAGAAATTCTTCCTTTTAATGAAGTTTTCTCTGTTCCCTGGACTACAGGACCTGGCCTGGATGTTGTCCTTCTACATCCGATTCTTCCTCACCTATTTGCCCTTCCTGGGGTTGAAGGGTACCCTGGGGCTCCATCTGTTAGTCAGGTATCATTCAATTTATAATTCCAACATTTTCTTTACTCAGTTTTTGTCAGCTTTTCTTCAGCTTCGTGATTATCTTTCTCATGGCTCCCTGTTCTTTCCTGGTGCCTTTCAGCAAGACAGAGGTGGTTTTCTGTCTTTTGTGTCTTTAGAAGGTGGAAGGTGTGTGTAAGTCTGATCTGATTAGATATTTGGGGTTCCTGGTGTTCGTTTTGTCAAGAAAAAAACAGCTTGTGTGTGTACAAGTGTTTTGTGGTGACTTGTTTTGGTTGGGTGTGAGATCTGCAATGGGTTTTTTATGTGTTTGTGTGCACAGGTTTATAGAGAGTAACTGGTTTGTCTGGGTTACACAAATGAATCACATCCCGATGCACATTGATTATGATAAGAATGTGGACTGGTTCTCTACCCAGGTAAGACCTTGTTGATGGAGATCTGTGACTCTGAGGGGAGAAGTTACACTTCTGGGTGTGTAAAGCCCAAGGGAGCTGGTCACTGAAGTGGTGGGAACTGAGAGAGGGAAACCTGAGCAGCTTATCCTCACTGTGTGGTGTGATCAGTGCCAGGAAAGAGGTGCAGAAGTGATTGACACTTCAAATGCTGAGCACAGGAGTCTCAAGGGGAATAATTAAAGATGCTACAATGCCCTTCAGATAGTGGAAGGATGGTCGAGATCTCTCTTGTGCTTTGTTTTATTTAGTTCTGAAGTCATTACAAATTTTTTTAAGTTAGAGAGGTGAAAGTTGGAGTTGTTGTGGCTCATCTCACTAGGGAAGTCAAATCAGTGCTCTTAAGGCCCTGACAATCACATATCTCAGCTTGACCATCTTTTGTGGACTGGAAATTACTCTTGGAGCTGCTGTGTTCAGCCTGAATTCCCATAATGATGAGAAACCTGTACCTTCTTGCTGTTGGGTTTGAGAAGGGGCATTCCTAAAATAGCACTTAAAACATTACTTTTTTTTTTTCTTTTCCCTCAGCTCCAGGCAACCTGTAATGTTCATCAGTCCTTTTTCAATGACTGGTTCAGTGGACATCTGAACTTTCAAATCGAGCACCAGTGAGTTGAAACATGGGTTGGGAATGCCAGGGAGTTTCAAGGAATGCTAGTTACACTAAGGCTGAAGAACCTACAAGGTCCTTCTCTCTCTGCCAGCTGATAGAAAAGATAATGTGGAGAAATCTTGTGTTCTTTGTATGGGGATGGAATGGGAACACAGAAGATTTTTGGAGCACCAGTGAGCACAGTCATGGCCTCAGATAAGAGTTGCAAGGCACAGGGGTGGGAATTATCAGTGACACGAGAGGGACCATTGCAAAGCACTGATGGCTGTGACACAAATGGAGGTTGGGGCACTCCAAGGCTTAGAAGCACAGAAGAGGGCCAGGAATTCTGTGGGGTGATGACAAGTGCCATTGAATCCCTCTCTCGTTTTCCTGCAGCCTTTTTCCTACAATGCCAAGACACAACTACTGGAAGGTGGCCCCTCTGGTGAAGTCCCTGTGTGCCAAACATGGCATTGAGTACCAGTGCAAGCCCCTGCTCACGGCCTTTGCAGACATTGTGCAGTAAGTATCTATCCACTGTGTTCCCAAGTGAAGGGTTTTCCAGTATTATGGAGGGAAAATGGGAGGGACAGGCCAGGGGAGGGGTCAGCTTGGCTCACAGAAGAGTAGGTGGTATAGATGACTATGAAAGGGATGCGAAAACTGTGCAGCCACGGCACTGGTTTCTGTCACAGCAGACAGAAGGTGTCCATGGGAATGACCCAATGGAGAGTTCCTTTTCCTTCAGCTCTGAAGAGTCAGAAGTGCATAGGATGCCAGGTCTGGTACCTCTGTCTCCAGGAAAAAGAGATGTTTCCATAAAGATGAGTTTTAACTGTCATCCATTCTTTGGTTTTTTATTCCTTTCTTCCCCTTCTTGCCCCTAGGTATTTGTTATTCCATCAAAAATTCACACTTGCTCCTTTTATTTTCATTCTGGTTAAGTAATTACATTGTTTGCTTAAACCTTCCAGCCTTTGTCTGATGTAGCCCCACTGGTTTGTTTCTTCTTCCTCTTTCCGATGGGTCTGTAACCAACGCTTCCTTGTCTCTGAAGGTCTCTGAGCAACCTGAACTGAAGATGTCCCTGCTCATTGCAGGAGGGTTGGACTAAATGACCTCTAAAGATCCCTTCCAACCCAAACCATTCCGTGATCTCCTTTGCTTTATCTCTAGGTGGAAATTCTTCCCACGAGGACATTGTATTTCATTTTCTTGTCTCTAAAGAAGTGTGGTTCTCTCTTGGCAGCTCTTTGAAAGATTCAGGGGAGCTTTGGCTCGATGCCTACCTACATAAATAAGCAGCAGTGGATCCTTGCAGAGGAATTCCCCAGCCTTGCTGCCTTCCGTGGTGGTCACCATGAAGAGGAGGCCGAGCTGGCTAAGCTAGAGGTGGGGAGAGGTGGCACCACTTAATTCCACTGATGAATGTAATTAATTTGATGGGTTTTTGTAAAGATGTGCTCTTAATTCTTCTTGTGCTTCTTTCATTCCTCTTTGGTGCTGAGTTATGGGGAAAAGCTGAATGGAGGAAGTTGTTCCACCAAGCTGGGGGCAGCTTTGGGACAGGGAACAGATTCCTTTCCATCTGCTGATACTTCATTTGCTGAGTATTTAGGAGGGGAGTTTCTTATCTAACATAGACTTTTTGGGGTGGCTCTCGTTGTGAGTGTAAGAATGCTGAGACAGCACGAAATCAAGGAATGTGGGAGTTAGTGAAATGTGGAAGCTCTAGGGAATTGGGTAGGTCCAGTATTTTTAAATACCTGTTTGTAGTTAGTGAGACCCCCCAAACCAATCTGTATATATGTGGGCAAGGTGGATAAGGTGCAGACGGCAGTACTCTGGGAATAGGACCTAACTGAGGTAAAGAAACAGGAAAGAAGAGGTTATTCCACATGCCATATTCTGTGGGAATGCTGCCCTCCATGTCTCCTTGGGAAGCCTCTGGGTTATTTGTCCATTGGTAACATCCCATGGGGAATCTGCAAGTGGTTTCCACAGTGCCAGACTTTGGAGTGTTACAAACCCATTAGTGAAAGTCAGAAGAGGCAGGAATATGTCACATCCATACTCAGGATCCCTACAGGGGTGACTAAGGAAGCAAAAGTGTTCAAGGCTGGATTGGAAGGGGCTTGGAGAAACCTGGTCTAGTGGAAGGTGTCCCTGCCCATAGAACAACATGATTTTTAAGGTTCCCTCCAGTCCAAACCGTTCTGTGATGATTCTATGAAAAGGGTGATCATAATTAGTCTGTGATCACCTGAAGTTTTGGAGGATTTTTTTAAACCTCTGTTAGGAGGAGACAACTCCTGACTCCTGGCCCAGGGAGCATGAGGTGTTCCTGTCAGAGCTGCAGACAAATCTAATGAAGTTAGGAAAGTGTTAGGGGTTGGGCTACTGTTTAAATGTGTTTAACTTTTCAATCAGCTGGGTATCCACAGGCTCATAGCAGCCAAAACATTGCTGGTTCTTCCTCTCTTGGATGTTGTGCCTTCCAAACACACCCCAAGAAGGGAATATGTGCTGTGGGATTTATTGGAATAGCCTTAGTGCCTTTCCCAGGGTCTTTTCACTTACCACACCAACAATACAGATGCCAAAGCAGGATATAACACCTGCCACATCACTAATGAGGATGCTCCCATCACCTTGTTACCCCGGGATTAGTACCCAGAAGGGATGGGTTGATCTTGAGGAACATGTGGTGCTTTTTCCAACCAACATCCAAGATGAGAATGACTTGTGAAGGAGTGGAAGAAATGCATCTTCCCAGGCCAAGAGTGTTGTTAAGCACAGGATAAAATTGTAATGGAAATAATAAAATAATCATTAAATACCTGTTGATTAAGACCATAAATAAAATGGACCTTAGTTATTGTTTTACCTTGGTTTTTTCCTGCTCCATTTCTCTCCCTTTTATTAGAACTGTTGATGGAGGAAAGACTAATAATAAAATTCCTTATCTTACCAATTATTGCTGTCACCAGAGTAAAATATGTCTGCACTCTCTAAAACATGGAACAAATGCCTGTCCACAGCTGCAGAGAGAGAACTGTGATAAACCTCTTTCTCCAAAATGAGGAGAAAAGGAAAAACACATCTACTCCTGATTTCTGGAAGCTGCATGACTTTGTATCAGAGGGCTGGAGCCCCTCTGCTCTGAACACAGGCTGGGAGAGCTGAGGGTGTTCAGCCTGGAGAAGAGAAGGCTCTGGGGAGACCTGAGAGACCCTTCCAGTGCCTAAAGGGGCACCAAGAGAGCTGGAGAGGGACTGGACAAAAAGTGTGGCAAAAGAGGTAAGCAGAAGAAACTCCACTTGTCGGTGAAGTGGGCCATGGGTGTTCAGCAATATTGAGGCTTCTTGTTTTTGTTTTTGAATGCTCAGAGTCAGAACAATCATTATCTGGATGTTTAATTTTGAAAATGCAAATAGATTTGAGCTACTCTCTGGGCTGGGATGATCTGGGAGCTGACAGTTTTGAAGAGAATGGTCTCTCTAAGTTCTACTTTACTGCCTAAGACTTTGGACACTCCTGTGTTTTCTCTGCTACAATAAAGAGGAAACATCCACAAAACAATAAACCAAATGCCTGAATAACCAGGAAAAAGAGCACAGATTCAGAGTCCTAAAGGGGAAGAGCGAAAGGGGACCTGAATCAATATAACCAGAACTGAATGTGCTGAGTTTGCTGGAAGATCTCCAGGCTCAAGAAGAGTTTTCCAGAGAGTTCTCCAGGCTCAAGAAGAGCATTCCAGGCTCAAGAAGAGTTCCAACTCAAGAGGAGAAATACCTTGTATAACAACTTCAGTTTCTGTGAGTACTCTGGATTCCTTACAGTCCACAGTAGCATATCACCCTTAAGCTAATAATACTGACATTTTACACAATATTCAAATTCAAGTTCAAAACCTCTTTCAGGTTCTCTGGACCTGCACTGAAATACACCTTTTTGGAACAACACTGGCCCCAAATTGGGCATTTAGTGGAAAACTTTTGGCTTCACCAGTTCAGCCTTAAAAATTGAACCTGAATGTTGTGGAATTGCCACAGGGTGGCAGTCGGGCATCAGAAGGGAAGGAGGACTCCCCAAGGAATCAGAAGGGAAGGATCAGATCATGAGACAGACTTTTGGCAAGGGTGTGGAGGGACAGGATGAGGGGGAATGGCTTCCCACTGCCAGAGGGCAGGGTTAGATGGGATAATTGGAAGGAATTCTTCCCTGTGAGGGTGGTGAGGCCCTGGCACAGGCTGCCCAGGGAAGCTGTGGCTGCCCCATCCCTGGAAGTGTTCAAGGCCAGGTTGGATGGGGCTTGGAGCAACCTGGGCTAGTGGGAGGTGTCCCTGCCCAAGGCAGGGGAGAGGATTTAGTCCCCAAAAACGTTCAAAGGAGAAAAAAAATCCATCAGGCACTTGCATGGGGTCTCTTAAAAACAGCAATCAGATGTTCATCAGGCTTCAAAGATTTTCCATTTAAGTGGAGTGTCCTTGGACAAAGAGGTGGCTCCAACCTGGACTAAATCACTTTCTTCAAATCAGGGGGGGACATTTGCAACAATGGAGTAACTACACTTACAAAAATGTTCAAACAGTTAAGGGTGATGGGGTAACTGGAAAAGGAAAGCAGTGTAGTCTTCCCCTTCCCAACACCCACTCCTTTTGATTTGTTCATGGTGTGGATTTGCAATCCTTGCTCAGCTTCTCTGTGTGTGTGTTTGCTTCCATTATCCCAAATTCCTGAAGAGGTGAATGGAATTTTCTCCATCTTTAGAAAAGAAGCAGAATGGAAGATGATTGTAGATCCATGCAAGATAGATAATGGATGCAGCTGAACCTCTGGAAACAGGAGGATTTGTTGCTTCCCAAGATAGTTCTTTTATAAGGAGTATAAAGGGATTTCTTAACAGGTGAGGTAGTAATGCAACACTACTCATGGGTGGGAGAGAAAGAGGATTGACATGACACTGGAAGAGAGTTCATTGACGTGAACTTGGTTTCTCTGTGATCTGCATCTTCTACAGAGACTGGGATTAAGTGTTTGGAAAATGGGGAGGAATTTCCACACAGCTTTGAAACAGCAATAGAAGTAATACAGTGATGACAGTTCATATGAAATGCTGGTTAGAATTATGTTCTTTAGGCAAAAATTCCACAAGTCTAACTGATCCACAGTAGTCTGCCTTGATTTGATCTCCAGAACAAGCCTGGCTTTTTGATTTTTGCCCACCCCAAGAAACGACATCTCTCTGCATCCTCTGAACCATGGTCACCGTACCTTGAATGGGAACTTATTGCTGTTAATGCATAAAATGGAGGTTTGGTGTTTGTGCCAATAAAAATAGAATGAAAATTGCTCCACAACACTGGTTTTAAGTTGATTTTTAACTTGTCCAGTGCTCAAAAACCTACTTGATAGCCAAGCATGTGAGCAGGAGCAGAGTCTGACGTTTCCCCTGTTAAAACAGGATGCTCTTAGCAGCATAATTTTTTGTGATAGCAGAATAATTTTTGTGATGCTCTTTCCCTTTTGGAATTCCCTTCTGAGGCTGGGGTTTTTTTGCTGTTTCACCTCTCCTGCCAAACCTGTCTTTTTTTCCACCTTCTCTCCCCCTTCTTCTAAGGCTTTGGAGAGGGGAGGTAGGAACAGGTAAGGCCAGTCTAGCAGTCTCATGGGAATATTTTAAGTTGTTCTATGCCTAGGTTAGGCTTAATTTCTTTCAAAGTTATAAATACCTTAAAAATATTCTATGTAGATATGTCTGCCATGAAGATTTAGGGAAGAGATGCAGGAAAAACTAAAGCTTCAGGAAAGATCCTTATTGTGAGAGAATGAAATTGTTGGAGCTCCCTGAGCCCAATGAAAGAAGAGGCAGTGACTTGACCATAAAATGAGAAATTTTATAGCAGACAGTATTTCAGTCTATCAGTGATAAAGAAATAGTAACTGAAGTGTGAATCAATACCAGTTCAAGCTGTACAGGAGGTGTAAATTCCTAGTGCCAAGGTTAATTAGCCCAATGTTCAATATAGGAGGAGCAGGGATAGATTACCCACTAAGGGAAATGTCAAAATATCAAAATTCAAGAATAATTTAATTTTATAGCAGATGACTCCTTGTAAACTGTAGCAGTTGTTTGCTTTGATTCAGAAAGAGATGAGGACAGTCCTGTGGGCAGAATTATCCTAATTGGGTCACATCCTGCATAATCCACCTTTTGGGATGCACATGAGTGCCTTTAAAACAACCATTTAGCTGCAGACCCAGATAGAAAGATAACTTCTTCTGGCAAGAAGAGATGCCAATGTTCTAACAAGTGAGTCTGAACTCCTCTTCAGGATCATCTCACAATCAGTTGTGAAAAAGAAACAAGATGAAGTAAGAAAAGTTGGATGTTGCCCAAGTGAAATAAAAGGTGAATGAAGATGCTGCCAATGAGCTCAGCTTATGTCTTAGTCATTTTGACATTTTTCTTTACTCTATTCCCTCTTCTCCCCTCATCCATGTGGAAGATCAGGAACCTGTGACTTCATTGGAAACTAGAAAGCTAAAATATTTCTGTCTGGAGCAAATATTCCAAATTACCAAAAATAAAGGAATAAATAAAACGTAACAGTCTGGATAATGGTCTCTAGATTGCCTAGACAATGTCTGCCTAATAATCATGGAATCACGGAATGGTTTGGGTTGGAAGGGACCTTATAGACCATCTTGTTCCACAACACATTCCACTAGCCCAGGTTGCTCCAAGCACTTTAGAGCCTTGACCACTTCCAGGGATGGGGCAGCCACAGCTTCTCTGGGCAACCTGTGCCAGAGCCTCCCCACCCTCATTTCTAATAGGACAGGAATGGGGTGTAACTTCCATGTGCTTACTCCAAGCTGGAGAGTTACAAGGATGCTTACAAGCGTTGTAGGTGTTGGCCTGGTGCTTGAGTATTTTCCTTTCTCAACCAGACATTCATGTACAGCTCTGGAATATCCTTTGTCCCTTGAAATGATGCTGAAGGCCTGTGAGGCCATGTGAGGATTCTTATATAAACTCTATATAAGGAGTACATAAAATTTATGGGACTTGCATCCCTTGCAAGGAGGGGAGAAACAAACTCACAAGAGCATTTTGGATTGATGAGGAACAATCTGTGAGGCAGACTGGGAATAAAAAGAGTAGTGAAAAGGTCATGAAACTGCAATTAGGAATTGCAATAGTGTCAAAGAAAAATTAAATTTCAAAAGGAATTAAAGTAAGTAGCAAAAGCCTCTTCAGCCACGTAGAGGAAAAATATGACTGATGTCCTTGTGGGCAGGGTAGGATGTAGAAGTTTAAAGATGATAGACATCTAAGAGTCAAAATGCATGGAATATACAGCACAATATGTGTCTGAGGAAGGACAGAGGCAGATGGTGAAGGCCAGGGAATTGAATTCTGGTCAAATAGAACAGGAGGCAAGTTGTTGCAGGATCCCCGCTGCACATATTGCAGAGGTTGGAAGGTGGCCCAGGACCCATAGGAAGGACAGACAAAGGAAGGTGCTCTGTGTGTAGGCTGTGGGTGTCTTAATCCTTGCTTATGTCACTTTGTTCCTAATTAGTGTTGTGCAAGCCAAGAATTAAAACAAACTTTCAAGCAGAGTCACCTTTTGGAGGGTTTCTCCTTCTGTGGATGAGCAGAATATTCAGAAGTGTGTCTGCAAGTAGTGGGAGCTCTGCACTGAGCACAGAAAGTGCTATAAAATATAAATGCTAAAAAAGCTATAAAAATGCTACCCAAAATGTACAACAGTGGGAAAACAAAATGGGTTTGTTACAGTCATTTAACAATTTGATCTTGAATTTTGCTATGTCTTATTTTTCTTTTTAATAATATATAATGCTACCTGTGAACTTGAGAGAGGGCCTTTTTATCAGCTGTTAAATTTAGAATATACCATTTTAGATCAGCTGAATTTAG
>NW_020925469.1:99014-157036 GCF_003984885.1 Neopelma chrysocephalum
CCCTGTTTGAAAAGAATTTTGGGGATATAATTACAGCTGGTTTGTGTGAGAGAAGGTCATATCAGAATTACAACAGCAAATCCTGTCAGGTTTTACATCTCACTGTGCAGCATTGCAGCATCTCCTGGGTAGGGGCTTTAGGAACTTGCTCAGAAGTACAAAAAAATTACATAATATGTGTCTTAATGCAAATTATTGTTCTGTGGGGAATTTTGGGTGAGAAGGTTTAGACTTCATTATAATTAACGAGACACTCTTTTGGGGGTTTTACTGTTCAGCCATAAAATGTAACCCAAAACTGGGAGGGAAAACGTGGTATTTCACAGGTGGTTTTTTCTCTTTTGCAAAGGATATAGAGGAAAAAAACCCACGTGTTAACTTACTACTAAAATCTGGATTATGGAATGAAACAAAATTAATAAAGACTTTGAATATCTGAGCAAATTAAACCCCTCAAGGCAGGGAAGAGAAGCAAACATTCATTGCAAACATGACCGTCTATAAAAAACTCCTTGATTTCTCTTCCCATCTCTTAAATTACATGGTATTCCTGATAAGTAACCCCATCTGAGATACAGGGTTGTGCAGAATATGCTAAAAAAAAAAAGAAAACCTGGTCCTTTTCTCCTCCTGACTGATATGGTATCTTCTAATGTTCTCATCAAGCAATTACTGGATTTATTTTTTTTCTTTCCAAAACAAAATTGTACCAACTGCAAAAGTTTTTGTCTCTTGAAAAGACTGAAGAGATCTTTCCAAATGTAGCCTTGTCCTGAATTATGGATTCCCCATTAAGTTTTGTGCTCGGGATAAAATAATTATAACTATTTCCATTTCCTGGCTGTGTTTGGGAAGAGGCACATCATAGTCACAGAAGAGGGAGTTTTGAATGACAGTCCATGAAATCAGGGAAGAAAAACAGGCTCTATTCACAGGGACCTGTGTGCTGACCTGTGAATGGGTGCAGGTGAGTTCCCTGTCATAGGCTGGAGCCACTTTAGGGAAGAGCATCCATGAGTTCTCCACAAAGGCAAGATGCTGTTCCATGGCTTCAGAGCAAGGTCCTGCTTTTCCAGCTCTCTCTACTGTTGAGTAGAGACTGGAGTCTCTGGACTGGAGTCTCTGGAGACATGTGCAACCTATAAATGTCTGTCTCATGTTGAACAATTCGGGGTAGACTGTAAAGCTTGTAAAGTAGGTGTTCTCCATCCAGCCTTGCCCAGGAGCATCACTTTGTAGGTGCTGTCACAGCACGTGTGACAGGCCCCATGAAATACTTAGTTTCTGTAGAAAAGGTGGTCAAAAAAACTCGTAAAAAAATTGGCACCCTATAGAAAAAATTCCTCAGAGCTTGAAGGAAAAGGAGATTTTCTTAGAGATGAGATCATAAAATTATTAAGGTTGGAAAAGACCTCTAAGATCATCGAGTCCTACCACTTCACAGAATCACAGAACCACTTTGAAGATGTTTTGGCGTGTCTCAGTACTAGATTTATTTCTGGACCACATATCTGCAGTGGAATAAGCTGCAAATATTTATGGGGGATAAAAGTGTTGATGCAACAACTCCCAGCTGAGGAGTCACATACTGTCTTTCTGGAAATCTGGGAAATTATGTCTAGTCCCTGTGCAAGGAATTTCTTAGTCACAAGAGAACAGCTCTGAGCACGTGTACCAGGTCCCAGGAGCACACAACACAAATTTGGGCAGGTCTGTGGGTAGTTGTTGCAGAACACTGAGTGTGGTGTAAATTCACTTTAACAGATTTCCCAATAGTTTATCTGGGTGAGCATGGCTGTGGCTTTCACTCTCTGGGCTTTTCCATGCAGCTCTGAAATCTGTTTGGTGACCTGGATAACACAGACAGAGCTTCTGCTTTCAGACTGGGAGCGGATTTAATGTGATGGAATATCAACGGGCATTGCAGGACCCTCTGGATGGGAGCTGATGGGAAATAAATTCAGACATTAAATATTATGCACACTGTTAATACAGAGGAAAAATATCTTAGGGTTCCCAAACTTAATTCATCTAATTAGCAACAATTGGTGAGTACTGACACCGACAGTGTGTGCTAACAGTGAAGTCACAACTGACTGTGTGTATAGACAGAGACATCCCATATTTGTTCACACCTGGCTCTGTGACCAAAATCAAACCCCTCATTTTTATCTCCTCCTTTTCAGGTAACTGCTACATTTGCAAGCCTGAATACAGGGCCATGGGAAGGGATTTTTTTGTACTTTCAGCCAGCTGTGGAGTAACTTGATATTTTCACATGTCTATAAAAACCACATATGTGGAAAATTGCGCAAACTATTGCATGTTTTATTTCCAGCACCTCAAGTACTAAACATGATTTAGGTAAGACTCCACACATATACAATAGAGCATGAACACATCATTGGCGTGGACACTCTCAACTTTTATTTAGAGCAAGATAAAGAGTTACAAAATGCAATGTGACAGCAGAGTAGAAATTATTGCTCCCATTCTTTTATCACTGTCTTCTGATGAATACCAACAGTCCCATTTCTCTTTTACCTTGGGTGGTTCAACCATTGCCACATGTCAGGAACTTCTAAACAGCTGGTTTGGGCTTGACTTATTAATTCACAAGATGCTACATGATTTAAGGAATTAGAATTGCATAAGTTAGGATTCTGTGGCAGTCAGAAAACTGTCTACTCCATGCAGGGCTAAGGGTAAGGCAGGTGTCTGCTCTGTGGAATTTCAGCTGTCTCTATCCAACTGCTTTTGGGCTGTTGTTAATTCGATGGGGAACGCAAAAACCAAGACTTCATATTTGTCACTGTGTTTGCAGTGTGAGACTGGCACAGAGTGAAAAACTGAGAAGCTTCGTCATCTCTTACAGCACAAATATCCTGTGAGCTCCATTCCAGAGCCACTCAGGGACAAACTCTTGAAAATAAAGTTATTTTACATAAATCAAATGGTACCTTTCACCTCATGAAAGGGGTATCAGATCATCTCTGCTTTGATCACCTCTTGCCCAGGCATCCTCCTTGCCATCTGCTTGGGAGACAGGGAAAACACCTCCATCCTGCTGAGGTGCCTTTGGCTTTCTGAACTTTCTTTATCTTTGTCTTTCTTTATCTTTCTGTCCTGCCTGAGGTCTGCAACTTCAGCTGAGTGTTCTCAGTCCTTCTGAGAACTGGGAGCTCACACAACCCCCTCCTTTCTCTGGATCACAGTGTGTGAATTGTCTGTGAAACTCACTGTCACAAGAGGTAGTTGAGGCCTGGATTGGGCATCATTGTAGGCAATATTTGGAGTTACAGACATAATAAATTCATAAGCGCAAATAAAAAGGGGGAAAACTCATGATTTGGGATTAACTCAAATCTGTGGGAACAGACTGTACCACATCTGCCTGCTGCTTGTACCTTCCTCAAAAGCACTCAGGGCTCATAATTTCGGACTAAAAAAATCCAACCAGGATAAAAAGAATCCTAAATCCCAAGTAGGGCAGTATTTCCTATATGCAGGCTTAGTTTTTTTCTGGGTCATGGGCAAAATTGATGTGGGTTCATAGGAAGCTTGGCATTGCCTTCTTCTCCCTGCTATTTGTTACAGCTGAGAACTCTTCACCTCTGTAGTTCATAACAGATCTTCTCAACTTTAGAGATGCTTAGATTTTCTCTTCAGGGGCAATGTTTAAGTGAGGTTAATTATGTCAATGTTGCCTTTAAATGTAGCTTTAGGAACTCTGAATCTACAGCCAAACTTGGTGCTAACAGTTATTATTGTTATTATTATTATTATTACTCCTAATTCCAAAATATTCTAATGCTATAGGCTTATGAATTAATTACTTGAACAATTAGATGATTGAATGAGTCAAGAATATACAGGAAACTCTGTTTTCACAGCTCTATGTGAAGTATACAATGAACAAGCCAAATTAACTGGAAATAAAGGATGTTTTCCTAATAGTGTTCTTTCTTTACTCTGACTCTTTACCATCTATACTCTGATTTGATAGCATTTTGATTATTTTAGTTAAGAAAGACACATGAATTTACCATGCCAGGGTCAACACAGAAAATTTCAAAGATGAAGGACAACCTGAAGGTTTTGGGCAGTGATGAGACCATTTAGAGATAACAGATAATCCTAATTTTGTCTGTTTATTCCTGTTTGTGTTCAGTCCTCAACTCTCATGAGTAATCAGACCTTCTAAAGGCAACTCAGAAAGCACAAGAAGGAACAGGGCTTTTATTTATGGGTGTGTAAAGCACCTGGAAGGGGAGGGAGCTTTGGAAGGGTGTGTTTGGGCAAGGACAGCCAACCAGCCCTTGGAGCACAAGGGAGTGGCTTAGAGTGAGGCTGTATAACGGGCAGGGTGGGATGGTCCACCCTCAGCCTGGACACAGAGCAAGGCTCAGCCTGGTGGATCCCAGCTCTGAGTGCACAGATGCCTCCTCAGACGGGCTCCAGCGAGAAGGGGACGAGTCCCATCCCAGCCTTCCCGCAGCTTTTCACTTGGGAAGAGGTCAGGACGCACAACGGCCGTGGGGAGAGCAAGGAGCAGTGGCTGGTCATCGACAGGAAGGTCTATGATGTCAGCAGGTTTGCCAAGCAGCACCCTGGAGGCAGCAGAGTTATCGGCCACTACGCTGGGCAAGATGCCACGGTAAGACCCAGGAGGACAGAGCAGGAAGGTGGTTCCAGTGCCAGGGCAGGAGGACGTGCTGGTTGTCACTGTGCTTGGCCAAAGAGTGGGCTGAGAAAGCAGCACAATGGCTGCAGGAGACAAGGAAAACTTCCACAAATATATTTGAAAATAGATCTCCTGCAAAAATTCATTGATTTAGTGGATTTCTCTGAAATAATTGTGTTGCTCGTTGACAGAAATAATAAATTCGAAGCAGATCTCTCTGCTGAAAGGAGATATTGAATATCTGAATAGTCAGAAATATGAGCATTAAAAACACGGCCAGGTTTCGGGCATAAGCTTGTGATGTGGGAGATTTAATTCTTGTCTCAACAAGACTTTTTGACTGGAAGGAAGCTCCTTAGCCAGTCTCATCTCTCAGGTTTCAGTTTGAAATGGGATAACACTTCCCCGGTCCTGGCCCAGAATGAACCAGATCAGCTATTTTTCACATTTCACTCTTTGAATTGAATGTTTCCCTGCTTGAAACTGGGGCACAAAAATACCTGGTGTTCTCAAAGGAAGGAAAAGAAGGGTTTGAGTCTCGTTGGCTTTCTCCTCTACCTCAGTGACTTAAGAACTTAGACCAGCCATGCCAAGCCAGCCCAGAGATCCTGGTGCCACCTCCTGCAGCTTCTGTTACTGGACTTTTACAAAAGGATTCAAGGAATACAGAATGCATGGAATTATTTGGCCCCAAGCAATGTCCTCCCAGCTCCTGCACTGTAAGGACCTGCATTTAGATTATTTTCTTTATAGACACCCAGGGGCTTTAACCACAGTGAATTTGTCTGGGGTGAACATGTTTAAAGGATGACCTTTGATCCTACCCGCTTTTATTATTCCAATAATTACAACCTGAATTTACTTGATCTTAAAGGTCTTTTCCAACCTGTAGCTGTGCTACATCCCTTTGAGCACAGAAGAACCACAACTAGTAGCCAAAATTGTGGGTACAGTGTGGATTTGTGTTGCATCACAACAATATCCTTCTGTCTTGCTCTCTATTTGTATTCTGCTAATCTGTATCTTTTTTTTGCTTTTAAAATGCTGCTCTGTTCATATATTCTGAGAAAAACCACACTTTTACAGAAATGCAGGACTGGAAGGTGTCTCAAAAAATTGGTGGGGCAGGACTTTACCTAAAACCAGGATCCAGGATTTTTTTTCAAGTACTCTTGACTACTCTAGGCCTCATAATTGTATATATGTAGTGAGAATTTTCTTCTTCCGTGTGGACTAATTTGAAAATATCGACAAGAACATTGCATTGATGTCAAATGTTGGGAGTTGTGTGTGTTGCAGGTGATAAATCTTAAAGTTAATCTCTCTTAAGATGATTATCAGGACCTGAGAGGAGGGAGGAGAAGCGACAGGCAGGACTGAGGGGCTTTCAGTGATAAGAATCTGTGATACTGATCTTGTGGAGAGGGATTCCTGCTTGAAGGCATTGTGGCTCCTGTTTCCAAGCTGCAATATAGACACTTATGGATTGAATCAGATTCCTGGCAGGAGGGAGGTATATAAGAATGGATAAAAACCTGTAGGATGAGGGGCACAGAATCAGGATGGAGAGATTTCCCCAGTCCTCTGGGTCTGGACAGAGTTATTCACTTGTCACTGTGACAAAGGTTCAGTGGATGTCTGTAAAAAGCTCAAATGTCCAAAAAATCACCTTGCTTCTAGACTAAAGTACTCAGAGAAAGACTGTCTCCAGTTCTTCAGTCAAAAGGCTCCAGAGCAATGTCAGACTGCAAGGAAGTCCCCTGTCCTTTTCCAGGGACTTGGTCCTGACCAGGCACATGCAGAACTTTTTTGGGTCATGATCATCCACATTGTTTCTCACACCCCAAATCAGCAAGTACCTGACTGCTCAAACACTGAGGATTTTGCCATATCTACTCTTTCTGGACCTAAATAGAGCATGGTCAGCCTTTTTATCTTTCTTCTGGAAAATTCACTGAGCTAAAGAAGAGTTTTGATTTACCTGGAATTTCACCCTTTATTCCATTGCTTGTCTTTGATTTTAAAACTGGGATTTCAAATGCTTCTTGAACGGACCCATTTGTGTCATTACTGTTACCTATTTCCCCAAAATATCATCCAACCTGAAAACTTACAGGGAACTGCACTCCTGCTGTGTAAGGAGCTTCAGCACATATTCCCTTTGGCCCTAGTGGGTTACAAACAGGATTCTAAAAGCCTCATCCCAAGCATGGCAAAGGCACACCCCATTCCCTGACATGTTCTCCCGCACCTGGGTCCCATCCATAGGGAAGGGCTGCTGGCTGGAGCCTTCTAGGGACAGACTGTGCTGAAAGAAGCAGATGAAAGAACATGTTTCCCTCTGTAAAGAGGTTTTCATCAAACCCTTTCATGTTCATTACTAGCCTCGCCCAGGGCCTTTTATGAAATCTGGTTTCTTGAAACTTCTCCAGCGTCCTTGGGCCAAGCTCCAGCAGATGGTAAAGAGGAACCCAAAGGGTTCTGGACAAGGGGAACTGGATTACATGTTATATCAAAGACTTGAGGAAAGGAGAGGCTCAGCGTCTGGGATTTAGTCACGTGCCCTTTCTCCCTCCCTCCCTTTGTGTTTCTCAGGATGCCTTTGTAGCTTTTCACAACGATAAGTCTCTGGTGAAAAAGTACTTGAGATCTCTGCTGATTGGGGAGCTGGCACCAGATCAACCCAGCTTTGAGTCCAATAAAAAGGTGAGTGTCCCAGATTCCAGAGCTGGGAACGGCTTGGGGTTCAGCCTGGGAGGAGAAGAAAAATAAGCGAGGGAGCAGGAATCCTGTCTGAAGGAGCACACCTGATGCTGTGCCATGTGCTGGGGGGTGGGGAGGCAGCTGCTGCTAGTCAGGCATGGAAACATGACCATGCCTGGATCACTAAATCCACCCCTGGGTGCGAGGAATGAGCTCCAGAGCCCCAAATTCTGCTCAGTTCTCCCCACTGCGATGTCTCAGTATCAAAGCAAAAGCAAGACCTGTTGATCTCATGCCCGGTTCTCCCCTCTGAGAGAACATCTCCTCTGACTCCCATGGCTGCTTTGGGGTTTCTGAGTCTGCTGTGTTACATTTTGAAAGTAAATAGTGCATTAATTTTAACTTTACCCCCAGAAATCCCTCCTGGAGGATTTTCGTGAGCTGCGCTGCACTGTTGAGAAGATGGGACTTCTGAGGCCAAACTACTTCTTCTTCTTCCTGGTTTTCCTTCACGTCCTGGTACTGGATGCCGCATCCTGGCTCGTGGTCTGGTACTTTGGCATCTCCTTAGTGCCTTTCCTGGCTGGCATGGCATTCTTCACCGTTGCTCAGGTAAAGTGCTGACAGCTGCTCAACCCTGCAGACGTGTTTGGTTCCTCCAGATGGAGAGGATTCATAGAATGTTCACATCCCAGGCATTGCTCCGCTGCCTCTCCTCAGGTCCTGTTACCTGCCTGAAGGTGACAAGCACGTTCTACGTCACAATTTTTGTTGCCTCCAGCAAATCTGGTTTTGCTGACAACCCAAGAGTTGGTGGGGTGTTGTGGAACTGGCTGTTTCACAAGATGGGATTTGCTGATCTAATCACAAAAGAGGGAGTATTTCATTCTCAGCTGCACTTTTGGCTCCCTGTTCCTTCTGTCTGATGTTTGTTTGGTCCTTTATGAGCCACTTGCCCTCACTAACCCTGAATAGTTTTCTGCAGGATTAGTAAATTCAAGCATAGAAGGGCAGGATCCATGCAGGGAAGGAGGGAATAGGACTTTGTGGCCCTTAGATGGGATAAATTTGAGGGTGGGGGAAGAAGAAAGATTTTCTTAGTAGAGCTGAAAGCTTAAATTTGCTCAGACATCCATGGAACAAATGCAAATGAACTCATTGACATGATCTGTTCTACTTGCCTATTATCTGTTAAGGTGGCTATTCCTCAAAGAGCACTCATATTTCCATGGGAATATGGAATGCAATAAAGCTGTAGACTTGGAAATTCTTCCACTTTCTAGCTGGTTACTTGGAAATTCATTATTTGTGATAGGAGCAAACAGACTTCTATGCCGTAACAGTTAATTGTTGTGATGCTTTGCTGCTTTCCCTGTATTCCAGATAAAGTCAATATCTGGAATTGAGCAGCTTTAGTGGACAGTAGCTTGGTTGGAAGTTCTCAGCACTGAGCATGCAAGACATCAGGGAGTGTTTTTTCCCCAAAGCAGAAGGAAGATGCATCACACTACGAAGTTACGGAGGCAAATTATTATTACAAGGCAAATTATTATTACAAGGCAAATTATTGCAATGCTGCCAAGATTCTGTTTCTTCATTGACCCTTTGGTCTTCCAGATCCAGATGGGCTGGTTCCAGCACGATCTGGGGCACTGCTCTGTCTTCAGGAAGCCCAGATGGAATCGGGTGCTGCAGATGGTGGTGATAAATGTTCTGAAGGTAGTTGGCTCATGATGGGAGTATTCTCTGGGGCTAATGGGGACAAAGCAATGGATTGGAGTGTCCCTATATCCAGGCAGTACCAACTGGGAGGGAATTGCAGTGCAAGCTGTCAATAATAGGTGGATAAATAGCAATGTGATCATTGATATCGTTCTGGTTTGAATCCCTGGTGTTCCCTTTTTCCAGGGCTTACCTGCCAGCTGGTGGAACCACCTGCACAACCAGCACCATGCCAAACCCAACTGCTTCCGTAAAGACCCTGACCTCAACATGCACCCCCTCCTCTTCAGCCTGGGAAAGACACTTTCTGTGGAGGTGAGCATGGGGATGTCTGGAAAAGCAGATTTAATGGCAGAAATCTATAGAGGGAGGGATAATAATAATAATAATCATCCAGGTTGTGCCATGGAATTAGGTGATCTGTAAGGTCCCTTCCAACACAAGCCATTCAGGATTCTCTGATAATTCCCAAAGTGTTCCAAGGTCTAAGAGTCTCACGTACTGCCTGGTTATTATGATGCTGAAGCACCAGCTCATGAGAATCCAAATCTTGCAATCAGTGCTTAAGGAAGGGTGAGCACCTTGGAGGCAGCTCAGAGGGTGAGTCAGTGCACTTACATTAATGTTACATGTTATTAGTCAGTTATTAGTGAGTCAGATGTTCCCTCTGGGTCCTTCTGGCTGTTTGGCACCTAAACCCTTCAGGACCAGTATTGCTGCCATGCACTGAACACAAGTGCAGATGATTTCTTAATCCAAAATTGTATGGCTTTCACAAAAAGAAAAACTAGGAATACATCCTTCCTGCACCATTATGATTTCTGAAATCATCAAGGTCTCATTTGCCTTTTGTTTTCCTACTAATTCTTCATTGCAAGTTAATCAGCTTCTTAAAATAAAGCCTCTTTCTCTCCTTTAGCTGGTAATAAGCAAAGAAACTACTGCTCTCCAAGGCACATGGAAAATTCCAGCTCTGCTATCTCAGAAAGGCTTCTCTAGTGAGAATTACAAAATACCACACACCATGGCCAGGCAAAATGGATTTCAGGGGTTTTGTTTGTCCGCTTCCTTTGTTGTTTCAGTTTTGATCCAGGGAAGACATCTTTGAGGTGTAAATATTTCTGTAGTTGAAGACAAAGTATTTGACAAAACAAGAAGGCAGATTTCTTTATAGAACATTCAGTACCTTGATCTTGCAGAAGTTATTTTAGAGACATTATAGGACAGCTTCCAAATTATGTCATATCTGACCACCCTCTCCTCTATTACTCAGAAATTTGGGATACAGAAGCTCAGATGTATCTTCCACAGCAAACACATTCTGCATTCATAGAATCCTACAATGGTTTAGGATGGAAGGGACCTTAAAGATCAGCTAGTTCCAATCTCCAAAGTTGGAACCCACCGACTTAGTGACTGAGTTTCCTGGTTAACAACCTGTTCCTCTCCAAGTGCCAATAGCCTCAGCACTCCATGGTGAATTGATTAGATTGAATTTCATTCTCCTACAAAACACAAATTACTTGTAAGCATTTCTTTGAGCATTTTTGTATACTCTCTCACTGGCTCATTACGATATCTTTTCATTTTTCAGCTTGGAAAGAAGAAGAAGAAGTTCATGCCTTACAATTACCAGCATAAGTATTTCTTCTGTGAGTATCCCCTAAATCAGGAGTGCATCTCCTCCCCAAAATAAAGGTGTTTTAAAGATTGAAGTGACACCTTCAGAAAGCTTCCTTCATGTTCAAGAAGGTCCACTTGAGGAGGAATTGCCCCTGTGTCTCTGCAAGGGTTATGTGATGGAAGTACTAGATGAGGGTGAGTCAAGTAGAGGGAAGAAAGGGATGGGAAAGAAATGAAGAAATGATGAGAAAAAAAGAATAAGAGATTATGTGAACACACGAAAGTTGGTATAAATGGAAGACAGCAATTTTTCTTCCACTGGAAAGAAGAATCATTGTTCTCACAGTAGGCTATTCTGTAAGAGCTATGATGCAGTGAAATTATAAATGCCTCTCTCTTTCCATTCTTTCCTTCAGTGTTGGCCCCACTTGCACTCATCCCCTTCTTCCAGCTGACTATATTCCACTTTACAATCAAGAGGAAAAAGTGGTTGGTAAGCACAGCTTCAGCATCTGGAAAACCCAAATAATGTCATTATACTAATATTTACCTCCGTTTGGGGGGTTTAAGATAGCAAAGGCTGATTCTGGGCTTGCTGCAGCAAGGGAGAATTGTTTAGAAAAGGCTTTTCAATCTTTTAGCAGATAAATAAAAGTTAAGAGAAAACTCAGACCTTGACAGAGTGTGATGACAGGGCTGTTGTCTGCAGTTATTGAGTGCTGCGGGAATATTTTAGGGATACGCTCAACTTGCTGTAGAATGGTGGTGTGGAGCTTCCTCTTGATAAATCAATAAGAAATCCATGCATCAGAACAGTTCTTAGCTGCAGTTCAAGTAAAGGGGAGAGGATGGAGTGGAGGGATTTCATCAACAAAGGCTGATTTTCATCTTGGTTTGGGGTTTTTTTTTTTACAGGACCTGATATTGATTGTGTCTTTCACCATCCGAGTCTCCCTCATGTATATTCCTTTAATGGGATTTAAGAACTTCATGATATACTACTGGCTGTCCAGGTAACACACAGAACATCTGGAGTCTTCAAGACTAATATATGTAATCAATACTGAAATAAATTAAAATTAGTCCCAGTCACTACCATTTTCTCAGCAATAAGTAGTCAAGAAGGAACAGTTTAACTTCAGGGTGGTGGTCGCTGCTCAGGGACACCTTCAACTACAAGTTGAGTTGTTTTTACACTCTAAAAGTTAGGAACAGGAAATCCTGAATTACATAAAAGTGCTCTTTTAGTTAAGACTAAGAGACTTGGCAATGTGTTTTAATGGTAAATTTGGATGACATTGGAGATGTAACAAGTGTTTCCCTGTTTATTTGTCCAGGTACTTTGAGAGCACCTGGTTTATTTGGGTGTCACAGATGAACCACATTCCAATGGACATTGATTATGATCAGAACAAAGACTGGGTGTCTACTCAGGTGAGGAGTTCCTTTCTTCTGGAATACTCGGTCCACACTTCTGAATCATAGGACAAAGACAACATCCTTTCTGTAATAATCAAACCATTTCAAGCTTTAGTTGGAAAACAGGACATCTAGATTAAAAAAATCTTGCTTTTTTGACTGAAAGGTGTTGATATATATTTTACTGCACTTTTCCCTTCCTATTACAGAAAAGTACTGATGGTGAAACAGTCAATCTCCCTTTTAGGCCAACTAAAGGAAGTAAAGTGGGATTGGATCCCTTTATTTTTACCCTACAGGTTGCAAGTGTATTGCAGATAAGATAAATCGGACAAAATTTGGTAAAATCTGATAAAAATAAATATGTAAATACAACTTTACTCACATATGTAATGCCTCCAGCAACATAATCCCATGTAGTGTGTTCTAAGCATTTTCCCTTTTGTTAAGGGAAAAAGACTCAGCCTGGCTAGTCTAGATTTTATTTAATTCCTCAGGGCAATGATGGCTGTAATCCCTGACTTTTCTTTACTGCAAGATGAGGGTGGGCAATGATTGCTGGGGTTCAAACATCAGACTTGCAGGAAAATAAAACCTAAATCATGTATTTTTGGGGTCTTTTTCCCTCCCAGCTCCACGCAACCTGCAACGTGAAGCAATCTTTGTTCAATGACTGGTTCACTGGGCACTTGAACTTCCAAATTGAGCACCAGTGAGTATAATTTTGGGCATAAGAGTGGGAATAATATGGGGCACTTAGAACTGTGGAATCCTAGAATGGTTTGGGTTGGAAGGGACCTTAAAGGATCTGGTGGAATTGGATGATATTTAAGGTCTCTTCCCATCCAAACTATTCTTTGTTTCCAGGAATAAACCATCTCAGGAGACCTTTTGCTCTCCTTCTGGGGGAGGGCAGGGGAATATTTTGATCAGGGAGGACAGAGAGTGGTGCAAGCCAGAACTAACAATAACTCTCTCTCATCCCATTCTGCAGCCTGTTCCCCACAATGCCTCGACACAACTACTGGAAAGTAGCTCCTCTAGTGAAAAGCCTTTGTGATAAGCACGGCATTGAATATAAAACCAAGACTTTACTGACAGCCTTTGTAGATATTTTGCAGTAAGTATCCATTAACCAGATAGTTTTGCACTCTAATGTCATGTAAGGGAGGGATACAGGCAACCATTGCAAGTCAGTGACCATGATCAAACCTGTAGTTTATTCAGATTTTTCTACAGGCAATTTGAAAGATTTTTTTTTCCCTCTTCCTTAAATCCTCTCAACTCATTCCCAGTGGTCAGAGTTTGCTATGAGATATGCATGCGTTTTAAAATCCATTTTTTTCCAATTATTCCTTTAACTACAATTTGCTTCCCAGAAAACTGAATAGTCTCCTCATAAATGGTTTTTTGAACTTCTGTTCCTGCAGTTCCCTGAAGGATTCTGGAGAGCACTGGCTTGAAGCATATCTGCATGGGTAAAAACTGGGAACTCTCAAAGGGAACCTCTTCACCACCCAACTGCTGCCAGGACTCAGCACAGACCATCCATGTGTGTGCCTTCAGGCATAGAAACTCAGGAGCTGGGCAAAGCTAATTTCAGTAAGAATCAAGTGGGAAAGTGGTTTAAAGACACTTTTTTTTTTCTTGATCTCAACCATGAACCTCTATTTTTCCTGCTCTCAATCTCAGAATTTAGAGATGGGCTTTTAAACTGGGGAGAATTTGAATCAACTTGATGACTTGAACTTCATTGGAAGTGCCAGCTCATTGCTTATGGAAAAAGTTTGAACTGAAATTCTTTATAATGTCAGAGAATCATGGAATGGTTTGGATTGGAAGGGACCTCAAAGATCATCTTGTTCCACCCCCTGCCATGGGCAGGGACACCTTCTGCCAGACCAGGTTGCTCCAAGCCCTGTCCAGCCTGGCCTTGGACACTTCCAGGGATGGGGCAGCCACAGCTTCTCTGGGCAACCTGTGCCAGGGCCTCCCCACCCTCCCAGGGAAGGATTTCTCCCTAATATCCAATGTAAACCTGCCCTCTGTCAGTTTAAAACTGTTATCCCTCGTCCTGTCACTACAAGTCCTGGTTAAAACTCTCTCCCCATCTTCCTTACAAGCCTCTTTCAGTATTAAGGTCTCCTTAGTGTTTTTGGGATAGAACAAAGCAAACTGCAGGAAGTCAGGAGATATTTGGGCAGGGGGAATCTTTAAGGGATATTTTTGAATAGATAAAGGTGCAAAGAACAAGATGGCCTGGAGTATGTCCCCATTGCTACTGATCACGTGTAAACTACTTGTTCTGATTACTTAGGTGTTATAACTAGTTCTGTTCATGGATTGCGTGGGGAGGGAGATAATTAATTGCTGGTTTACACCTGTAGTAGCCAGTTTGAATCCAGTTTGTATAGCATGTATTATTTATAGGCATAAATACATGTATATATTTTAATTGAGTGCTGACTGTGCTATCTGATTGGCTTTCTGATGTAGACCAGCTTTGAATAAGACTGAGAACAAGCCTAAGCACTGAGGAGCAAGTCCACATTTCAAGGGTGTTTGTGGCACTCTTGCTTTTATTGAATTTTATATGTATTAAATTTTATCTAAATGGTTATTTGTTGGTGATTCCAAGGACCTGTGGTTATGGTCAAGGACAGCTTCTGCTGGTGGAAAGTGTCATGCCCACCTGTGTAGAGGCTCTCCAAGAACACTGCTGGGTTTTGAGAGAGACAATAAAAGAAAGAAGTGGGCCTGTAGTTGAATATTTTCACTCAGAGTGCTTTAAATTGTATGGGAAAGGTAAAATGTCAAGGCGGATAGATGAATGTTGAATAACAGTAAAAGTAGAAGATGTATGAAAGAACAAGTTGATGTGTGGTTATCATTTAACAGCAGGGAAAAAAGCAGGGGGAAAAAAGCAGGGGGAAAAAAGCAGGGGGAAAAAAGCTGAGTGGTGATAACCTGGTTGTTTGGAAAAGCTAAAATAGAAAAGCTAAAAATAGGAAAAAAGAGAAATTGTAAGAAATTATAGTTATAATTATGAACGAAGTTCTTCTTCACGATTTTTAGGTTGAAATCAACCCCTGTTTTAGAAGGAGTGTGAGACCTCTGATTAGTCTTGCTGATTTTGCAAAGGAATTCTGATTCAATGATATTTCCCAATACTGTGTAGAGCAAAGATATTCCACTAGGAGACAGCTGAGCCACACTGGCAGAACCTGTGTTGTGTTGTGTCCACCTAACTGAACAAAACCCACGAAAGTGAGTCTACAATGGCAAATAAATAGACAGTTTGCCCACAAAAACAAAGGCCATGTGGTTCTTCTCCTCTGCCATTCACACCCAGAGCTTTCAGGGGACAAACCACCCACAGGAGGAAGATGTGGAAGATCTTAAAGTGAGATACCACCATGAACAACTGAGCAGCAACTCATGTGTTACAAGCTACAGGCACCAACAGCCTCTTAGAGGTAACAAGATCAAGCCCCCCACACAAAGCAGGAGTTTGGGCTTTTTATTTTTGCCTTTGTTGTTTTAAGAACATCTCCATTTCTTCTTTTTATTCATATTTTTTTTGTGTGTGTAGGTGCAGGTACTAATAACACTGTTCTGGTTATTTCATAATAATAGCTGACAGATGCCTTTGAGAATGATCCTGTTTAAAAAAGCAGTTATTAAAAAAAAAACTGGTTTAAATGTAATTTGGAAACCTCTGCTAACTAGTGCCTACACTAATTCTGTATTCTCAAATCCAAGGCTGGTTAGAATGGTGATATCCACAATTATTTGCAGCAGTAGAAACATTTTATAAATATTTAAGGGACAATACCGTCTTAACATGACTGCAGGGATTTTATTGCATGCTCTGGTTGGTAGTACATGAAGATAGTGTTAAACTGATGTCTTGCTGAAGGCAATATAAATATTAAGGACGCCTACATTTTTTTTACCAATGAGACTTGAAAGCTCTGCTCATTATATCCTGAGTCCCACTGAAACCAGTATAAGACTGATGCAAAATGATTCTTTGTGGTGTGACTCTCATAAATCTGATGATTTGTTGCATTTAATTGGAATTCTACTCGTTTGAGCGTCATTATTTATTGAGTTTATCTTTTTGCAGCCTCATTTTAATTAAAACGTTCTTGTCTCCGATTGGCTTAACAGGCTGCTCTGTGTCAACATTCATTTCTTTATCTGTTTTATAAAGGTTATTAGCAATGGAGCTGGTTTACCTTGGTCAGACATGGCTCACAAACTTCAAGGGGTAGGATAACACCTGCTGAGAGCTGTAATATTTCTGGAATACCTGGAAGAGACAAGGAAATGAGGGAGATGGTTTGCAGGATCCTGTTTGCTGCAGGAGTTTGAGGTGCTGCTAAAGTGGTTTTTCTTATCCAGGTGGAGCAAAAGCTCTTTTATATCTTTGCTTTTGTTCTTCACTCAGGCTCCAGATTTAGGGATGCAATTGGATAAGGTGGTTTGGGTGGAATAGGATGGAAAGAATTTAAATATGGAAAGAACAACTCTCTTTTCTGCTGTTGTCTTGCTCTGTGTGGCAAGATCTCAGCTTAGCACCTTCCCACCAAAGGGTAAAATGATTCCCATGAAAGATTTATCCACTGATTCCTCTTGCCAACTATCCCTGCAAAAAGATTCCTTGAATTCTTCAATGTTATTGCATAATCATTGTCTGACCTGAAGGAAATTTATATGTACATTTAAATTTTTATATCTAAAAATTTATTTTATATTTTATATAAAATATATATTTATAGATACAGGTTTCTAAAATATAATATGGATTTTTATATATACATTATGGATAGTGTGTATATACTGCATATAAATGTATATATAATATATGTTTAATAATATATATGCACATAATATAAAATATATAGTATATTTTTTTTATATTGTATATATTATCATACATATACACACATATATATTATACATATATATTATTAGACATACATTATATATAATATGTATATATTATATATGAATGTACACCTAATATATGTATATTAAATACACATATATCATACATATATAAAAATATTACATTATACATTTATATATAGTAAATATGTATTAGAAATATAAATGTTAAATACATATATTATATATACACATATATATTATGTGCATGTATTATTAGATATACATTATATATAATGTGTATATATTATATAAAAATGTATCTATAATAATATATGCATATATATGTATATAAAATATATAATATATAATTTTTATCATTATATACATGTACAATAATATATATTATATATATTATATATATTATATATATTATATATATTATATATATTATATATATTATATATATATACACGCATACAGGTGTAAAATATATATATAATATGTGTAATATATACATACATTATCTACACTGAACTCTGACAATCCAGGTCAGATAATCCATCTCACCACCTAAACTTTTCTTCAGGTGTTGCCCACAGTAGGTGTGTTCTGCTGTTACTCTAAAGCTCTAAAAACGCTGAGCTGGGCGTCTCTGCATGTACAGAGCTGCCTCTGTCTGAGCAATTTTTATCTTATCACCCACCTAAGGGTGGGGTGTGTTTGGTTTTCCTGCCTGTCATACCCTCAAGAGGCATGACAGTCCCACTTGGCAGCCAGGCAGGAAAGTGCTTTTCAGAGGACATTTGTGGCTGTTTTCTTTCTAAAATGGAGCTGGAAGAGGTGATCCTCCACTTCTTCCATAAAGGGTGGTTATAGGGTTGTTGTGGCAGTATAATTACCTTGGTTTGACTCTCTGCCAAGAAAAGTTGTCTAAAACCATAATGCCCACCTCTTCCCCAGGGATAGACTGGTAGCACATTCCCCTCTCCTTGGAATGTGGACAACAGCACAGCAAAGAACTCAAAACTGGCAGAAGCCTCTTATTTGTGGCATTTCTTGTCTGGTTCTCAGAATACTTTGAGCAGGAACTTGAGCCCCATTTTAGAGGACTTCTACATCTCAGGTTCAATGGCAACTGATAATCGCAACACAAATTTCCACCTTTGTAATTAAGGAGCAGTGTGATACCTAAGGTGTTATCTTGGGCAGCCTGGGCCCTGAAGTTGTTCTGCTGAGCCTGTCTCTGCTGAAACTCCACCAGGGACTAAAAAGCAACTGAGTCAGTTGTTCAAATGTTTGGGTTTGGTGTCATTTTTGAGGAATTGCTCCCAAGGGACTTGATGGGTCTTAGGTAACAATTTAAAATCATCGTAGTGCCATCCAGTCCCTGCTTCTGCTCCCATTATTGCCAACTGGAATTAAACAACGTGCCTTGAATACTAGAGGACAAACAGCTACGTGCAGAAGTTGAGGATAAACTCAGAGTGAGAAGCAGAGATTACTGGACAGCCTAGAGAAACTTGTGCAATATGAAGTGGTGACTTTTATGGTGCTGTTGTAAGAGCTGTTGGAACCATCTGTCGTGGTATGGGATGGGTTCTGTTACACTGGTAGTGTCAGTACAAGTTAAGCTCTGCACGTACAAATTGGAGTCTGGATGAGTTGTGAGGATGTTCCTTGGTCCCTCAAGGGTATTTCTATCTTCTCAGGAAGATATAAATGCATCTTCCTCATATTCTCTTCTAGTAGAGGATACATGAGGGAAAATGAGAATTAAGTGAAATAATCTTTATTGATTTGCCCAGTCAATAAACTGAATCTAGTGACATAAGATTTGAAAAAATTCCTTCTCCTGTAATGGACCTACATTCCTTCCTGGAAGTGAAAATTAACATTTGAAAAAAACATATACATAATGTGAATACATCTTTTGGAGATGGTTGAGGTTCCTAGGGGATCTAGAACTCTCCCTATTCACTGCCCTATCCTTAAATATATTTACCACTCAAGTCATACTTATATTTTAACAGCAGGGTGGTTATTTTTAGAAGCAAACATGCTTCTGTTCGAGGTTTTGGTTTTCCCATTCTACTGGAAACATGCTTAGTGATCCACACTATCTTTTTGTGCCAATTAATCAAGTTTATTGATTGAAGGTGTTGATGCAAGGGGGCTGTTTTTCTGACCTATGATGGGTTAGAAGAGATTCAGCCTATATGTATTAGTGAAATAAATACAAGGGTAATTTTTTAAAGCACCATTTCTTGCCCTTTGGTTTTTTGATGGCATATAATACCCAAGAAATCTAATAGAAGATCTAAAATCTCCAGCATGAGACTCCAGTGTGAATTAATATTAGATTTGCTTTATGAGCCTTGTTTCCTATGGAAGCCATCCCTGGATGGTGACTGCTGATTTTTGGGTTCTTTCACCCATTTGCTGCTGTGTATCAAACTTGACAGGAGAATAAGAGCACCAACAACTGTCTTAAAAACACGTGAGAAGTGTCTGCTGAGCACAGCAGCTTCACTCTGCTTCGGTTTAGGTGTCTCATGTCAAATATGAAGTTTAAAATTGCCTATTTATCACTGCACATTTCTTGTGCCAAAATCAATGCTGTGCTGATCCACACAGGCTCATCCCAGCCCTACATGGAGACCATTGAGCAAGAACAAGCTAATTATGCAAATGAAGCCTATATACTCCGTGAGAATTGCTGCACACAGAGATCTACAGCACCTTAATTTTCACTGTGACTCATAATTCCATTTTTGTGAGCAGTCAGTGTGGAACTGGGAATTGCTTACATGGGTATTTCTACCCATTTACAACCTGTTGTATCAGTGTCAAAGACTGGTTAAAGCTTCGATTACTGGTCTGGGGGGTATCTAAAACAACAAATAGGCATGAGGGGGCAAAAGAGAGACCATCAGAGCAATATTCAAACCAGTCCAGTGTCCAAAAGTGGGTGCCTGAAGAAGGATATAAACCCAGATTCAATAAAGATTAATTACAGTGTCTATTTTATTATCATATATGGACTGAATACACAGCGACACCCAATGTGGGAAGGAGCAGCTCTGACCATTGAGACAGTGGTTTAAATGGTAGCTCTTCTCAGGAATTATTTACTCCACTCCCACTGATTTACTGGGAAATTGCATCCTCATGCCACATGTCCCAAGTATTCATCTAACCATCTTCTGTTCCTCTGGAATGATGAAATAGCCTAAAACACCTTGACCTGTTGCAATAGCAGTGCATTTACCAGGTTGTGGCTCTTCAGGAAGCTGCCAAAGGATTTATTTTTTAATATTTGTTGAAGAGGGTGTTAAGGCCACACACACCATGAGAAAAAAAACAACACCACCAAACCAAAAAAATAATATATATTTTAAAAACTATACCATAGGAAACACTTATTTCAAACTAAAATTCGCTGTATTCTTCCTGTTAGAGGAGTCAATCAATATTGGAATGTTCTACCTGGCTTTCTATCAGGGCCTGCTGGGATTTCTGATGCCATGTTTCAACACCCCATTATAAAGGCCCAATTTGCTGAATCAGAAAGGCTGGTATACATCAGCCATGCACAGCAAGGACCAAAATGCTCATTATAATAACTTTAAATATCAGCTGTGAGACGAGCAAAAAGTTGGATATTGCAGCATTCTGAATTTGCTCAATGTAAGGGGTGGTGGTGTAAGTTTTTAACCCCAGGAATGAAGTTGCAGCTGTGGGTGTATGAAAATGAAAGAGAAGCTCTCAGAGTACATTATAACCCTATTTTTTGTTACACCATGGGTTGTCCCCACTTTTTACCTGCAGGCAGGTTTAAACTTGCAGAGTTCATGTTCATTCTGCTGAAATAATTGTGTTCTATTGTAGATTTATAAAAGAGAATGAAATATATATATCCAGAATGAGGATGTTAGGGCAGCAGGCTGGTAGGACATCCTGCTCTCTGGAATGAGATGAAATCCAGCAGTGCCTAATAATGTAGTGGAAAAAGTATTAAGGAAAATTTTTCTGACTGAAATAAGATGTTCTTGGGACTGCAATTTACACTTTGAGCACCTCTCTGAAATGTATCCCCTCCAATGAACCAAGGGACCTCTGTTTCCTGAAAAATCTGAACTACGGGAATACAAGGATCCTGCATCTCCCTTTTTCTCTGCACCTCCTCAACATCATTCCAACCTGATTTCCTCCAGCTCCAGTTCTCCTTCCAGCCCTGCTGATAGAATCATGGAATCATAGAATGGTTCTGGTTGGAAGGGACTTAAAGACCATCTCATTCCACCCCCTGCCATGGGCAGGGACACCTTCCACCAGACCAGGTTTCTCCAAAGCCCTGTCCAACCTGGACATCCCCAGGGATGGGGCAGCCACAGCTTCTCTGGGCAACCTGTGCCAGGGCTTCAACCACCCTCACAGGGAATTTCTTCCCAATATCCAATCTAAACCTGCCCTCTGACAGTTTAAAACCCTCCCCCTTGTCCTAGGGTCTGTGCCCAGCACAGACTGGAGTGTACTTGCTCCTATTGCCCAGTGCCAGTGTTGCTGGGTCATGGCAATAAAAGGGTGCCTTCAATTCTTCTCTTAACAAAAGAGTGACTTTGGAAAAAATCCATGGAATATAATTCCCTTTGCTACTTCTTCCTCAGAGCTACAATCTTTGTGGAGCAGAAGATTCCTGGAAAAGGAATTATCTCCACTAGCAAGCTCTTAAATATGACCTTAGATACTAAAAGCAAGGTTGAGGCATCACTGCCTCATTCATACAGACTGTTTTATTGGCTTCCACGAGTGTGTTGTCACTGTTCAGCTGCATGAACCAAGGTGTGCCTTGCGTTCTTCTTGCTGTCATGTCTGAATCTGCTGACAGAACATAATCCCTCTTCTCTCTACAAAGAAACCCTCTCAACATGTTTCCCAGGTGTAGAGCTTCCCTGGGGACAGGGTAAGGTCGAATGGATTTCAAATGAAAGCTGTGGAAAGGCAGTCAGGGGTTTTCTCTGATCGTAGAATGGTTTGGATTAGAAGGGACTTAAAAATCATTCATTTCCATCCCTTGCCATGGGCAGGGACACCTTCCACTAGCCCAGGTTGCTCCAAGCCTTGTCCAACCTGGCCTTTAACACTTCCAGGGATGGGGCAGCCACAGCTGCTCTGGTCAACCTGTGCCAGGGCCTCAATCATCCTCACGAGAAGAATTTCTCCCCAATATCTGTGGGGGGAAGCTCCACAATTAAAGTTTGAGGTAGTGCAAAAGTGAGGCCATGTTCCATGGGAGCAGTGGAGCTGGTTAGATGGTTTCCATGGACACGGCCTTGGGTTGCAGGGAGTACAGGGTTGAGACGGTTTGATAATGTGCAGGTGCTGGATTCCTGGATGTTGTTGTAGGAATATGTTTGTGTTGTGTGTGAAGTTAGTTAGCTCAATAAAAGGCTGCCTGCCACGCTGAGCAGGCAGACATCTCTTTGTCTCACCATCCTCGTGTGTCTTGTGTGTCCTTCTTTTCCCCTCGGACCAAGACCTCACGACAGGTACCCCACGACAAATATCCAATCTAAACCTCCATATCCAATCTAAACCTACAAATCATCCTCTCAGAGTGTTTGTCTCATTGCACCAGCCAGGGAGAGCCTAAGTGGCCTCCCAATGCAGGTAATGAACCGAAGTTTGACACTTGAAGTTAGATATGATGAGCCTAAACCTAAATATTTGGCCTTGCAAGGAAAATCATATGGAAAAACCCAAAACCAGGACAAATCACAGGCCCCACAGCCCATAGGCCTCATAGGCCCCACAGGCCACATAGAACTCAGGCCACATAGGCCCCATAAGCCCTATGTCTTATTTACTGCAATTCTAAAATAAAATAAGAGTCTGTGTTTGCAGGGATGGGGCATTCACAACTTCTCTGGGCAATCTGTGCCACTGCTTGCAGAAGACTGTTACTCATTTGTGTGCCTTTGGTCTGTTAATGTGAGAGGCCTTAAGTTAAGACCTTATGAGGCGTTTAAGAGAAAAATTAAGCAGTAACTAGAAGCTCCTGTAAGTCCACAACAGCAGTATCTGATCATACTACATGATTTTTTTGTGCATTGATCTTCAAAATACTTTTGGGAGCTTCATGTGCAAAAGAAAAAGACGAGAAAGAAATGCAGAATGGCAATTTAAAAACAGGTTGGAGACCTTTGAAGGTGAGTGTTTGCACTGGCAAGAGAACTGGGCTCAGTCCCTTCTTGTCTGGCTCTATCTTTGTGTTGTGTCTCAGCCTACCATGTGGCACTTGTGTCATTTACTCTCCCTGTGTGCCTTCCAACATACTTTAACAACATTTCACTGTGATATTAATGCTGATGAAAAGGCAAATGTAGTTGCTGCTAAGTGGTGAGTTGGCACCTGATAAGCCCACTGCTGAGACCAAAAAATTCTTCATTTGTCTTGAAGTTTGCATGTTTGCATGGTGGCACTGCCAGGAGAAGGTGGTAAGACTTCCTTCTATTTACTGGCATGGGGATCTTCCCATTTAGATTCTCTTCCCATTTAGTAGCTCAGACTCACTCTCTACTGAACTCCTCTTCGGACTGAACTTGTCCTCTAGGTCACTGCTTGATGCTTTTAGCATCATTTCCACCTGAAACTGGGAGTAAAACCTGCCTGCTCCAAGTGCTGTCCAGCTCTTACTAAGGTTAACTATTGGCTGTAGCAATGTGCTCTCTCTGGTGGCACATGCATCCAAGTGCAGATGAAATATATGCCAGGATTCTACTTTATGTTTTCTAAACCCAAAATGTCAAATCACCTTGTTTTGGAGTGCAATCCTTGGTTCCTGGGTGCATTACACCTCGATTCAGGAGTCAGAAGTTCCCCTTATGACTCCAAGTCAAGTTAAAGCTTTTTTTAAATTTTTATTTGCCAAGTGCTTTCAAAGGAGTGTTTGACTGGATGCAGATCTAGAGAAAATTGTGTCATTCTTCACTCCCTAGGGAGAAACATCTGAGTTTATAATCGATCAATATTGGGACAACTAATGAGAGGAGGGCTAGAGAGCCTCAAGAATTTGATCAGAGGCTGGAGGGGTTGAGAAGCAACATGCACATAATTTAATTTGAATATATTGCAGTAGCAATTTTATCACCACAAATAACACATGAAGAAGGATGAATTTTGATGCTTTGAAGCCTCCTTATCTCCTCAGTGGTGGAGCATTTACTGATACACTCGTCAGGACCAGTTATGGTCTTTGCATTAGACCACCAGTAAACTGTGTCCCCAAGTGCCCCATCTACATGACTTTCAAATCCCTCTGGGGATGGTGACTCCACCACTGCCCTGGGCACCCAGGCTGGACAACCCTTTCTGCGAAGAAATTTTCCCTAATATCCAACCTAAACCTCCCCTGGTGCAACTTGAGGCTGTTTCCTTTTGTCCTGTCCCTGGGAGCAGAGCCCGACCCCCACCTGGCTCCCCCCTCCTGTCAGGGAGCTGGAGAGAGCGAGAAGGTCCCCCTTGAGCCTCCTTTTGTCTGGGATAAACTCCCCCAGCCCCCTCAGCTGCCCTTCATAGCACTTTCGGCGACCTGCCCACCTTGGCTGCATCCTGAGAGCCTTCTCTTGGCCAACAGCTACACCTGTGTCACCCTGTGTCATCCTGTCATCAGCCAAAGGAGCTTCCCAGAGCATTTACAGACTTCGAACTGACTTGTGTCCTGCCCATTTCACCTAAAATCACAGAATATGTCGAGTTGGAAGGGACCCATGAGGACCATGGAGTCCAACCCCCTGCTCCTCGCAGGACCACCTAAAACTAAACCACTCGATCGTTCCAGTAATTTAGATGTATAGCCTTTCTCAAGGAGAAACCCAGGAAAGGATAAGGAAAATAATCCAAGTTTGCCCCCTTGTGGCACTGTCCCGCTGTTACGCCTGGAAATGGGCCACATTTACCTTCTCTTTGTATGAATTCCTCCCTGTTTGATGCAGGGACTGGAACAACAGATTCTTTGGAGCATCCTTGGACCTTTAAGGACACTATCTCTGCACCACAGAAGGCCTCTTTGCTACCAGTTTATGGTTCCTCCTTTTCTGGAGGGGAGAGACTCGGGATTTGGATGACAGGTCAGTCTTTTGAGTTCCCTCCTGCACAAGACTCTTCCAAAACCTCTTCTCCAAGACAAGAAGCATAGGAATAGCTACATGGACTCTTATGTAAGTATCCTTTTCTTTCAATCCATCTTAAAAAAAGTGGAATGGGATGTGGTGTCACAGGCCAGGAGTAGGCTTGTGTCTCCTTTGCTTTATCCATGTGATATCCTGTGACAGACTAGCAGTGGTTGGGATTGACTCTAACAGCCTAGGCTAGTTAAACTCTTTCCTTTGCCTCCATCTGCAGCTCACAAAGCCCTTTTCCAATGGGAAATGAAGTCACTTTATGTCCCTGATATAATGCCTTTAGCTGCAGATTAATTCCTTAGCCTGTTGTCCCAGGACACTGGGAAACCCCGCTACAGTGAAGGTCATATTTCAAGATCCAGAGCTCCCAGGGATAATCCCAGCTGCTGTCGAGCTTCACGTTCCTTGCCCAAAGGACAGCACTTGTAATGTGTGGAGTGGTTTGGTGCCTGGTATCACCACCTCCTTAGGTTTACAATCTGGAAGCAATCAGTACACAAGCAACTAGGAGCTGCCCAGGGCTAAGATTAAACAATTAGTACTTCACTTGGATCTCCAGAAGTATCCCACAGGCATAGTCCAAGGCCTCCTTTTCTCTAATCAAGGATTAGGAGCAATTAGGAGAAGTCAAATGCAATGCTTGCACTATATCCACTAATATCCATCATGCTGGGCTGGTGCAAAAGGTTTAGGAAATGTGTCTTCATAATGCAATCAATTTGCTCCCAAGGAGAACTCTCCAGGTGGATCATGGAATGTCTTAGGTAAACACCTTACTAGAGGAACAAAGCATTTAATCTAGTTAACCTATGGAACAGTAATCCATGAATCCAACTAAAGATCTAAGATCTGTCCCTCAATGGACTTGTCTCACTTAGGAAAGGAGAGCTCTTACTCCATCAATTCCAGGATGTAGAACTGAAAGGAGAGGGGCTGCACATCAAAATTCACCTTAAGTCCACATTGTTTCCTTGTTCTTTATTCTTACCAGGCATTATAATTTCCCCAGTTACTTTTTGAGTCTTTGCTTCCCTCAGTAGCTGCTTTATCTGCCTCAGTTCTAACATTTCTTTATATTTTAAAGATGCTTTTCCCCCCAAACTTTTAATCTTCCGTTTTACTTAGATAGTTTTAAATTGTGCATACTCTGAATAAACTCCTATTTACTCTTTGTTACCCTTTGCTGACCCAATAATTAGAAAAAGCTGAAGTTAAAATCAACTGGGAACAGTTGAACTGTACTTTTACCAATTTCCCCTCAACATACAGGTCAGTTTGGAATGAAAAGCATAAAATAATCCTACAGGGGCAAAGGGCTGAAGATTGTACCAGATGAGTTAAATCTAAATCTCCTGTCTTAGTATGAAATAAGCAAACAAAAAAAGAGATGTTGAAAAGAGTTTTGCTACCTTCAATTACATTTATAGATAGAATTAACGATTTTAACCTTATTGGTTCTTTAAAAATTGGTTTGAGAGAAGATAATTAGAAGTTCTGTCTGAAAAATAAGAAACTTTGATCATGGGTAAGTAGGATAAAGAAATCTTTGAGCTTAACTGAACAATGGGTTTGTCCTTGAGTGGGGAGGACATACAACCATCTCCTGCCCTTAGATAAAGATGTTTATAACATGAAATCATGAAAAATATATTTATAACAGAAAATAAAAAAGGAGGTACTGCAATGCAACATTCGCTACTTAACATCACTTACATTGGCTGATTGAATTATATTATCTGCTCTTTGTATGTTGGAATTCTAATCACATAATTAGTTTTCTGGTTGTTAATCAATGTGTAAGAAGCTTTTGACAGATAATAATTAATATTACATATATTCAAAAGTGAGAGTGAGTTGCTGTGATGGATGTGATATTGATGGTTTGAATTGTAGCCTTTGTTTCACAACACTGAAGGTGCAGTTAATATATTTATGTAGTTTCCAGAGGGAGCTGCATTTATGATTCCTGGGGATGCAAATGAAGTTGGTGTGTATCCAGTACCTGTTGCACCTGTAGAAATTTACACAAGCCAAAATATAAACAAATTAGATGATTTATGGATTATTTTAGATAAATTCTGTTTGGCAAGCAAGAATGATTGTGTGGTTTAGGTTTCTTTTTCTTTACCCTTAGCAGGGAAGCAGAAGGAAGAAGACCCTACCCTAGAAGAAAGGATGAGTTGTGATGTAATGTGGATCCAGTCACTCTAGGAGAAATAAGGGAATTAGGTAACCCAGTTGGTGCTGGGTACAGGTTGAGCAAGGAACTGGTCCAGCTACAAAATATAGTTCCTCCCTTTTAATCTTGATAATGCTCTGAAGTGACAGGATGAGTTATACTCCTCTGCTTTGCTCCCCCTCGTTTCCCTCAAGTAAAAGTCAGTAAATTGTTCTCACAGAGTGAGTGGGTGTCTGGGATTTTGTAAGACAATTCTAAGTGTGCAAAACACCAATTCTCAGTTGAGACTGACTGAATAACTTGATTTTAGTTTCTGTCTCCCTTAGAGAATCTTTTAGACTCGTTCCTAGAGGTGAGGAGATTGTAAAAGCTGATTGTAAGAGAGCAATTCTGCAAGAGGTTATTTTAATTGTTTAATTTTCTGTTTCAATTGCTTCTTCAGACTTTTTCTGCAAGCACAGTTCCTTAAAGAACTCTGTTATTTCACTTCTGAGAGAGAAGATGAGAGGTAAGTTGGTCACTGCCCATAACAGATGGAAGGAACACAAAGAAAAGATGATTAGATCTCAAGTACTTTAGTTTTCTTTAAATTTAAAACTTGTGCTGCCTCCAGCAGTGACTTTTTAGAAAAAAACTTATCAACCCAAGCACTGAAGGACTCATTAAGTTGTCCAGCTTTATTAAGTCAGGCACCTAGTCCAAGATAGTTCTTAAGTTTCCTTGTCAACAGTGAGATAATCACCTCCAGATGTAATTTATGCTGTCCATTTGCTTAAATGATTACAGAGCAAGAATACATAAACCATTTAGATTAAGCATTTTAAGACAGCCAAAGCTAAGGTAATTAATTAATTTACTATATCTGAACTCTCCTAGAGCAACAATATCTACAAACCAAGTGCTTTGGTGCATCTCTGGAAAAGAAAGAAACAAATATCAGTCAAGGAAGGATCAGTAGTGACAGAAAAAATGTAGTGGTCTTGTAGAAGATTGGGGAAATCTCTTTGCACAGATGGCTGTGCAAAGTGCTGGTTGCCTGTTCCACAGAATGATTAATTAAAAATTGAAGAGAGAGGGCTACTTGGTAGGTCAGAGAAATGCTGTGGTGATCATATTATTAGAAGATAAAAGAACCAAGCAAATTTCCAGGGGATGTTTGTAGTATTTTTCTCCAAAGGAAAAGTCAGGAACCGATACAACAGTAATTTACATGTATATATTTAAATTTTGGAGAGCAATGTGAATTTGTGCTGCTCCCTGTAGGAGCCTTTTAAGGTCAAAGAAATACAAAGAAGTTCTTCTCCTAAGCCCCAGTGAGTGAAGCACATGTTCTGTCCATATGTTATGGAAGAGACTTCTCAAGGAGCTAATTTGGGGTGTTTTGCAACATGTTTTCACCTCTCCCTGCTCTGACTTGTCTGGACGTGCTGACACACCTCAGATGGGAAGGTTGGGTGGATCTTCAGCTTGGAATGACCAGTTTTCTCCAAGTACTAACAATAGACAAAGCTTTCTACAAACAGTGTCTGTAAGTCAGAGTGTGGACACAGCCTAAAATGTGCAGAAAATCCTTGCTGGCTCCTTGCACTTCTACATCTCCTTGTGCTTCTTCAGCTCTTGGAATCCACAATTCCTCTCTTTTATAGGAAAAAGAGGGGTCGCAGTGGCATAAAAATGAGGAATGTCCCTCTCTGTCTTCCTTTCCAGGAGAAAATGTGCAATTACTGTGGACACTGTCGCAAGTTTCTCTCTAGATTTGCTTTAAGAATATGAGTTTAAAGGTCTTTTCCAACCAAATTATTCCAGGTTTTTCTGTCTTTCCCCAGCCTTGCCAGTGGTGTGATGGCAACACAACACTTGGGAAATCTCTCTGCTGACTTTCATGAAACCCATGTTTCACCTTCTATACCAGGTAATTGGAGATTGTTTTTGTCCCTTTCCTTTCATAATTCTATACCATATAATTTGACATTGATTTTGTTCCTTTTCCTTCATAATTTCAACATATTTAGAGTTTCCAGGCTGTTCCTTTGGCCTTTTCCAAATATTCTCTTCAGCAGAACATCACGGTCTGCAGATTAGGAAAGGAAGTAATTACGGTTATGATATACAGAACTAAGAAATTATGCAATATTAATTCCTCTCTCCCCCACAGATTGGCAATGTAAAGTGGAAATCAGCTGAGAACATTCCAGGTACACTTAAAATGTCAGTGAACTGGATGGTGAGAGGTCAGTTCAGCTATGATGTGATACAGAATTCCTAAGGGATTTCAGGCTCTGCCCGACCCTTTTGAGCACGGAGGACAGTGTTACATGTAAAGGGGTCATCCAGTGCAGAGGGATCATCCAGATCCACCCCCTGCCATGGGCAGGGACACCTTCCACTATCCCAGGTTCTCCAAGCCCTGTCCAACCTGGCCTTGGACACTCCCAGGGATGGGGCAGCCACAGCTTCTCTGGGCAACCTGTGCCAGGGCCTCACCACCCCCACAGGGAAGAATTCCCTCCTAATATCCAATCTAAACCTCCATATTCAATCTAAACCTACAAATCATCCACTCCAATTGTTTATTTCATTGCACTGGCCAAGGAGAGTCCGATTGGTCTCTTAATGCAGGCAGTGAACTGGAGTTTGGCAATTAAATTAGGTATGATGAGTCTAAACTTAAATATTTGGCCTTGTAGGGAAAATCAAAGGGGCTAAACCAAAACCAGGCCAAATCCTGTTCCTGCAGTTCTAAAAAGAAATAGGAGTGTCTGCCTTTGCAGGGGGAGAAGGACTGGTAAATTTGGATATCAGTCAAATAATGGGCATAACCTTAATTCTGATTTCAGTTCTTCACAGGACCAAATTTGAAATACTTTGGTTGTGAAGTACTTTCACTGATTTTCTGGTGTTTGTAGGACAGCTGCTCTCTAAATGGACGAGGATAACACCAGGGAAAGTTATGTGGACTGATAAAGCTTTCAGCTGCTGGATTTACCACCTAATGCTCCCTTGTGGGACTAAGTGATAGTGCACTTTATTTGTTGTGTAATTTTGATGTGGAGGTGGTATGTGATCCTTTAGTAGGACTTTCCTTTCTGTCCTCTGCTGTAGAAGCAAGGTAATTGCTGTCACGCCTGATGAAGTTTGAGGTGTGAGAAACAAGGCTGATGAGAGAAATCACTTCCCCCTTAGGGTTACAAAATCCATTATGCAGCAACTTTAAGCACGTAAGCACAGACACCTCCATAACTTCTGTACGCAGCACCTTTCTCAGCTTATTTTCCATTTATCCCATTAGCTAGAAGTTATTCCTTGCTGACATACCCCAGGAAGCCACATTCTTTGTAGTTTTTGTTCTTCTCTCCCCTATTCTTGTATTCATAGCTTGGCTCAAGTGAGTCTCAATTATATTTTGAGTTTCCATGGAAGCTTCTCCTTCATGACATTCGTACCTGTCTTGTTCAGACATGGAGAGCTGCATATTTAGTGCCTCCTCAGCCCTGAATTTGTGACAGAGAACTTCTGGTTTGATTTAGATGGAAATAGGGTCATCTGGTGCTTAGAAAAGCAAGTTTGAGTTGTTAAAAGTGAGGAAAAATAGTGGGAGAATGGCTCTATATGTTTCCATAATTTCTTCCAGGGGTTTAGGCACCCACCCCACAACTGTGGGTGCAGCCAAAACAGGATATAATCGGCTCTACTGGCCAAAAAGGGTGTGTGGTGTGATAGAAAAATCAGATTATATAACTTTCTATTCAGCAAGTCTGTGCTGCAAACCTTGAGTCACACACTGATGCTTTTTGAGGGGCAGTGATAAGATCTGCTCTTGTGAAAGAACAGGTTACATCAGGAGAAGATGCAAGGATACAGTTCTGCCAGTGCCTCCCTTCCATCCCTACTGTAAAACCTCGTGTTTCAGCTCAGCTGTCTCATGCAAACAGGGCAGCACAACTTTTTTCATCCCATCCTGAGTGATGTGCAGACACAACTTACACGGCGTAAGCATAAGAAATCTTTCAGTCAAAATACAGTGGGTTTTTTCCTTTGAAATTCCAGATTTTTCACACACCCTTTGCCTCTTTACTGACCTCCACTGGGTTACAGTACTCAATTTTTCAGAAATTGCTGCAAAAAGGCACAAAAAAACTACTTTCAGTGGCATTACTGACAACCTCCGAACCCAGTGCTGGTTAAAACTAGGGGAGCACACTCAAATAATGGGGAACATCCCTAAAGAATAGGGTTGGCATCAACTCTGGGCCTCATCAGCTGCTCCACTAAAACTCTATTTATCCAATCCTTACTCGCCTGAGTCTTTTCTAGACCAGCATTCAGGACCTTGAACAAAAGGAAATGAAGAATTTCTAGATTTCCTAAAGGTCATTGTTATTCTTCCAAAATGTGACTCTGCTTGTGGCTCTAGAAGAGTTCAGATTAAGCTACATAACACTGGTGCTCTTCCTTAAAACACAGTATTCAAGTTACAAGCAGAAGAGAGACACTCTTCTGGTCATCAATTAGTCCCAGGAAGCAACAAGAGTTGTGATGTTTCGAACTGGAGGGGAATATGGATTCATCTTTTATGCAGATGGTGTGACACCTCTGAGGACTTGTGCAAAGTTCTTATAATCAACTTTAATGAGAGCTATAAAGAGCTTAAGAGATATTCTGTCACACTTCCACACAAATTTGCATTTGTCAGCTTGATTGACAACAAAAAATGATGAGGCATCCACAATTTCTCTTTTCCACTGTCACCACCCCTATTGCAACAAAATTCTTCTTTATTTTTAGTCTAAACCCACCCTCTTTCAGGTTAAAACTGTTGCTCCTTGTTCTGTGACTACATGTCTTGGAAAAATGTCTCTCTCTGTCTTCCTTTATGTCCCCTTTACATATTAAAAGGCCATGGGGAACATGATGATGTTCCTTACAGGAGATCCTAAATTCTTTCAGACCCACGGAAATCACAAGGTCTGACCCACAGCACCAGTTTGGCTGAACAGTCCCACATCCCAAGTCCTCAGGAGAACATTAAGACCCTCAAAAGTCCCCACCATGGCATTTTTTCCAGCTTGATGCTCTGAACTCCAAGGAGAGAATCACAGATCCTGCTCTGAATGAGGAATGAACAGAGAACATCCTTCTGACAAGTTGCACCACATGAGCAAGAAGAATGAGAAAAGAAAAAGAAGGAACAGGAGTTACAGGCTGCAAATAATTACTTATGGATGCAACTTGCATTGTCCTCCTATATATTGCATTTTTATGAATAATTCATTTTGGTTCTTTATTATGAATAATTCTTTTATTTATATTTTATTTATATTTTGTTCTGGGTTGCTCAGCTTAATTAGTGCTCCTTTTTTTCCCTTTTTTTTTCCCTTTTGTTTCTGTGGTTTTGTGGGGTTTTGTTTGTTGGTTGGTTTGTTAGGGTTTTTTTGCTTTGTGTGGCATTTTTTCTCCTTTTATGGAGATTTTGGATTACCTCTGATTACATCCCTTGGTTTCTTGTATTGTTGGAAGTCACAGAATCACCTTTTACTGAGGCTGTTGCTGCTGCCCACAAACTGTAATGAAAGATGAACCCATTAAAAAGATTTTACTGAGTTACAGTGAAAAAAGCAGCAAATATATTAATCACTTAGGAGGTGCAACAGCTCAGTTTGGAAAAATCAGATTTTAACCTGCACAAAAGATCCATTTAGCCTTGCCCCAAATATCTGGGTTTTTTAATTTAGGCTTGATGACATATTTATTAAGACAAATGTTCCAGAAGGGACCATCATGCAGGTTTGGCCCACTTCACCCTACTGCAAGGAGAAGAAAAATGGATTACAGAGCATAAAAACGTGGGATGTGTGAGAGAACAAGTGGATATCAGGTAGATGTCAAGTCAGAATTTGGTGTTTATCTTTTTAGCAGCTGAGATTTTGACTGTGAAAAGATAGATTGCAAAACACCAGTGTTTGCAAGACTGGAAATGCTCGAGTTTAGCTTAATGTGGGGTTCCAGTAGAAAAGTGAGCAGCTGGACTTAATGCAAGAGCTGTGGAGCAGATTAATAAAGGGTTGTTAGATAGTCCTGGCCATCGAGAAACACACTCCATCTCCACTTGGGGAAAAACAGGGAAATCTCTCAGTGATGTCACTGGAGCTTTTAAACTTCGTGCAGGATTTTAGGATCAGAGAAAGGTTGGACTTGATGGTCTTGGAAGTCTTTTCTAACCTTAATGATTCTATAAAGTAGCTAAGGAGGTATGAACACAGGCCAAGGAGGGGCTGAATCCTTCCTCCTTTTCTGCTGAATATTCAAAATTGAGTATTCAGTGTAGGAGGGCAGCTAAACAGAACAAGCTGTGCTGCCCTTCCAGAGGTGCGTGCTGGTGGGCAGGAGGTGGCTTACCTCAAATGTTATAAAAACATATTCTATAAAAAGCACCAAATGTGAGCCTAAAGGGATGGCAAAGCCCAGGAATGAGAAGGAAAATGTGCTTCCTGTCTGCCTACAGGGGAGAAGCAAAGAAACAGATTGATGATAGAAACTATTAAACTTTTTTTTAAGGCATCTTATTGCACTGGCTGAATTTGAGAGCTGTGTTGAGAAACCAGCTTTAGGATTTTCACATCTTCCTCTAAAGGAGAGGAGCCATAAACACTGTGTAAACAATTTAATTGTGATAATTAGATGAGATTTCTCCTGGTTCTTTGCATCAGCATTTCTTACTTGAAATCTAAACTGCAGAATCATTACTGAGTGAGAGCTTTACCAGCCCAAGCAGACTCAAGAGCAAATGAGCACTGAGGAAAAAAAAGGCAAGTAGATGTGTGAGAAATGTTATAAATGTAAAGGAATTAATTCAAATTAATCATCAAAGACAGTAACTCAGATAAATTAATTCCAGCTTTGATCACACACTGAAAACTCTGTCCTAATTGTGAGCTCCTCCATCTGGGTTGCTGCTGATGTGGGTTTTAACATGTGGTTTTCTACGGAATAAAGAAACCATCGACTTAATCACAGCTTTATATTTTCAAGATTGTGGTCTGTTTTGAAAACAGAAAATTATGTAGATGCTGTGACTGTTTAGGAAGATAGGAAAAGTAGAACCAAGTGTTGTTTTGCAATTAATACTCATAAGTAAACTATTTCAAGTCAATCGTTTACTTATAATTTTACAAAGAAGAAGGGGGCAGGGAGAGGGTTAAAAAAAAGCAGTTTCACAATCTCCCATCAGAATCTGGTACAACATTCCCTGTGTGCCATCCCAGGTTTATCCCAGGTGACAGAAGCATCCAGTGCAAGCTCCAAGGATTATTACTGCCATGGGCCCTGTGGAAGCCCCCTGCTCTCTGCTCCCTTTTTGCCGTGAGTGCTGGAGAACTGGAAATAGAGAAGTACTGGGTTTCATCAGGTGCTAAATATAATACAGAGTTTCCTTGAAATTGGTGTGTTTTGGTTGGGATTTTTTTAACTGTGCATAAGAATGTGCTTAATTCACGTCTCACCCAAGGGTTTCAGGGACTGTAACATCAAAGCTAAACTGCAGATTAGTATTACATTTCTGGTTAATCAGGGGTGTATTTTACGGGAAGTTTTCCCTGTCTGAGCCAGTCCTGGGAACAGAATGAGCTTGCTGAGACATCCTCCAAGTAGTTAGGTACCCCCCACCTAGAGGTACTGTGGGGCTTTGGGTGCTGGGGATGCTCTGGGGGTGCAGAACCGGGGCAGGGACAGGGCGATTTTTTGGGGACAAACCCAACTCGGGGCAGTCGGAGCTCATGGAGAAGCTGGGGAAAGGCGGGGCAGGGGGTGCGGGAGGGCCAGGGCGGGTCCCACCCTTAAATGCCACGGCGGAGCGGGATGCCGGGCTGGAGGGACGGGAGGAAGGAGGGAGGATGGCAGGGCTGGGGGTCGGCGGGGCGGTGCAGGATAGGGATGGCGACGGGGACGGGGACAGGGACGGGGATGGGGACACCGCGGGGCTGCGGCGCTTCACCTGGGAGGAGATCGGGCAGCGGAACGGGCGGGGGCCGGCCCCGCAGGAGCGCTGGCTGGTGATCGACAGGAAGGTGTACGACATCAGCCACTTCTGCCGGAGGCACCCGGGAGGGGCCCGGCTGCTCGTCAGCCACGCCGGGCAGGACGCCACGGTGAGGAGCGCCGGGACATGGACGGGCCGGGAGCGCCCCGGGATGCGGGGGCCGAGCAGGGAGAGCCTGGGGGGGCGACTGCGGGGTGCGGGGGTACTCAGGGTATGGAACAGGGTCGGGGGAATGAAGCGTCACTGCCCCGTGCGAGCCTCCCCAGCCCCGTGCTGCAGACACACAAAAATGAGGCAGCCCGCGGGACAACGGCATCGATCCAAGTCGAGACTCTTTTGGTTTAAAGCCATTCCCCCTTTGTCCCATCCCTCCAGGCCCTTGTCCAAAGCCCCCTTCCAGCTCTCTTGGAGCCCCTTTAGGTACTGGAACCGGTTCTCAGGAGGACATGGAGATGCTCCGCGGGCTGGAGCACCTCTGCTGTGGAAACAGGCTGGAAGAGCCAGCGGTGCTCAGCCTGGAGAAGAGAAGGCTCCAGGGAGACCTTCAAGCCTCTTCCAGTCCTAAAGGAGTTCCAAGAGAGCTGGAAAGGGGCTTTGGACAAGGACCTGGAGTAACAGGACAAAGAGGAATGGCTTTTAACTAAAAGAGAGTCCATTTAGATTAGATGTAAGGAAGATATTTTTCCATTGAGGGTGGTGAGGCACTGGCACAGGTTGCCCAGAGATGTAGATGCCCCATCCCTGGAAGTGTTCAAGGCCAGGTTGGATGAGACTCTGAGTAACCTGGTCTAGTTTTATCTAGTTCTACGATTCTTATCTCTTGATCTTACTTGTGCAACTACTGAGAGCTGCAGCGATTGCTCACAGCCAGGGTAAGTTGAGAAAGCTGCCACAGGAGCTGCTTCCAGAAACATCCTTCCTAAATTCTATCCCTCCTAAATGCCCCCCAACATAAACTGGGGGGAAAGCAAAGACAGCAGTGCTTTTACAGGCTGGCATCTGGAAAAGTTTTTGTAGTTATTGCTCGTGGTCTTTCTGACCTTTGGGATGAACAGAATAGAAAGAATTGGCCAGTTAAGAGGTGTCCAAGGGAGTTGGTGTGTGGGCAAAAAGACTTCTGCTCATCAGGTTTGCTTGTCTTGTTCGTTTAATGCCATGGAAACTTGTGGTAAACACACACAGAACCATTCAGGAAATTCCTTGGAGTTCTTGCCTTTTAGTATGTGCAGGAGTAGAAAAGAGTGGTAAATTAACATCTAGACAAAGATGTGACAAATGTGATTGTTTCTTTGCTGCGTATTTTAAAAGAAAAAAAAATCCCCAGACAAACAGTTCCTGATTTTCCATATGTAACGGATGTTTGAGGCTCAGGAAAAATTAAGAAATTATCTTTGTTGACTGGAAGATTTTAATTAAGAGCAGAAAGCCAGGAAAGGTAGCAACTCAGGAGAGGATGAAAAACACAGAAGGGGCTCAGTAAGCAAACAAACCTGAGGGATGGTAAAATGAGGATAATTAATGCCACAATATTAGTCAGGGTGACACGGCACAAGACTGATTTAGGCACATGGTGGAGATTCATTTAATTTTGTATTGTGAAGCCTGGACACCTGCAGTAATTGCAATAGTGGACATGAGCCCTCTTCTGAAATAAGATCTCATTTGAAAGCTTAGGACAAACATGGGAAGGCAAAGGCAGCAAAAGCTTGATGAGTTAGAAAGATAAATGATCTTTGCTATTGTGGTTCCTCCACAGGGAATGTTTTGCACAGCAGATTGGGGTTTGTCACTGGAATTTGGTTTTCTTACCTCTTCCTTTACCCTTGTGCATTTGCAGGATGCCTTTGTGGCATTCCATGTTGACAAGGTGCTGGTGAGCAAGTACTTGAAGCCACTGCAGATTGGGGAGCTGGCACCAGACCAACCCAGTGTTGAGCCCACTAAAAATGTAAGTCTGTCCTGATAAATCAGATCAAAGGCAGATTAAAAATATACTCTGAGATTAGACCTTGTTCTTCTGTATCTTCCCAATTTTTGTGCTACCACTTAGAAACCATACATGAATATTAGACTAAATCCACCATCTGTGGTTGAGAATGAGATTCCTGGAGATTTTTTTTTTCTTATCATAGTGACTCTTGTTTAGCTGGGGGCCAGCTGGGCTGGAGGTGCAGATTTTTAATACAGGAGTTTAACCCTCCTCTGTTAATCCTGGGAAGAGTAAAGTGATGACGTAAATTAAGAGGAATGATTTCATCTGAAGACCTACCACAAGGTGGCATGTGAAGCTCATGCACATAAAGTACAACTTCTACTAGACACAACCTCCACCTGAGCTACTGTGCTACTCTCCCCCTGCCAAGGAGATGATGGAAGCAGCACCAAAGATTAGTCTTAGGGGCTGGAGGTGCAGAAATTGGGATGACTCCTTTGCTCTGTGCACCTTAGCAAAGACACAGAGAAGCTGTAAGAGAGCCGTGATGGTTTATTTGTGTGCAAGCCCAGGTCTTGTCCTTTTAGCCAGAGCCTTTGCTCTTTCTTTCCTCAAGTGTTTTTTGGGTTATGAGGTTGCATGCCATCTAAAACCAGAGAACGTGTAACCCTGGTGCTTCCCCCAGGAAATGCTGGTCAAAGATTTCCGGGAATTGCGTGATACTGTCGAGAAAATGGGACTTATGGAGCCAAATCAGCTCTTCTTCTTCCTCCACCTCGCTCACATCCTGCTGCTGGATTCTGCTGCCTGGCTCATTCTCTTCTACTTTGGGACATCCTTAATGCCTTTTGTTGTCTCCCTGTTGGTGTTGACAATTTCCCAGGTAAGCAACGGAGCCCACAGAATGTGCACAAGGACTTCCATCACCTTCCATCCACTTACATTTCCTAGTCCTCCATTTCCTGACTTGGCACAGTCCTCCTTTGTCATAAGACAACAACTACATGGATATAAATAAGAAATTCTGCATGGGGGGGCTCCCACTAAACTTAGTCTGGCATCCTTTCAGTGAGATATATTCTGGGGAAGGCCTTAAGAGCATCAGGATTTCATAGTCCCTTTCTGATGATGACTTTGGAGCAGTGTCAGAGAAGTAAATCTGGGTATTTCAAAGCAAACGATGGATGTGGCACCATCCTGGTCTTCTCCCCTCCCAAAGTTTTCTTTTTCCTCTTCCAGGTCCAGGCTTCATGGCTACAACATGATTTAGGTCACCTTTCAGTATTCAGGAAGAGCAAGTGGAACCACTTGCTGCACAAGTTTGTAATGTGCCACTTGATTGTAAGTACCTGACCCTGGGAAACTGCTGAGATTGGATGGTTTTCCTGTAAAAATGTGCATTCTGAAGACTCTGTGGGGGATTCTTTTCAGCATTGGGGGAAGGAGGGGAACTGGCTCTGAAAGCATCATACTTTTCATACTTTGTTCTTCATTTAAAAAGGGGGCATCAGCCAAGTGGTGGACTCTCCTGCACTCCCAGCACCACTCCAAACCCAACTGCTTCCATAAAGACCCTGACATCGATATGCACCCTTTCCTGTTCACTTTGGGGAAGAAACTCTCAGTGGAGGTCAGTGTGTGTGTGTGGGAAGAACACTCCAGTCAACAAAACCATGCTGGACCATAAAGATCTAGAAGTGAGATGTGATGGCAGTTTCTGCAAAAAGATTGGGTCTACTTTCTTCATAGTTCACATTAAGTCCCTTTAAGAATATCTTAAACAGCTGACAGGTTGTAAATAAATTACACATGATGTACATGCATCACACATAGGGTGAAAAATCCACCAGCAAAAGGGCTGTTAATGGTTATAGAAACTTAACGACCTGGAACACCAACTCAGTAATTTATGATTATTAGATAACCTGTAAACATTAATATAAAGCGTGTCTGCAGTTGGTCTTTTTTATATTATATTTATATTACTACTTATATTAATGTCAGAGGCTCAGAGATACAAGTGCCTTTGGCATGGCTGTGTCTGCCAGGAGAAGGCAGAAGCCTTGCTGTGACAGGAACAGCAGGAGTTAATAACTCAGGGCTGTTCCTGTAGCTCTAGTTGGGCAGAAGTCATTTGACCATGTAGGATGTGCCTGGACACTTCCAGAAGTGACAACCTAAGAGTGCTGAACCCTTTTTGCTATAAATCTTCATCAGTTCTTGAATCCTTGTCACAGCAGCTACAGCAGTGAAATATTTCTCTCCTTGGAAGACCTCTGCCGTCATGAAACTGTCACTTACGTGCACAAAATCACAAAAGACAGTAGGGGGGAAAATGAGAGAAAATACATATAACTATTTTTGACTGATAATACAATTTAGCCTTGAAATATCTAATTCCTCACAAAATTATGAATATGGCAAGAACGTAAAACCAAGGAAATTCACCAGCTAAAATTCACCTCCGTCCATGCTCAATATTCTTTTTACCATAACTTAAAGATCACACCATCTTTTAATGGATAAAAGGCATCAAATCCCTACATTAATGCAATGAGGGTTTATAGACAATATTATATTTGTAAACTAATAGGAGGGAGACAGAAGGAATGAGGCTTGTGGGAAGTCTGCAAGAAGGTGCCTCTGGAAAATAAATGGGAAAGAGCAAGTTACCTGTGCAAATTTCCTAGTTGCCACTCAGTAATTTGTTTTTCTGGGTTTTTCTCACAGCTTGGGATCAAAAAGAAGAAGTACATGCCCTACAATCACCAACACAAATACTTCTTTATCAGTGAGTATCTCCATTCTCCTGCAATACCACGAAGGGTATTAACGGGGATTGTAGATTCTACTTTTGACCTGTAGAAATTCAGCAGAATGAAGGTACCTGTGTCAAAGAGCACAATAAAAGAACATAATAACCTAGTTTTTGGAACAGCTGAAGACCTGACTGGATCAAACCCCAAGCAAATGGTCAGAGCTGGTGCTGCTCCAAGATCCTCAGGTCCTTTCCAGCCTGAATTATCTTATCTGTGTGAGATCAGGTTTCTGTGTCCTTTTTGACTTGAAACACATTGATTTGGTTTGAGAATTTTTAGCCAAATGTTGTTTGTTCCAGAGTAGAAAAAGTAGGGGGGTACCCTTATACCAGGTCATCTTAAAATTGTATGGCTTTGCAATAATAAACATACAGCTATTTGAACAGAGAAAAGGAGAAAGTCTCTTAACTCCCTTATTAAGGAAGTTGAGATGAGGCTCCAGGGGCTGTTTGGGAGCTGTATAATGAGGGTTAATAAACTATATAAAGAGAGGAGAGGGAAAAACTCGGAATTTCTCCCATCAGTGCCCTGATCTCCAGGCTCACTCCTTCTTCCCTCTTCTTCCCATCCTAGTGAAGCTTTATGAAGCTTTATTCCTTTTGCAAAGCAGCTCAATTTCAACATGGGACAAGGTGATAATAAACTTTTGCCTCTCTCCATAATAGTCTGAAGCAAGTCCTTCTTGCTTGAAAATGGACAGTATGAACTTGAACCATAAAACCCAGCAGAAATAGGCACTTTGGTTTGACTAATTTCACCTATTTTTTTACCCTTAACCTCTGAAGAAGGCAAGAACTGCTCCCAGCAGTGTCAGGTCTCTCTCTTCTGGCTAGACAGAAACAGCAGGGTTAGTTCAGGTGTGCATATCTCAGATATACAATTCCAAGATGCCTGGTTGAGGAAGGAGATCCTATCTCAGATCTCCCACATCCTCCACAGAGGCTCTGGGTTATGATATCACACCACATCTTTCAGTACTTTTCAAATTTAAATAACAGTCTGTGGGTTTTTTGTGGGTTTTGGGGTTTTTCTTTGCAAGCAAGATGTCTATTTGGAAGGTTGAATTTTTAATTCTCCAACCCCAAATCCCTGGTAGGTGAGGGATTTCGTGTGTATTCCCATTGTTCCCTGCTTTGTACAGCAGAATGGGGAGCCAGATAAGCTTTGGGCTTTGGAAACCACTTCTCAAAATACCCATTTGTGGCTGTTCCCCAGTTAAAAGCATAAAATGAAGTCTGAGGTTTGTAAGCACCATCAGATCAATGGACAGACCCAGTCATTCAGTCCATGACATCCCCAGTGATAATGGATTTTCCCCTACAGCTCTTCCTCCGCTTCTGTTTCCCACCTACTTCCACTGGCACACGTTCTACATTGCTTACACGAAAAGGTACTGGGTGGTAAGTACTGCTCCTTGTGTGACAAAAGGGGTCAGCTGGGGGCCTTCAACCTTCTGAGCTCCGTGGAAAAGCTGTGCCTATAAAAATCTCCTGGATGTGAAAGCTCAGATTCATCTCTTACACACGCCATAAAAGTATCATTAACTTGTGTTAACTTGAATTTCTCCAGATTATTCCATTCAGAAAAAAACCCCAAAACTATAAAAGCTGAATGTAAATTATTCTCTTGCACATATAAATGAAGATTAGAAAGACTTTAGGAAAAGTAATTCACTTTTTTTTTTTTTCTTTTCTTGTTGTCTCTGTTTTTGGTAGGACTTGGCCTGGATGATGACCTTCTATATCAGATTCTTTTATATTTATGGATCATTATTAGAAATAAAGAGTGTCCTAGCATATTATTTTATATTCAGGTGATGTCTCTTTAGCTTTCCTCTAGACATTCTTTCCATCTGTACCTGCCTGCCTTTGTTTGCCTCTGCTTATCTTACCACATTCTCCCTTAACCACCTCATTTTTTGCTAGTGTTTGAATTCCATAAAGTTAAACTAACACTCATCTGCTCAATTGCCAGGGCAAGTTTTAGGTTGCTGTGGCAGTAAAGAGACTTCACTGGGTGCTGAGCAAACTGAGAAATACTTATCTTAAATTACATTCAGTGCTTTGGGTGTTGGGTCTTCTACTGGTTAAGAGAACATTTAACCAAACCAGCTTAGTCTGGGCTTGCAAATACCCAGGCTTGAATGGACAACACACTCTCCACTTGGACCATTTCACTGATTTTAATCAGTTTGGTCCTTGGCTGCAGATAAAACAAGCTGACACAAGCTATGTCAGTGTTAACACACATTAAATAATCATGAGTTTCAAAAGGAAGTATGAAACTTCCAGGTTTTGGAAGTTCTTCCAGGTGCTGGATTAGCAAGGCTGGTGTTCAGCCACGTCTTTGTGAGTCTGGCTATGCTGTTATTTAATGGCTCATCACTAACCCTCCCACCTGACGCTGGATTCTGCCCTCTGGTCTGATTGCACAGGATGCTGGAGAGCAGCTGGTTTGTCTGGGTTTCCCAGATGAACCACATCCCTATGGATATTTACTATGACAAGAACCTGGACTGGGTGTCTACGCAGGTAAAATATTTTTCTATTCTTAAGGATTGTGGCCATACAGTTACAAATTTTAACCATAAGATAAGCAAGACTCCTATGGTATTGGGGGTGAAACCTGTTGGCAACTGGGCATGGAAGGTTAGCAGGGTAATGGATTCACTTATGGAAATGGTAAAGGAGCACAGCAATGACACATTCATGGGCAATCTAAAATCAAACCCAGGTCCCAGCTCCAGTTCCTAAACACACCCACCTCCTCACTTTCTGCAAGAGCCAACTCCTAGTTTTACTGTGGTCCAGTTTAGCCAGTCTGTACATCTGCTGGCCCACAAAGCTGCAGGAGGGTTATGATCCCTGGCTGGAGGCTCAGCTTAGGCTGAAAGAAAACAACAGAGCAGAGCAGCACAGTGCACTGTGCTCTTCAGAGAGATGAGAAAGGCTGCAGTTACTAAGCTGGACTAACTTTGTTTTCCTTTGTCTTCCTCTAGCTCCAAGCAACATGCAACGTCGAGCAGTCATTGTTCAATGACTGGTTCACTGGGCATCTGAACTTCCAGATTGAACATCAGTGAGTGCACACACCAAGAGGGAATTTTCTTCCCTCCTTTTATTTAAAACTATTTTTTATTTCTCTTTCTTTTCCCTTCTCTTTTTTGCTCTGAATTCTACAAATAGTTGTGGGGCACCAATGAGTTTGTCTTTTACAAGACTCAAACCCCTAAAGAGAATCACAGGGATGACAAGTGAAAATGGAACATGGCAGGACCCGTGCAACCACATGGGCAGCAACACGGTCTATCTCAAGCAGTAGCTTGTAAGGATTAGGGAAAATATCCATGTTACATCACCTGTTTATACTGTGCCACAGTAGTTTAAGCCCACCTATGCTGACTATTTATGCTGTTACTTTAGAGAATGAGAAGGATGGGCTCATCTCCTGCTCTGTGCTACAGAGGTGGTTAATTCTGGAAAGAGGGGAGGGGGAAAGTAGTTTCTTCTATAAGCAGCACTTAATTCGGAGAAATGTTGTTTTGAAGACGCTAGAGACAAACTGGGGGGAAAAAAAGAGGGGGAAAAGCAGGAAAAGTCATATAAGTCATAAAAGAAAGAAGAGCTGGGAGCACCTACAGACCCTGCTCAGTGCGAGTTGGGTGATTCCTGAGAAGTATGAATGGATGTGGACACCAGAAAGGCAGGATTTCTCATGGAGCACTGGAAGAGAACCTGCCTGTCTCATGTTCACAGCCTGTTCCCCACAATGCCAAGACACAACTACTGGAAGGTGGCCCCTCTGGTGAAGTCCCTGTGTGCCAAGCACGGCCTGGAGTACCAGTGCAAGCCCCTGCTCACGGCCTTTGCAGACATCGTGCAGTAAGTGAAGCACACAAAAAGGCAGAAGGATTGCAGGAGGAGGCCCTCACCAACCCTCCTCTAAGCAATGTGTCCTCTCTCTCCCTCTCTCAGTTCCCTGAAAAGCTCAGGAGAGCTCTGGCTCGACGCCTACCAGCACAAATAAGAAGCCAAGGATTGGTGGTGCCATTCAGAACCTGCCATGTCTGCATTCCCAGCAGAGCTGAGGAGCAGGGACCACAAAGGACTCTCTGGCAGAAGAGAATGAATAAGAACTGAAGGATACCATTCCAATAGGGATGAAGCCGCCTGAATTTTACTTCTGGTCTTTCCTGGGGTTTTGGTTCAGATCTGTTAAGAGTGGGGAGGGCAAGCAGAAGGTGAATTGTTAGAACAGGGAGAAGCTCTTTGCTAAAATGTGTCTTGAGCATTTCTCTTTGCTAAATGAGTCTGAGCACGGGCTCAAGTCAGACTTTGGACTAGTGCAGATGCACACACCTCACTTCATGTCAGAGTCCTCTGACCATGTTTTCTTAGGTTCTCCTCATGTGGAAAGTTTAATGTTTAATACAATGTTTGCTTATTTGAAGTTACTTGAAATTGCAATTTGAATTTTTTCCAGCAATGTGGTTAAATCATAGTAAGTTATAACAAACTACAGATCACAGTTGAATAAATAAATGTGAAAAACAATGAATTGACAAATTAATAAATAAATTTAAATGTGTTTCCATTACTGTTCTCAAACACTTAATGCCTTGTACTCTTTCAAGCCCCATTCTTTGTCTTCACTTCTCAAAGCTGCTACTATTACACCAATTCTGTATATTAAGAGACAGCTATTTCTTATTTTACTGCTTGGTACCGCTATCCATGTAAAGACTATGATCATACTACAGAAAGATAAACCAAAAGTCAAATAAGTTATCTACAGACCTTTGGTCAAATAGAAAAGTTGCTGTTGCAGCTAAATTAAAAAGTTGCAGGTAAATTATTAGACTGAGCAAGGCTGAGAAGCCTCAATTCCAAGGCTTTGCAAACACAACATTAATTTGGTTCCAACATAATTCATATCAATCATAAACATCAATTATAATTAATTACTAAATTGCTGTTATAATTGATAGAACCAAATTCAGAATTTCTGCAGTTGAAGACTATTTTTACATGGCATGTAGGCTCTGCTTAGCTGTTCTTCAGAGTGTTCCTTGTCTCTAATCCCTAATCCATTAAAAAATGGATTTGAGGATTTTTTTTTTTACTAAATGAAGTAAAATGCTTTTTTTTTTTTTTTTTTGCTTCCTAAGCCTTGATCCAGAGAGGGAGGTTTGTATTTCAATTTTTGGAGGTTATTCAGAAAGTCGCATAGTGTTTCTAAGCACTCTGGGACGTTTTGGGGGTCAGAGAGCTGCCCTTCCCAGCTGAGAGTTTGGATTACAAATAAAACCAGGTGAGGAAGGTGGGACAAGCAAGCAGGGAAAAGGGGAGAGTTAGATAGTTGCTTATGCAAGTCTGGCTTGCAGGAACAGCAGCCACGTGAACTGGTCATGATGCAAAGTTGGTCTTAATCCAAGACTAGATCCTGGCTCCTTTTTAAAGCAGCCTCAGCCAGCTGGACTTAGGAAAAGACCATATACCATAAGGGAATAAAAGTACAGGATCCAGACCCAAGGCTTTAAGGGAGACATGGATTTTTGTGTGCCAAAGCTTATTAAGCTCAAGCTTATTAAAGCAGTTTTGAGGGTTCAAGGGTAAATGGAATTACCTGAGTGGACCCCAGGCAAAAGGTGAGTCAGGGAAAGAGGCTGATCCAGGTGCTTGAATCACCCCTGAGAGGAGGTAATATCTTTCCATTAATTAGTAAGAGAGCACGATCTTTGTCTAAATTGAGTTCCACAGCACTCAGACCCTGAAATAAAAGACCAGCTTTTGGAAAGGGGACTGTGGGAACAACAAAAGCTGAGTACCAGCAGTACCAACCACTTTTGACAATAATGTAAAGTTAATATAAATAGAAATCTCAGAAGGTAAAAAGTAAGATATAAAAAAGCCCCTGCTGATACAATGAATGGACTTTGTGTCGTTTGTGCAACAACTGAATTACATGTGCCATGCTCAGCACTGGCTTCTACTTAAAAACCTTTAACCCCTGCACAGGCAGCCAGAACATGTAAAAGATTTGCTATCAAACCATTTTCTGCCTTGGAAAATGTGCAATTATGGTTAGAGGTTAACAGCACAAAGTCTAACTCCTAACTGACCTATGGGAGTAAAAGCAGCAATTCCCCAAAATTCTGTGTAAATGAGTCAAACAGTATCAGTTACTCACAAACTCATTTCCACTACTTTAAAAAGCCTTTCAAAATTACCTTAAGTAGTCTTTGAAAATTTATTGGGTAGATGAAAAGCCTGATTTTGAAGACCCTTATTTGATTTTTGGACCTTTGACATCATTGGGCTCTTGGTGCAACTTGCAGTCAGGACCCTGCAAGTCAAAATGCAATTAAAAAAAGAGAGTCGTAAATGTTTTTAGCACAAATGAGGAAAGGTGTGTGGGAAAGTTGAGCAAGACTGAGGTGAAGGGCTGTGGATAAATATGGAACAAAGGCTAAGCAATATGGATCAATGCCAGAGCAAATAGGAGGAGTTGCCAGTTATCTTTGACCAATCTTATCAGAATCAGCCCCAGAGGAAAGGCTACCAGCATTCCCTCAGGAAAATATTTGATAGCTGGGTGAGATTTTACAAAGAAGGTAGGGAACACATACAAATTAGTTATACAACCACAGAAAAGCATAAACAAACAAACAAAACCACAAAAAAACTTCTTACGTAAAGCAGTCATAGTAGATGGAAACAGAGTGAAAGTACAATAAGCATCACCACTAAAGCATCTTCTCCAAATGGGAAGAATGGTGAAAATAACACAAAATATTAACTGACTGATTCTAAAATACACCCTTGATTCCTGCAACTGTGAAAGGCAAATTCTGTTCTTTTCCAATGGTCTTATCTTGGAATCAGAGGTTCAGGAGAGACAAGTTTCCACTGGAAATAATAGTGAAAGTTTAAATTCAAAGTGAAGTATTTTTCCAATAAAATCTGTCTGGAAAAGGGTCTGTTTTAAGAAACAATGTGCATCACAAATTTTGCTTTACATACAACACCTCACATTAATAGACATACTAAATAAATGAAATAAGCACTTTATTTTCTGTGTTGTAAAGCTGAATAGCAAATAATTTTAAAAAATCTTGACTATTTTAAAAAAAAGCTGTGTCAGTTCAAATGTTAACAGATCTTAGCCAAAATTTTTATGGTATAATCACCGTGTTTATTGCATGGAAGTGTTGAAACTATTGCTCATCCAGCAGCCCTCATCAACTTGCACATATACACCTACCAGATGTGTAATCTTATTAAAAGAAGCTTGAAACTTATTTAACTCTAAATAAAGAGTAGCACTTAGGCAAAATACTGAGTGATTAAAGCATCTTGCACTCTGCAATAAGTAAAGCAGGAAAAATGAGCAGATTCCTTCATCCTTGTTTTTTCCAAATTCTCTCCACAAAATCAAGAGCATTAAGACCCTGTAGACAATACAGGAGCTATGATTAAGTAGAGCTACATACTTTCATCTCCTTCATACACATCAATATTGATGTTCCCCCTCACCTCAAGCTACACAAAAAATAACACCAAACTTACTGCCTGATTTAACTGGGTATAACAGAAAGATCAGAGGGAAAAATGCAAGTGAGACACAATACATTAAATTTCTGTTAAAGATTCCACCTTTAGGCAGAGCTGGTATTGTGTAATGTAAGGGCCTGAGCAGAGGTGGTTGGAACAGGTCGTGCAGCCCTTGGCTCGGGCAGGGTCAAACCTTCACTCCAGCACCCAACAAAAGGGGATGTTTGGCCAAACAGGCAATTTATTTTGCAAGTTTTCCTTTGATCTGTTCTATCAAGACAATGCCAAGGTGAAGAAACATGTTTGAGTTTTTTAAAAGCGAGGAGGAAGCAAAAAGAAGGCTGCACGTGGGCAATGAGGGCGAAGTGACTGCAGTGGATGGAATAAAGCAAGTTAAAGGGGAAGAGAGAAATGAGTATTTGGATTCAGGTGTTCCAGTGGTTTCCATCTCCTGGAGAGCTTCTCACAAACACCGTCCAAGTATAGAGTAAGAGAGACCAACTTCCACAAGAGCTCAGTTACCACTTTTTCACATACTTCCAGTGCAATCCAGTCACATCCTGTAAGCCAGGCTTAAAGCTGCCAACTTGCCCAGCTCCCATCCCAGGGAAGGCTGGCTTAAGGCATTTTGTATTTTCAGTCTATTTGGGGAGTGTTGCAGCTGCGACTTGGTCTGCAAACAGAATTTCTCATCTATCTCTCCCCAATAATTCTTACAAAATATATGCACAAGGTCAAAGATTCTCAAGACTTAAGTGTGGAAAATAGGATCATATAATAGTTTGGCTTCCCAGCTATTTGTAGGAAAGTGTATCCATTTGTGTGTCAATCCTGAATCAACAATCACAGAGAGGAGGATTATTGCACTAGGGAAAACAAACAAACAAACAATAAAATAAAATATTAACAAAGTTCCCAATACTGGTCAAAGTTTAAAAATGGGGAAACGTGAGAGAAATGAGCAAAGAATAAACATTGACATTTACTGACACAGCAAATCTATATAAAGCATTCTCTGTTTTATCACATTATGAAACAGGAAACCAAGTTTTTTTTCTGACTTGGTCCATTAGAGATTTACAGTATTTGAATCATAAGATCCCACTAAACAAAAAGCTTTTTATAATCTTGTGAAGATTTAAATGAAATGGATTAAGATCAAGGCGAATTTCTGAGGTCCACAAGAAATCATGATGATGTTGTCTTCTTTGACCTCCTTGATTCAGCTACTTTGGTCTGGGAGGCAGAATGTAAAATTATTTTATCTTTTTCATTAAAAAGGCATTAAAACTCTCAATTTACCAAGCTTCAGTGGGTGACACAAAAATAAATTTCAGCCCAGTTCCTGAGAGCTCTCCTCAGGGAGATTTCCAGCTGCTCTGGGGTGGGAGTTTGGCTTTGGGTGGAACTCCAGCGTGACAAAGTCCCAGCTTTCATCACACAACCAAATTTCAGGCTCTGCTCAGCAATCCAGGCTGTAAAAGTGTCATCATTAACAGGGATCTATCAGGATATGCTTCAATTGTTATTTTTACACCACTGCCTCATTGTTCAGCTCTGATTTGCTTTCCCAGAGTATGTAACTGTGCATCCTTTTACAAGCTTTTGCAAACCCAGGGCTTCTTCAGGAATATTCTTCGGTCTGACTGATCCATTCCCACAACTGAAATCACTTTGAATGAGAAAACCTCAGGATTTTTCATGTGAGAGAAACTTCCACAGGAAAAGTATATTGATATGGCACAGAAGAGAACAGGAATGTGACAGATTTGTACGTACCTCAAACAGCTGTTTGTGAGATGATGGTACAGCACAGACTAAAAGTCTTTAGTTCTCAGGCTGGATTCAAGAGCTAAGTTAGAATCCTGCAATTACTGAAACATAAACCACAAATCTGGCAAAACTGCCTTAATTTCACGTCAAATAATCAAAATAGAGCCTTGGTGCTTTTCCAGTTCTGTCCAAAATGGACTTAGGCAACTGCTTGGGTTGCACCCTTGATGTCAACAGAGTCCAGGGTATGCTCAAGTCCACATTTGCATGTCATGACCTTTGTCCTGACCCCACAATTTTGAGTTTAAGTTCAACAATTTCAGCTGAAGTTCTACAACATTGCCTGGGGAGAATGGCCAAGCTTTACCACACACTGCAAATCTTCATGTAATGTACGACAGAAGATCAGAACATGCAACATTTCTCTGGATTGACTGCCTTCTGCAAGGCCGCTGTGAAGCCCCAAACCCCACACCAAACTAAACTCAGAGTGCAGAAAAGTCGCAGAAGGGCCACCTACCAACCTCCTGCAGCAACCAGGGGCAGAGAAGCCTGTCCACCCTGGCCTTTAACACTTCCAGGGATGGGGCAGCCACAGCTTCTCCGGCCAACCTGTGCCAGGGCCTCACCACCCTCACAGTGAAACATTTGGTGAGAAAATGGTGACTCACAGATCCACCTGTCTGAGAATTTATGTATCAGATCTCCAGAGAATAAACAGGCTTTTTCTCCAAGATGAGTAACAATATTTGGCAAATCAACATGATTGGTTTGATGGATGCTGAAGTTATGGATACCTACACACTGCTTAGGAGGCAATTTCCATTCATGGCTTCCACCAGGCAATGAGCCAGCTGGGTTCAAGAAAGCCCTGATTTCCTTTTTCCAGTATATTTAAAGCAGTAACAGTCTGATCCAAACCTAGCTCACCCTTCTTCCCTGGATAACATGTAGCAATCCCATGAACTCACTCATGTCCTCACCTCGACAAATGCGATTTGAGAATCTGCTCAGGTTTTTTGGATACTCAAGATCAAACATTTTGGGAAAGGGAAAACAACCTAGGGTTAAAGGCCCGTGAGAAGGAGAGGAACTCCTGAAGAAGCTGTAATTTCCCAAACATTAGTTTCAAATCCACTACCAATTCCACTGTTACAGATGAGCATCTGAAATAAAACCGTAATAAGAAAACATTGAGAAATTCTCCTCTATAGATCACTGAAAATTGTAATGACACAACCTGTCGAGGGAATGTTTGATTTTAATTGAACAAAACACAAAATCAAAACACAAGTGAGATTGTGCCATGTCAACAGTCTATAATTCTCACAGTAAGTAGCTGTAAATGGATTTATTGTCTCATTTGTTTGAAGAAACAGCATTATTGTTCTTCCAGTGCTGCCCAACCCTCTCAGCACCTTCTGAAAAAGCCAAGTTTTCTGTGTGACACCTGTCATGGCCAGTTTAGCAGCACAACACAGGTCATTTAAGCACAACTGTGTACTTGAAATGTGAGTTTTCAGAACAAAAGCAGCTGCGAAAGGTACATACAACCTACCCAGCCCATTCCAGGTCTCCTCATCACTGCACAAGGTGTTTCCTCTCTGTTCCACATTCCCTGGTTCTTGATTTTCTTTTTTAACCTGACACTGTCCAAATTTTAGCCTAATTTCTAAACCACTCTAAATTACAGAAGAATTTATTAATAATGATAATTTATGGGCATGGTCTCATACCTCACAGTGTACAACAAGACACACAGTTCCTTACCTGGGAAAGAAAAAGTAGGGATTTAGGAACAAAATAACTACATTTGGAAACTGATATCAATTACCCAGAACTTCAACAGCTTCTGCACCATCTCCAAAAAAAGCTGATGAAGTTATGAACTTCCTAGATTAAAACACACTATTTGAAGACATTTTCACAGAAAACATGTAGCCAAGAGATTTTTAAATTCAGTTTATTTCAGAAGCAAAAGAAGACAACAATATAATTCACTTAGCAGACACAACCAAAATTAAGAAGATTAGGCCTTGTTTACTCTTTTCCAAAACTCATTAGGATTCAATGTTCCAACAAGAAATATTCCCACCTAATCACGTAGCTCTTTCACAGCTCCCACCTGCCTGATCAGGTAAAAATCCAATGGAATTCCAGAATACAATAGGTTATCAGTTCATATTATTTTACTGCACCTCTATCCCAGATAATTTAACACTATATGTTAGTAGATCACTGAGTTGCAGTGATTAGTAGCTTTCTACTTAATTTTAATAAATAGCTTTCTAATTTAATGGGACAGCACTTAGTATGTACTTTTCTTTATTATCTGCCATCACTTCTGGGAATTCCCACTTAAATGTCAAATCAGGAAATAATCCTATTCAAAATACAACTCAAGACAGACCCAAAAGTGCGCTGAATATTGAAAAATCACCTCCAAACTGCCATGATTTGATGTTTTTATCACATTTGCCTGAGTTAAGAGTTAGTAGCTCGGCTCTGAAATGCTCTGTATTTAGCTTGGACACTGATGAAATTAGGTAACATTAAACATGCCTAAAATCAGGCTTTATACATATTTTCTAGATACCTACATTCATTAGAACACTCCACTTTAAAGTCTTATTCTGAAAACTAGCTCTGGCTTGATTCAGAAATAGCAATATCAGATTATTGCAGTAAAACAACAGAATTTCAGGAACCATTTGGAATAATTTTGAAAGGCCCTGAGCTTGAATTAGGCCAAGTTAAAAATATTTGTGCATTTGGAGGTTAATCTGCCAAATAGTTGGCATATTTATATTTTTCTATTTAAATTCTTACAGATTAGAAAGAACAATTTACCTCCCTACGCCTGAAAGGACTTTAAGATGGAATCAAATTTCTTGGACAGTGTATGGAATAAGAAAATATCCTTTCCTATGTCCGCTATGTCAGTTATATCCCAACCAAGCATTAGCAAGCAAAGATTATCTTAAAATACATATTGGGATAAAATGTACTTATACTGAGATTAAATTTTGTAGTTAACTTCATTTCTACCATAAGGAATGAGACATACCAACATTTTACTCAAACTTCTGCATCACATTTTACTTCTGGAAGGCCAAAACTGAAATTTAAAGGATGCATTTACAAATACATATAGATAACCATTTCATAAGAAATAACTGAGCAACATCAATTTTTTAACATTACAAATTTATCCATGAGGACAATCACAGTGTCGTTATAGAAATCCTACTGTGTGATTTAGCCAGGAAAGTTTGACACAACAAAATTAGACAGTATTTTGATTAAAAGAGAATTTCTAACCATGAATTGCCTTTAAAAACACCATATCAAGCAGTAAAGCACTCGTGTTGAAAGGCACTATTGAGGGGATCATTAGCTCCTGTTACCTGGTTTCCAATACAGATAAAAGCACTTGGAAGCTCAACAAATCACCCCTTAGAACACTCCCGTGTTTGGGCCAAGATGTGCTACGTTCATGAACGTGTTCAACTGGTTCTTGTGCAGTTGTAGGGATGCAAAATTCATAAAGCAAATCTCTGCAGGATGTTTTACAAGTTGGATCTTTCCTTGACAGACATAGGAGATGTGGACTGTCTGTATGTCCTAATCACATCCTAAAAATAACACAACATTTCCATTAAAATTAGAGAACTTCAGAGAAAAAATGAGTACTCGAGTCAATGCTGTGGCTCCTTGGAGCAAGCACTGAGCCCAGGAAAGGCTTGTGGAAATGCTTCATTACCATTACAAAGAGGGGGTAATTAACCTGAACACATCACAGATCACATACAGTTATTTTCCAGCCTTACAAACCCCAGCTGACACAAAGTAATTGCACATCATTGGTTAATCAACATTTAATTGAGTGTTATTAGAGTGATGTTTCCTTATTTTGTAATTCTACATGCACTGACTTCTGGCCTTCAAATCAAATGGGGATCAAGACCAATTTCTCACTTCACTGGATTTACAAGAGAAGGCAAAAGAATTCACAGCCAGTCAAAAATCAGCTACAAAAATCATGACCATACCTTTTTCCCACTCTCAGCATTGTACTTGTCCAGCAAAGCCTGGATACAGGCACCATAGTTAGGATGAACATCAGTGAAGTTTTTCACCTTAACAGGAAGACAGAACAGAAAAGGCAACAGGAATTTTTTTCCTCCGTTTCAAACATATTCTTTAGCACATTTCTGCTCCGTGGTTTACAAGCAGTACTTGTATCATAAGGACGAAAAGGAGGATGGAAACTCTTTTCTATAGTTTAATTCTGACCAGCCAGAAATGAGATATGAACATCCTGAAACACTGTTTCTACTGTCTCACCTAGAGCTCATTCCCAATTTAAACCAAATTGCACTGGGAAGGATAAAGATCTAATCCCTCCCTGGCCCTCACTGCCTTTTCCTTGTTTAGAGCAAAACATTACACTGGCAGTCATCTGATTTTTGAAGCACCAAGTTAAATACATCCTAAATGTTCAATATCTACCCTATTCTTTGCACCAGGAAAAGGTTATTTTAACATGTTATATGTTATTTATACTATGTAAATAGGCACATCTGTATTGAGAATTCCTGTGTAAGAAGAAATCCAACCTTCTCAGAGAATTCCTGATCTTCTTTTCCATAAGCATGTTGCCATTTTGACAAAATTACCGGACTGGGAGAAAACCTGGAATAAAGAGCCAAGGCTAAAAACCAAAGAGGCCACTTACAGCTCGTTTCTGGATGAAGAGTTGTGCATCCTTCAGGTGCTCAGCAATGTTTTTACAGAGCCTTTGGCGTTCTGCCTCATTCAGTACTTTGAGGTAGAATTCCCGTACCTTGCCATTGGAAAAAAAAAAGGGTTATTTGGAAATTCCCAAAAGCAAGCAGTTAGAAAATATGCAAAATACTCAAAATACTTAAAACTCAAAAGGCAACCAAACCTGTGAGGGTTTTCCTTTGGCAAACCTGCCAATTCCTTCTGGTCCTAACTTGAACTAACTGTTGCTTATGGAATTAATGAAAACAAATATTGCTGTCAGGATCTAATTCAGGAATTGAGGATCACAGCATGACACACTCCAGTTTGCATATCTGCAGATACTACTGGCAAGAAGTCACGTCACAGCCTTTTATATATTGATGCTCAAAGTATGGATGGCAAAGGTCTGGGACAATTCGCTAATTGTCCTGACAGCAAAAATTCAGTTATTCATGAGACTGTGCTGTTTGGAGACCTTCAGCTCAGCCCAGGTGCTTCAGAAAGGAGTCACGTCTGCATGACACTATTAATATTCTCTAAAGTCACCCTGTAAACCCATCCTGTCCTTCCATGCCCCACACCTGAGTCACATTGTCCTCATTGGCACTGTTGTAGCGCTGCACGTCCCCTGAAACGAACGTTCGGTTCTCCTTAAGCTGAGGCTGATCTTCTGGACCAGTAAAGCTATTGGGGTAATAATTTGGGGCACCACCTGAAAACAAATAAAAACAACCCCCCAAAAGCCAAAACAATCAGATGCCAGCACTCTCAGATTAAGCCAGAAGACAATGTTCTTTGCTTAGAAGAACATAAGCTTCCCTATACAGGGGGTGTATTTTCAACACAAACTCACAGAACTGCATAAAAATGAAATTATTATCTGTTCCTGGACAAGAGCAGCTGTTCTCAAGTTCTTGTTTTTCAAATATTTCCTTCTCCTCCCTCAGCAGGTGTCAGAATCCCTAGCCCAAGGGAATACATATTTTGGCATGAGCCACAGCCTAAGTATATCCTTGTTTACTCTCAGGAGTAAAACCGTCACTATTGGGCAAACACTGACAGGCCATGAACTGCTCAACAGAGGGAAAGTTACATTTCATTTTCACTCTTGCCTGTCACAATCTCTTGGAAATTAGAAAAGCAAAGCATTTCAGTGAAGTGGACTGAGCATAAGAAAGTCAGTTTTTAAATTTAACAGATTCAAATACAGATTTCTCAAAGACATTTAGCCCACCTCTATTATTTTTAGATTAGATTTTGCCTAGAAGTAGAAACAAAGAGGTAGTAATTAACTTCTGTAAAAATACTTCTCTGACATGTTTCTTCATTTCAAATTATGAATTTAGAACTTTTTCAATTAAACCCCTTTAACAGGCATGTTTCTAGAAGTCTTTAAAGGAACATAACTAGGGACAAACAATACTGAATGAATTTTACTGCAGGTGTTCTCCTGCAACCCCCCTTTCTCTTAAAGGCCTATTTGTTAAGTTTTTAAAGACATCTTAAGCTTCACTTGGTTATTAAATTTTTAAACAAACTCCCCATCTTGTATCTAAACATCTGAAGTCTCCTTTCCTGGATTAAAAGCAGAGATATACACCCATTATAACAAGTATGTAAAGATGATAAACATTCTAATTTTCAGGTACCAAAAGCTTCCTTCCCCTGCCCCCCTTTGCTTACAAAATGAATAATTTAGTCTTTTTTTAGAAAGCAGAAGTTACACACATCGATTTGAAAACCACTTATATTTAAGCATATCAACTACTGGAAACAAGCCTGAAGTTGTGTCAGAAACATCCATGAGCTTCTTTAGAGTCTTAAAAAAACACATGTAGATAATATATTCTGTAATCTACCCAATCAAACTTCTGTTTTACAGGAAGTTTTGATTCTCAAAATTTGTACAAGACTGACAAGAGATAGAGTGGATACACAAATAAGAGTGGTGAAGGCTGGGAATTCTGAAGCTCGGGAAGTGAACAGAAAAGAATTCTGCACTCCATGCATAAGTGTCATTACACTGAAAGGTATTTGCATGCCTACCTTGGTTGTCAGTAACAGTCATTGGTCCATCCCTCTGGTAATTGGCCACACGGGCTCTGAAGGGGCAGTTCACAGGGATTTGGAGATAATTTGGGCCCAGGCGGTGTCTGTGAGTGTCAGGGTATGAAAACAGACGTCCCTAAAATATCATAAACAGAAAAGAGATCACTGCAGTGGTACATGTCAATTCAAAGCATTGACCATTATTTCACTTATTGTTAAATGTATTATTTACTGAACTGAACCTTCAGCAGTTCTGGTGACATACAGATGCCAAGACAACAGACTAACTCTGACTATGAAGTTTGAGGGAGTGAAGAGAGGCAAAAAAAGAACTGCATGATGATTCAAGGGTTTATCCAGTTAAAACTGTCAAAATACCTTCTTGTTTCCACAGCTATAATTTGAAATAACAATTTGGATTTAATCTGCAAAACCATAACATGCAAATATCCATGACTCTGCAACGAGCCTTATTAAATGTTGTGAGCTGTAAGAAATTCAATACTACTTCTAAAGAACAGTCCTGTGGTTTGTATCAGGAATTAGTTATATCTGTATTTTAGAGCACCAAAGTCAACCTCTTACTCGTAAGAGTTTAGAATTCTGAGAAATGCTGTAAAAACATGAATAAATGTGCATTGCTGCCACGGTTTCATCCATCCCAGACTGGCAACTTTGGTAATTGTTGCAGATGCGCTCTAAAGTCCAGATTTTCTCTTCCTTTAGTTCTGTCCTGTTCTGTTTATATTTCAATTCTGCATGAGCACATCAAATGGTGATCAATAAACCACCACCACAGAAAAAATAAATAAAAACATCAGTTGCTTTCGATCCATCAGGTTTACTGCTGCTACACAAACAGGGATAGGAATGTTTTCATATACAGCAAAGCAAACAATGCTCACCAGGTCAAATCTCATACACATTGCAGTTTACCTGCAGCATTTTATCAGGGCTAGGTTCAATCCCAGGTGGCATGTTGCTTGGATCATATGCCATCTGTTCCACCTCTGCAAAGTAGTTGACAGGATTCCTGTTCAACACCAGCTTCCCCACAGGTTGGAGAGGGTAGTCACCATGTGGCCAAACCTATGAGACATAACACACATACATTAAAACCAACATTATCATAGTATTATCTGGCTTAATTGCCAGGCAGCATTTGCCTGATTTAAGCCTTGATTGAGAAAATTCATTACTGCATTTCTTTTTTGCTAACAAACATTGAGAAATGTCTTATTTTAAGAAGTCTTTTGCAACTAATACAGAGTATTAATGCAACTTATTTCATCATCCCAGGATAATCTCAGCTCTTGAGTACTTAAATCAAATACCCGCAGGGGCTTGAAAAACTGCCTAGGAATGCACCTCGTAGGTGGAACTGGTGGCACAACTGTTTTCAGCTACTTCAAAATGCTTAACTAGCTTAGCTGGCCTTGTCTTTGTCACTTGAGCCATTATTTTCAAGTTCAAAAAGTCTTCAGCCATTTGGGGAGAGCAATATTAGAGGGAAAAAAGAGTAGTACAAGTTTTTGTGAGGATTTTCCAACAGGCCATTCCTAGGAACAGCTACTGGAAGTCTGACAAAATTAGAGCAACAGAGCTCAGGGTGTGACCCTCTGATCTGAGATCACAATTCTGAAGTGTCATCCAGTTCTGGAATCAAGCCCTATCCCTATTT